>NW_004524689.1:1259426-1312254 GCF_000260255.1 Octodon degus
ACCCTCTGGACAGGCCTGGCACTGACAGGGCACTCTGCCAGCCTGCGTGTCCCTCTCTACGTGTGCTGCCGCGGTCACCCGGAGACCCTCTGGACGTGCCTGGCACTGTGTGACAGGGCACCCCTGTCTTGTGGCACCGGGGGTTGGAGTCAGGCCCTTGCGCTCGCCAGGCGAGCACCTGTTCCACTGAGCCATCTCACCAGCCCATAGGCATTGCCTCTTCATCACCCTGCTGTTTTTCTTTTTATTGGGGTCCCTATTTATTGCGTTTGGAGGTTTACAGTTGGCTTTATTCTGTATTTAGGACAGGGTCTACAGGGTGTTCAGGGCCTGACTACGTAGATTGGACTCGTACTGACTCTCCTGTTTACAGCTTCCCCAGTGCTGGGATTACAGGTGCACGCTAACAGGCCCAGTCTCAATGGCGTCTCAGCGTGTCCCGGGGGCGGGGCCGGCAGGGCGCACTGGGGATGGAACCCTGCTGCTGCGATCGGCCTACGCGGCCCTTAGTCTCCTGAGCTCTCAGGCCAGCGCTGGAGCCCTCGTCTTGTCCTCCTTGAGCCAACAAGGCTGCGTGACGTGCTGCACCACCCCTCTTCTGGGCCTCTTATGCCAAGGCGGCGTGACCACAGAGCACCATTAGCACGCGCTCCTCTCCTGAGACTCACATTTCCATACGGTGCAATTTACGACAATGGCTGATTCTTGCATTTTCTGTTTCTAGCTTTGGGGGCAGGAGGGGAAATCCAGTTTCTCTACGGTGCGAAAGTACCAGTTTTCTTCCTTCTTCTTTTCCCTCAGTACTGGAGACTGAACCCAGAGCCCTTGTAGAGTTACCAACCCCAGCCCTCTTTTTAATTTTTAGATGAGTTCTAGCTAACACTAAGTCACTCAGCCTGGCTTTGAACTGGCAATCCTCTTGCCTCAACTTCCCAGACTCCTGGGATGGCAGGCCTGTGCCAGGGCCCCCGCCGCCAGCTCCTTGAGGTAGACACAGGCTGCTTCCCTACCCCAGGAGGGTCCGTGGGGGGCGCTCCCACCCAAGGAAGCGCCCTTTTTGGTCGCCTGGCACAGTGACCTCAGATCCCTTAGCATTCAGCCCTACACTGCCCTCCAGACAGCTGCCGGATGTTCCAGACAACGTGATGTCCCCTGCCCCCCGGTCCCACTGTGTGGCTGCGGTGACCTGGCCCGTGCTCTTCCCCTCCTCGGTCATGACCCAGCGCCCTCAGCCCCCCGGCCTCCCCGTCTTTGCTCGGCTGCCCAGCTGTTCTGCTTCCTCCTGCTCACAGGCGCCCTCCCCCACGGAGGGCCCTAGGGACCGCTGCTGCCTGCAGCTCGGCTACTCCCTGCCTCTGGTCCCTTCTGGGTCTCCCAGGGCCTGTCTTGGAGCTGAGCCAGAGGCATGGAGAAGCGGGGCTGGGCTCGAGTGGCTTTCACACGCGGGGTGAGCGCTGGGGCAACAGCAGTTTCCTGGGGGTAGAACCAGGTAGACAGGCGGCGCTGGCAGATGGGATGTCAGGAAGCTGTCCAGACTGGCCAGGGCTGGACCCTGAGCCCTTTCGCTGTTTTCCCCTCCCGCCCATCTGAGAAGCAGGCGGCTTGTGACATGCACTGGCCCCTGGGAGGTCCCAGGCCACCCCAGCGCTGTCACATCCTATAGAGAGCCAGCTTTCCCAGGTCCTTGTCAAGGTCTGGGGAGTTTATATATGTAATCCCATGGAAAAGTAGCTGGAATTCTAGTGAGTGAGTCCAACCTCCCATGTCCAGGGCAGCCCATGGCGAGAGTAGAGACACCAAGGCCTATTTGGAGTTAGTTATGGGGAGCCAAAGGGCCTCCACCCAGGGCCGAGCTGGGCTTTACTCACTTGTGAAGAAGGAGCGGCCTGAGGCTGAGTGACTGTGAGAACGGCAGGAGCGGGCGAGGGCTGGGAGCTGGCCTAGGAGGAGGCCCGCGCCACCTGCCCGGCGCATGAGGACCACGCTGAGGAAGGGCAGGCTGCACTGCTCAGCTGAGGCAGTATCAGGTGCTCGGGGCTGGCGCTGCAGCGCTGAAGGGCAATGATTCCAGCCTCTGTCTCGAGGCTCCATCCAGCCAACAGCGCGGTGCACTGGCTCTGCACCCCGACTCAGGCCGTGGGACACAGGGTGGGGCCCCCCCGGGGAAACCCGCCTGCCATCTTCCAAGGCCGCCACCAGCACCTGGGCTGGACACCTGCGTTGCTTAAAGCCAGTTGAAGGGATAAGGGGAAGTCCGGGCCAGCTCCACACGTGTCAGTACGTGGACGTACGGTCAGCCTCAGCCAGCAAGGAGAGTGGCCCAGGTGGTGCTCCATGACACTCGGCCGACGTCTGTCCCAGTACGGGGTTCTCCTCTGTCCTTGACACAAAGCTGGGTAGGCCATGCCTTTCTGTGCACCCAGAGACCCCGTAGCTTTGCCCCCTCACCCTTCCACCCTAGCCCGGCCCCTGCCCATCCACACAGGCGACAGAGTCCACGTGTCGCCCCACTGTCCACACACTGCATGCTCACACACGTGTGTCCACTCACTCATGGTGAGCACTACCCAGGGCTTGCAGGGATGTGCAAATGGGGATCCCCTGCCCTCTCTGGAAATCCCCATGGGCTGTAGGCAGATCTCCGAGTTCCTGGGAAATGTGGGGGGAGGGCGCCCCTCACCGCCTTCCAGCTGTGCGGTGGGAGCCTAGGCTTCTATGCCCTTGGCTCCCTCCTACTGCTGTCCAGAGACTGGGGTGCCAGGCTCTTCCGGAGGGTGGGAAACCTTTGGGGGACTCTGTCCCTGAGTGTGGGCAGGTGTCAACATGCAGGACTCGGTGCCCACATGACCCTGTGATCTCATGCCTTCCTCCACAGCCCCATGATGTGCAGTCAACCAGTGACCATGAGGCTGGTGGGGCCAGCGTCACGCAGTATGACCTCTACTCAGGAAAAGTCCCTCTAGCATGCTGTACCCCCAGCTGACCCCCAGCGTCTGAAGCTGGGGTGAGAGGTGCTTCCTTGTAGGGGGCCCTGGCCCTGGCCCTGGCTCTGCCCCTGTTTGTGTCTGGCCATGCCATGGACACTCTTCCTGAGTGAAGAGGCGTGGGGTGGGTATGACCCCTTTGGCAGGTCCAGCGGGACCCTACACAGAGGCAGGAGGGACAGGCCTGGGACTGTGGAGGAGGACTGGTGCCAGTCAGGCCCTGGGAGGGGTTGTGGTGGGCCTGGATCTGACCTGGCCACACAGAGGCCACAGAGAGACCCTGGGCTGTCCAGGCTCTGGGCACAGCAGGGGGCGTTGAGGGCCCTCTCAGCTGTGCCTCACCAAGGGGACTGGGCTCCTCCCTGAACTCCCCCACCCACTGCAACTCCAGGCCTCAGAGGGAGCCATATGGCACCACGGGAAGCCTAGCTGGCAGTGGGTAGCAGGGAAGTGGGTTTGGCTGGGTGCCCTTTCTTCATGGGAGCCTTAAGCAAACACCCCCTTGGCTCAGAGGACAGTGGCGAGACCCTGGGTGCTCCAGAATGGCAAGGGACCCTCTATGCCAGAGTCAGGGTGGTCTCTGCGCAGCCCTGGCAGTCACCCCTTCCCTGAGCTGTGAAGACGGGCGGAAGTGACCCAAGCATGACCTGGAGGGGGTCAGAGGTTGCTGGAAGATACTGGTGTCCCGCAGGAGCTGAGGTGAGCAACGGGAGACTCAGGGTGTGCTGAACCCAGTGGCAGGCAGCAGCAGGCCTGCTCTGGAGCTTTTGGGTTGTGCAGAGGAAGCTTAGGGTGAGGATTCCCAGCAGGGTTGGTGGCTAAAACGCTCCTTCCTGCCTCCTGCACAGCCCCTCCTCTGCCCCTGGCTCCTCCCAAGCACAGGGCTGAGAACCGCCTTTCAGGGTGGGGACAGCACCCAACTGCTCTTGCTGTGGCAAGAGGTCATCCTGTCCCGCAGGCCAGCAGTGACCTGAGGGGTCAGCCTGGGGCATGGAGCATGGGGGGCTTCTCAGCAGGTGAAGGGTGGTGGGCTGCCCGGGCTTGCCAGTGGGAAGAGGCTGTGTCTTCAGGCTAGCGCCGATTTTAACTTTTGCTTTTACTTTTGCTTAGCTCCTGATGAGAACAGCTTTGCTGATACCTTACCGGGAAGCTCTGGAGGCCCAGAGCTTCCAGTGGTCCTGCTGGGGTGTGTGTGTGCGTGTGTGTGTGTGTGGGGGGGGGCTTCTTAGCAGAGCTGGGTCCTGACTGCAGTCATGGGGGCTCTGCCAGGCTAGGGGGCCTCCTGACTAGGGTCATGGGGGCTCTGCCAGGCTGGGGGCCTCGATCCTGGAACCCCGTGCCCAAAGCCAACACCCTGAGGCTGGTAAGTGCCCCATGCCCTTCTGTCCCTGTTTGCCCCTCCTGCTCCAGTGCCTAAGTGACCCCCCAGCCCTGGTCCCTTATGGGACATAGCCTTTGTCATCTGCATCCCTGCTCTGGAGCTGACCAGGTGGGGTGGTTCAGGGAAGAGCCACCCCCCTAGCAGACCTCTCAGCCTGTGACCCTGCAGGGGCAGGCAGTGTGGGGGAGTTGGCGAGGGGTGCTTCTTGGGAAGGGACGCTTGGCAGCCCTGAGCAGGAAGAGAGAGGCCTGCAGCTGGCTGTGTGGCGCTGGTATCTCCACCTGCAGCCTGAGATAAGTGGGTATTTGGGTAGTGTGATAGGGTCCAAGGGTTGGAGCTGGGTGGGAACAAGCTCCCTGCCAAGGTGGCTTCCTGCCCGCCCTGTGGGGCCGCTTAGCCCTGAGTGAGGTCCCGCGGGATCCTGGCCCAGCCTGGCTAGCTGCTCCTTCCCAGGGGACAGTGAGGCTAGCACCGAGCTACAGGAGGCCAGGCATGGCTGCCTGGGAGGGATCCCTGGGGAGAGCACTCACCCAGCTGCCAGGTCCACCGGGCCAGACAAAGGTGGAGGCTGAGGAGACTCATCCTAGACCGCTCCTGAGGCTGTGCAGGTGCCCGCCCAGCTGTCACCCACCATGGCACTGCCCGCCCCAGGAGCTGGCACTTCCCGTCTGCCCCAGGGGAGACTGAGATCCCCAGGTCAGTCTGGTAGGGTCACAGGGCAGACCTGCTGCTCCCTCAGACATCTGCCTGCTGCCCAGGCGCTGTGCTTTCTCCTGCTGGGATTCGCCCAACGCAGCCCTGCCCAGCCCATGTGCAGAGAGGAGGAGTTTCCAGTGGCCTTGGAATGCTGTCCCAAGTGCAGTCCAGGTAGCAGCCCAGGGGCCCACACCTGGCCAGCCAGACACTTTCCCTGCCTGCCTAGAGCACCTCTGTCCTTGTGTCTGTAGCTGCAGGTGGCACAAATCCCTGGGCCCAGGGGACACAGATAGCAAAGGGATGGAGCCCCGAGGCAAACCCTGGACCCTGCACTCCTCCAGCTCGGGAGCCTGGCCCTCCACTGTCGGGGGTGGGCTTGGGGGATGGTGTGGCCTGCATGACTCCAGGCTCAGGCTGAGAGGACAGGAGCAGGCTCAGGGGACCAGGAAGCCACACATCCTTCCAGACCTGCCACATCTCAAAGCAGGTGCATTCCTGGAAGGCCACTGGGGCCTGGGTCTCCAGGGACTGCTAGGTGGCCCGCAGTCCTCGTGGGTGGTGTCATGTGCTGGGAAGGTCCCAGGCGGAGCTCCGTGGGCCTCCTGCTGCTGAGCTCTGTTACCCTGGCTGCAGGTTTCTATGTGCGGTACATATGCAGCGAGGAAACCGGCACGGAGTGTGCACCCTGCCCTGAGGGGTCCTACACTGCCCACCCCAACGGCCTGGAGCAGTGCCTGCGCTGCCGGGACTGTGAGCCAGGTGTGTGCCATCCAGCAGCACATCAAGCGTGGGCGCAGCCCCAGGGGCTCCCTGCACTCTGCCACCAGCCTCCTGAGCCACAGAGTCACCTCAGGGGAGAAACAAAGGCCCTGAGAGTGACTCAGAGCTGGAGGGCAGAGCCCCCTCCCGGCTTCTCCCTCCTCATCCCTGTGGCTGCAAAAAAAGGGGGTGTTGCTCCCGGGGGGGGGAGCAGAGGCTGAGGGCCGCAGGCAGTGGGAAGCACAGGCCCTCTGGCCACCGTGGGTCCACACTGGCAGCAACCCAGGCCAGGGCTAGGTATGGTCCTGTCTCCTTGCAGGAGAAGAATGCGGCACCCCTGGGGGCCAGCAGGGAGCCTGTAGTGCTCAGGAAGGGGCCAGGGGGCCAGTGGGGGCTGCGAGCCCTCGTGGCTCAGGAGGCAGCTGGGGGCTCAGACTGCCGGCCAGCGGAACGCCTGCCTGCTTGGGCCTGGAGGGGGCCTGGGTAGCTAGCTGGTGACACTGTCCCTGAGGAGGAATGAGGTGGGCAGGGCCTCCCTGAGCTGGCCTCTGCCCCCTTGACCTGGAGACACAGAGGGGGGCCACCTGGGGGAAGGGCTGGGGCAGCTTGGACCTGGCTTGTGGCCCCCACTCCAAGCCTCCTCTGCTGCTCTGGGGTCCTGTCTGTGCCCAGGGCCTCAGATTGCCCAAGGGCCCGACACCCCTCCCAGGAGGCCTGCTGGGCTCCTGTTCTCAGCTGTCCCCACTGCTGCTGCCTTTGTCCTTCCTAGGGCTCACACCTCTGCTTTGGGTACCCAGGGCGTCACATTCTGCCCGGCAGGGCAGGGCAGGGCAGGATGCAGCAGGTCAGCTAGCGCCCCCCGAGCCAGCTGAGTCCCTGCAGCGCAGGTGACAGCCACCACCTGGCGGCTGGCTCAGCTCCTTCTCTTGGCTCAGACATGGGCCTGGTGACCAGGAGGAGGTGCTCCAGCACCCAGGACACCACGTGCGACTGCAGTCCAGGCCGCTTCTGCAAGGCTCGGGAAGGGGATCACTGCGTCCTGTGCCAGCCCCACACCGCCTGCCACCCGGGCCAGAGGGTGAAGGAGAGAGGTGAGCTGTGGTGGCACATTCCCCCTCAGCCCCAGGACCCTGGACACCACAGTGGCCAGCTCAGGGACCTGGTGGGGTGCAGGCGCTGTGGCCAGCCCATGTTCTCCTGTCCTAGGAGCAAGGGAAATAAGAGTGTGGGAAGGATGGCAGGGGATGCGCTCATCCTGGTGGCCCTAGAGGGGCTGGGAACCCAAGTCTCCCTGCCTCCCTCTCAAGTGCCAAGTGACACTGGTGGGGCCTAATGGGGCAGCTGGTGGGCAATGCCAGTGACCACTCTGAGTGCAGGAGTGACCTGGGTCTGCCATGCCTTGCCCAGTGGCACCAGAGCGGGGCTGAGGCCTAGAAGGGCTGATGCCACCCGCTCTGGGGTTCCCAGCCCCACCTGCCTGGCAACCAGCCCTCTATCCACCTCCCTTCTCCCCAGGCAACAGCAGTCAGGACACACTCTGTGTTGGTTGTCCCCTGGGGACCTTCTCGCCCAATGGGACCCTAGACCAGTGTCTGCCCTGGACCAGGTAGGGGACACCAGCCCCTCCCCAACAGAAAGGGTCACCTGAGCACAGGACAGAGCTGCCTGGACGGCCGTGGGGAGCTGCTGCCTGCCCTTCTGGGTGGGGGTCACGGGCTTGCAGCTGTGGGCTTCCTCTCCCACCTGCAGCTCTGCCTGGGTGTTTCTGCCCTGCCCTCCTGGGCTGTCTTCTTTCTCCCTCTGTCTCCCTAAACGGGGGACAGCAGACAGCAGGACAACACAAGAGGTCACAGTCAGGGTTGCTCACCCAGAGCTGCCCTGAGCCATGGCCCCAGGTGCCCACACCTTCTCCTCTCCTAGGTGCAGCGGGTGGCTTCAGTGGGAAACAGAGCCAGGGACCAGCAGCAAGGATGCCACCTGCTCCTCGGGGCTCTCTATGCTGGTGCTCTGCATTGTGACCGCCCTTGTCCTCTTATTTGTCACGCCTTTCCTGGCCGTCTGGTTATGGAAGAAAAGGAAAAGGTTACGTGGTGAGCAGCTGTCCCTCCCCCTGCTCTGCGTCCTGGTACCCTGGAAGGTGGCCTCAGCCCAGGGCACTTCCAGGGTCAGGGGTGCTGTTGGGGGGCTGTGTGGCTTCTTGCTGTCTTCTGGAGGGGGCAGGTAGGACCCCGGCTTTGGAGTCACCCTACCACCTTGGTCATGGAGCCTGGTGCCTGGTGCCCTTCTGCTTGGGGACCACGGGGAGCCCAGGCAGCCCTGCTTCACTGGAGGATCAGAGGTGACCTGCCAAGGCCAGGCCTGTGTCCTCCTAGAGAAGTGTCCTGTGTCCCTTCTTTCTTGGACAGCACCTCTGCACAGGGCTGCGTGGGGCACCAGAGGCCACTATGAAGATGCAGCTCTGGCCTGGGCAGCCCACGCGTGGCCGGGCCCCCAGGCTGTAGCGCAGACACGGCCCGGGCAGCCCACGCGTGGCCGGGCCCCCAGGCTCTAGCACAGACACGGCCCGGGCAGCCCACGCGTGGCCGGGCCCCCAGGCTCTAGCGCAGACACGGCCCGGGCAGGGGCAGCACCGTGTTCTCTCCCAGGTCCCTGGGTGCAGGGAGGTCCGGGGATCTGAGGCAGGCCAGGAGTGGCTGGGCCCGAGGCCCAGCCCTGGGAGGGTGGGATCTGATTTGCTCTGCAGTCCTCCCCTTCACTGGCTGCCTGGGCACTTACAGGGGTGAGATGGGCTGGGACAGCTGGGACGCTGGCTCCTGAGGGACAGGCTAGGCAGGAAGTCCTGTGCACAGTCCATCTCACCTTGCCTTTGTGGGTCGGTCTTGGGGGTCACACAGCAGAGCAGGGAGCCCTCACTGTGCGCCTGAGTCCTGGGCCAGCTTTTCTGGCTCCTCCTGTGACAAGGCTTCTTTGTATTCCAGGCTTCAGAGCCCCAGTGACCAACCTCAACCAGGTACCATCACTCCCACTTTCTCTGGGGTGCTTCTGGGCTGTGTGGGTGAGGGTTCCCCAGCTTTTGGGGAGCCCCGAGTCTTTACCCAGCACACATTCTCTGCTTACCCAGCAGGAGACACGAGGCAGGGCAGAGCACACTGCAATGACCGAGGCCCTGCAGTCCCTGCCTGACGTCACCACCGTGGCTGTGGAGGAGACGGCTCCCCCGCTGAGGGGGAAGGACTCCCACTGCTAATCCGGGCTGGGGAGAAGTGTCTTGGCCCTAGGACGGTACCGCTGGTGAGAGCTGGCACTTGCCCCAAGGCAGGGTGGCACTGAGGTTTCCACAGGCTGCCCACAGCCCTCAGCGGGCCCAGGGGGCTCCAGTCAGCCCTGGTGCAGCCCAGGCTCACACAGGAACTCGGCACCACGGGACAGTGCAGTGGCAGCCGCCCCTGACCCCAGGCCCCCTCCCGGCCCTCCCCAGCACTCACCTAGCCTGGTGTTCCACCTGCGGCCGGAGCCTGGGCTTGCTCATTGGGAGGCCAGCCCACGGCTCTACCCGCGTCAAGGTGGGCTGGCCATGGAGGTGGCATCAATCCCCTCTCCTGTCTTATAAGCTCTGTTTATACCCGGACGCCTCATCACTGCAAAGGCCATTTCTCATCAGACCTCCACCTGCCAAGACTCCCGCCTGTGCTGTGATCATTTGGTGGCTGCCACATGGAGCTGGGACCACGGCTCAGGCATCCCCTGGCAGGAGTGGCGTCCCCTTCCATTGAGTGCTCACAGACTCATTCCCGGGCCTTGGATGACCTCGGAGCTCCTCAACTTGCTCGCTGGGATCATCTTCACTGTTGTCCTTGTTTTTGTCGCTGGGGTCTCTGTGGGCGCCTTTACCACGGGGCCTTGAGTTCTGCAGCTCTGACCACCATTCCACGAGGACTTGTGGCGCTCCTGGCTCACCCAGGATGTGCTTCCCGTCCCAGTGCCGGGAGCAGCGCTGACTGCTTATGGAGGGCGAGGTTCAGGGCCCAGCGCTGGGATGCCACGTGGCATTACTTTTATTTTTTGCTGTACTGAAGATTGAGTCCTGGGCATTGAGGATGTGAGGCAAGTGCTCTACCACTAAGTGAGCCCCAGGCGTTTTGTTCAATTTTGGTTTTAGAATTTACTTTGAGACAGTGGCCCAGGCAGGCCTTGAACTGCCGACTTGCTGCCTCACGCTGCCCAGAAGGCAGGGTCACAAGTGTGGACGTCTGCACTAGGGCAGACGTACGCGCTGTTGGGCCTCCAGGAGTTCATCGCAGCCAGACTTAGGAACCCTATTCCATGTGTGAGCACAAAAGCAGGTGTGGACACAGAGGCAGTGTGCAGGTGCGTGGCCTGCCTGGATGCAAGGCTCAGGCCGCCCTGCGCGTCTGGCCGGCCGTGTGTGTGTGTGTGTGTGTGTGTGTGCGCGTGCGCGCGCGTGCGTGTGTGGGCTTCCCTGGTGGGAGCCCAGCCCTTTGTCCAGACCCCGCCCCCAGATGATACTTGGCTGTGTCACAGCTCGGCTGGCCGAGTGCTGGTGGCTGCTCCCTGCTGCTTTAGGGTTTGTGGTCCAAACCTGCGCAGTTCTGCAGGTTAACTTTTATTCTTTCTTGTTGAGTGTATTCATTCAATTATTTGAAATATAATTATTTCAATCGTTGCTCAAGTCTGACTTCTCTTTGCAGTTGTATCGTCACCCATATTTTATCTCCCCACCTATCTCTCTTCATCTGTCCGGTCTAATCTATCTTCCTACTTTCTAGATCTGTAGAACATTTAGAAGGCTAAGTGCTTGGTTAGCAATCCATGAGGTCCAATTAAGAGGCAAGAATCTCCTACTAAAAATAAGGCTCAGGCAGGCGACAGCACGGCTCTCTGGAGGCTGATCTGTGAAGCACTAGGCAGGTGTCATAACCAGCGCTCCAGCCAGGAGTGGGAAGGCCTTCCGGTGACACGCGAGGCTCCAATTCCAGTCGCAGCCGTCCTGGGTGTCTGTTCGCCTGTGCAGATCCAGCCTGTTGGGACACAGCTCTCCTGCGTCATGACGCGGTGATGGCGCCTGCCCCACCGGTCCTTCAGCCCCAGTAACTTGCGTTCTACCACCTGGCTGTGATCTTGTCTTGAGGCTCCCTTGGGCGCTTCTCAGACCTGGGCCGGCTGTTCCCGAACATCAAATCCCTTAAGTGTCCACCCAGCTGCAATGACAGCATCTGGCCCACACCTGGGCCCGTGCCTGTTGCTCTCAGGTATCGACAGAGCCAGGGGACTAGAGTCCACCAACCCAGAGGCCAGCGGAGCCCTGCAGCGGGCTCCAGCCTCCAGATGCCTCGTGGGCCCTGGGCCTTGAGGTCTTTCTCCAGCACATGGAGTGTTCGACTCAGGAGGGACTGCAGTGTGCCGTACCCCAGTGACTGGGCCTGGGAACGGTGGGGACCACTGTGACCACCCAAGGAGGACTGGTCTCACATGAAGCTGGAAAATGCAATCAGACAAAAGAGGAAGTTAGTGGAGTGTTTAGTGGAAGTACAACGTAGGGAAGCTCTTGACAGCTGGGAGGGGACCTGAAAAAGGTTGTCGGAGTGGGCGTTAGCCTAGGGCCCTTCATGTCGGGTAGCCAGGTCCCTTGCCATGGGAGGGTAAGGTGACACAGGCTGTGGACTTCGGGTCCCTGCTCTCTTCTGACCTGCAGAGAATGGCCTGCAGTGGCCCCGCGCTGATTGTGTACACTTTGGCTCGCCAGGAATGTTGCGCATGATTAAGGGGAACAAAGTAGAAGGGAGGGGGCATCAGCTGTGGGGGTCTCTCGCCCGTGTTTGCTTTTACATTTCTGAGCTGAGAGATCTGTGTGGACTGACTGGATGCTGTGAGCGTGGGTCCTTCCCTGGTGGAAGCCCGGCCCTTTGTCCAGACCCCTCTGGCTGGTGCTTGGCTGTGTTGCAGCTCGGCTGGCCTAGTGCTGGTGACTGCTTCCTGTGCAGGTTTCTTCAGAACCAGGCTGACGCCCCCAGCTGGCTATTCATGGGCTAAGGGGGTACCTTTCACAACACTATCTCTCCACCTCTGGCTTCTTCTGGAGACAGGTCCCTTCCTGTCTCCAGGACTGGCTCCTGGGCTGCGTGGCTGCCGTAGCCTCCTCTGGGCTGCTAGGTGCTGCCCAGCCTCTTCGACTCTTCCTTCATGCCCTGGGAAGCGAACCTTCTTTCCTTGCGTGGTCCTCTGGCACCAACCTCAGCAACACCACCCTCCTAGGCTGAGTGCAGCAGCCCCTCCCAGGCCGCAGCTTTCCCATCTCCCGTGGGGCTTGTGGATGGCGTGGCAGCCCCCTGCCTTCCTTCTCCAGCCCTACCTGTGGGGTCTGAGGGGTGAGAGCAGGCTCCTGGGCACCGGACCCTCTGCCGTATGGCCCAGGTGGAAGGTCACTGTTGGCAGATAGACACTAGTACGCCTCAAGGTTGAGCAGTGGCCGAGCCCAAATGTGGCTGCCGGTTAAGTAAGGAATCAGACTTTGATGCGTCACACATCTTTATCATTTGTGAGGTCTCAGGCCTAAGGTGATCCCACAGAACACAGTGACGTCTTCTAAATCCTGGCCACCTGGCCACTCAGCTCCAGAGCAAGGCAGGCAGCATTCCTGGCTTCCATGTCCACAGCCCTCAGACGTCAGGAAAGGAATGGTTCTTTAAAGACTCTCCTGCCAGGCTGGAGAGATGGCTCAGTGGTCTAAAGCACCTACTTGAAACAAGCTTGGCAAAGCACAGGGACCGCGGTTCGATCCCCCAGCACCACATGCCAGCCAGCCCCGCCCCCTGGTGGGCTGAGCTGGCCACACACACACACACAATAAATAAATGTAATAAATAAAAATAAATAAATATTTAAAAAAAAAAAAAAAAGACTCTCCTGCCTTGGCCTAGTTTAATTAAAAACCCTAGAAACATAGCACCAGATCGAGCAGGCCCTTGCTCGTCTACTGTGCATTTGTGCTTCAGCATAACTGGAGACGGCTGCGTGTCTCGGGACCTTTTCCTGAGGGATGCAGGAAGCAAGCAGTGCATTTACACACTCGGTAAGCTGAGCAGCAAGGTGTGTGGGATTTGTGCCCATCCTATGCTCCATCTAACTCGTTTTGCATGTATTTATCCAAGCACCACAGAGGACCCAGTAGACCCACACCACTCCAGGATTTGTTCAAACAATGCTGTCCTTTAATTTTTCTAGTCGACGTTACCCGTTCAGGGCACGTGAAAACCAGATTTGCAAGTCTTGAAAGAGGTCAAAAATGAGTTCTCAGATCACGCAAGCATGGGTGATGAAGACGAGCCGCGATGGAGAAACCCATACTTTTGCAACATAGACTGGTGTGGGTGGAGGGTGGCGATGACGGTTACTTTGATGCTGGCCACATGAACCAGAGTTCTTGTGACAGTGAAATGGAGCAAGATCCGACGGATGCACAGGAAATGCAGACCTCCTGACTCAGATGCGGAGGGGAACAGCCACGTGAGTACACAGTCGACGAGCTGAGACGTGAGACGACCACGCCACCCAATGGACCGACCCAGGGCTAGAGCTCGGTCACGAGAGGTGGGGTCCTAGCCACAGGGAAAGGTACTGGACGGATGCCAGCACCGCCATTCAGTGCTGGGAACTGTGGCAGGCAAGATGCCACAGGATGCTGTGAAAGACACAAAGGCTGAAGTGCAAGGAAAACCTTCCGCACACACCACCGGCCGTGTTCAAAAACCTATTTATTGTGAGTCCTCACTAGCGGCACTGAAAGCACATATAGGTCTGTTCTGCTTTGCAGGAATGCCCCACGGTGACCGCAGGAATGTAAAAGACTTATGGAAAAGCAGGGGCTCAAAATATGGTCCAAATAAAAATCTGTGCCTCATAGATGCAAAGACTGATTGTACTTTGCATTTAGAAATTTATCCTGGAACGCAGCCACTAGGTCCTTCTTTGTAAGGAGCCGAATGATGCTGTGAGCAGACTTGGCGCTCCCATCTCCCACGTGAATCAGGAGACGACATTTGACAGTTGGTGTACCAGTTTCCAGGCGATGGTACATTCACCAACAAAGCAGGAGCTGGCCAGCACAGCACAGAAATTCCAAATGAAATGCTGCAATTCGCAAATAGAGAACTGTATGGTATGGTCTCTGGATGCCTCCCATCGGGCAAAGAAAAACAAGCTGGTACTGCTGATGTCAACATCTCACCATGTGGAAATTTTGGTAGGGAAACCTTGACAAAACAGAAGCCTGAACTGGAAACTTTCAACAAAACCACAGGTGGAATGGATGTTATTGATGAGTTATGCAGCAATTACGATGTCACTTGAAACACCAAACATTGGCCAACGGCTGTATTTTACTTAGTCCTAAATAGGTGTGGCATAGTTCGATAGTTTAAAAAGAGAATAACACATGCAAAATATCACGAGGAAATTTTCTTAGCGGATTGAGACTGGAACTCATAAAGAGATCACTTATAGCAGAGGAAAAAACAAGAGGTTTCGGCCCAGCAAACTACACAAAAAAATCGCAGAGCATATTGGTGAGCTGACGGGTGATCAGGCAACGTGGTGTCACAAAGATCTACTACCACAACAGGAAGAGAAAAAAAAGATGTCAGTGGTACCCTAGAAGAAAGGACAGGAAAGGCAGACATATGGGCTACAGGTGTAACTCCTGTACGTGGTACACGCAGTCCTTACGTGTGAAGCTGCCTTGGCTCGACAGTCTTGTTTCTAGGGTGGGCTTTGCCTTGTGCTTCCACAGGAGTTCACACAGGTTTTTAGTTTTGGTAGTTTTTAGGCTTTTGCAGCCGATGTGGAAATGCTGGTGCCTGTTTCAAATGCACGACACATGTTAAGAATCTCATACTTTATTTATATCTTACGTTCCTGCTAACCACACAGTGTAGAACAAGACCCTCCTACAAGGCAGCGAGACCCCCGAGACGTCCAGTACGTCCCGCGAGAGGCCAGGAAAGCAAAGCACGGGCGCCGTCCGTCCGCGGGACGTGCTGTTGTCGTTGTCGTGTGTGCAGACTGCCTTAGGGGGGATCCCCGAAGACTTGTTGGGACACGCTATTGGCACTGTCACTGTAACTCACATACCAATTTGTGTTCTTTTTTAGACTTTGTACATCAAAAAAGCTGTGTTTGAAAATTTTGACTTTTTGGTTCAGGGAGCTAGCTCAGCCAGCAGCATAAGCGCCCGCTGGGCAAGTGCAAAGTGCAGAGCTCATCCCTGGTACGAAAATAAATAAATAGATAAATAAGTAAATATTTTTTATAAATCGCTGATTTTTTTTTTTTTCCAGTTAAGTACTCAAAATTAAACCAAAACTCATAAAACTAAAAGTAGTAATTCAACACAACGATTCGAACGAACAGACGTGGGTCTGCGCCTTCGGGGCGGAAGGAGCCTTACGCTCCCCAAGAGCGGCCCTCCGGGCTGGGGAGGCAGCTCAGCGGGGCGCGCACCTGACGAACCCGGGCCGGGCGCGCGGCAGGGCCGGCCGCCGCCGCCGCCACCGACGCCGCCCTCCGTGCGGGAAGGCCCGACCCCGCGGAGCCCGGCGCGCCCCAATCAGCCCACGCCGCACTCTGCGCAAGCGCACCACGTACGTACGCAAGCGCGCGCATCACGCCTGGGAGGCTGCGCTATTGGCTCACGGCTTATGAATATGTAGATCCGGAGACCGCGTTGGGTCAGGCGCCGGGCGGGCCCGGCGTCGGGGGCGGAGCTAGGGGCGTGTCCAACCGGGAGACAGGCGCGGCCTTTGGGGCGGGGCTTGGCCGAGGAGGCGGGGCGGCGTGGGGGGTGTCCAAGGTCGCAGGAGCGGGGCGCGCCTGGGGCGTGGCGGGGAATTGCGGCGGCGCGGAGCCGGGGATCGGGATCCGCGGATCGGGATCCGGAGCGAGCGGCTGCCGCCATGAGCGCCCTGGACCTCGCCCGCGTGGGCGCGTGCGTCGTGAAGCACGCGGTGACCGGGGAGGTGAGGCCGGGCGGGTGCGCGTCGGCGGGGGGCATCCGTCTGGCCCCGGCAGTCGTCGGCCGCGCGGCTGACAGCGCCGTCCGCCCGCAGTCGGTGGAGCTGCGCAGCCTGTGGCAGGAGCAGGCCTGCGTGGTGGCCGGGCTGCGGCGCTTCGGCTGCATGGTGTGTCGCTGGATCGCGCGTGACCTCAGCGAGCTCCGCGGGCTCCTGGACCGGCACGGCGTGCGCCTGGTGGGCGTGGGCCCCGAGGCCCTGGGCCTGCGGGAGTTCCTGGACGGCGGTTACTTCTCTGGAGGTGCGACCCTCCCTCTTCCCGCCCCAGATCCGGCCCTGCCCCCACCTGGTGCCCCACAGTCCCGCGGGTGCCCCTGGGTCTCAGCCTCGCCTCGGGGGTCACTGGGCCGGGCGCGGAGGCCGAGGCGCGGGAGGAGGAGGCTGGAGCCGGGCACGCGCCTGTGGCTGCCTTTCCAGAGCTCTACCTGGACGAGAGCCAGCGGCTGTACAAGGAGCTGGGCTTTAAGCGGTAAGCATGTGTGTCCGTGTGGCAGCACCCGAGGGTGCGCTCAGCTCCCGAGGCGTCTCCCTGCTAACACCTTCCCCTCAGCTGTCTGCTAAGCCTACCCCGGCTTGCCAGCCCAGGGGCTTCACAGCTCCAGCCAGCTCCAGCCGCCGCTCTGCTGGGTTCTGCAACGTGGGTGTCCTAACAGGCTGTTGCCCAGTGGGCCAGAGGGGGCCTGGAGCCCCAGGTCTGTCAGGGCCATGCCGCTGCTTCTGCCACATGTTGCTTGGCCTGGTGGGCAGTGCCACCTGAGCCATCTTCCTGGGCACACCCAGCCCTCGCTGGGTTCCACGTTCCACACCCTCTGCAGAGCGCAGGCCAGCTGTCCATGGGCGGGCTGCCCCCTGGCTCCTGTGGCTGCTCCTGGCCAGAATGGTGGCTGAGGTAGCTGCCTGGGGCCATCGTGGAGCCCCTGGTGAGGTGAGTGGGCGGGCGGGGCCTGGCCTGAGCTTGTTTCTGCCTCTGGCGGGGCCTGGCAGCAGGTGTGGGGGCTCAGGCTCTGCCAGTCACCCTGGCCCAGTGAGCTGGTGTCTTTGCAGGTACAACAGCTTGAGCATCCTGCCGGCCGCCCTGGGAAAGCCCGTGCGAGACGTGGCTGCCAAGGTTAGTGGCAGTCAAGGTCCTTGGGGCCAGGGCTGGTGGGAGCCCCTGGGGTTTCCTCTGAGACTGGCCGTGTTCTCCTCCTTCAGGCTAAGGCAGCTGGCATCCAGGGGAACCTGTCCGGTGACCTGCTGCAGAGTGGAGGACTGCTGGTGGTCAGCAAAGGTGGGTCAGCCCCATTCTCAGTGGATGGCCATGCTGAATTTGGTGGCCACTGTGTGCCTACCTGTAGCTTGTCCATCTCTACGTACCACCCATTTGAGTGTGGCCTGGTCAGGTGGTGGTTGCAGGTGGCCTCTCAGGTTGCCCTGACCACCTGCCTGCCACCACAGGTGGGGATAAAGTTCTGCTGCACTTCATTCAGAAGTCCCCGGGTGACTATGTCCCCCGTGAGAGCATCCTGAAGGCCCTGGGCATCTCTGCAGAGGTTGCCACCAGCGAGCCACCCCCGGTGAGTGAGGCCTGGACCAAACAGCCTGCTACGAAGGCATGCTTCTCGGTGCCTGTGCACACGGCGCGCCTGGCCGGGGCCCCCGCTGCAGCCCCGGGGGTCACGCCAGCCCCAGAGCATTGCCGTTCCCGTGTTTCCATTGCAGGGGGAGAGGCTGGGAGGGCCAGGGATGGGGTGACCGACAAGCAGGCCTGGCAGGTCCTCCCCAGGGGCTGCAGGCTGGAGAGAAGGCGCCCTTTCGGCTTCAGGGCCGGGGCGTGTCTGCTGGCCCTGTCTGGTGTTAGTGTGGTCCTGGCAGCTGACCTCCTGCCCCAGGTGGAGAGGAGTGGCTCACAGGCCAGGCTGCCTCTGTGGCCGGCAACCCCCTTCTTCATGGGTGAGTGGGAGGCCCCTGGGAGTGTGGCCAACCTAACGAGGCCCTTTTCCCTGCAGTGTGATGAGGAGGTGTGTGGGAGGTGACAGCCCTGGCCTCCGTGGACCTGGAAGGCATCTGCTGCCTTAGTCTCCTGGGTGCTCAATCAGAAGAACCATGCCAGTGGGGTGCTGGCTGCGACACAGAGCCTTGTCTGATTCTCGGGCAGCACTGAGCCATTAAAACTGCTGTCTTTGGGCATGGCGTCTCCTCACCGGCTGTACATTGTGTCTTGGCAGCTCCCATCTCACCCGCCGGAGGTCCCTAGGGGTGCTCCTGGTGGGGACGTGAGGGGTGACCCCCCACCATGAAGGTGGTGGTCCTGTGCAGGGAACATGCTCCTGCTGCATCTCTGTGGACCTCAGGCCTCTGGCTTGCGGGGTTCTGGGGACAGTCCACACTGCCTGGTCATTTCCTCCAAGGTGACCTTGCGCCTTGGTCCAGCTTTGTCTGGGGACCAGCAGATAAGCTTAGGGTATGGAGAGAGGGTTGAGGGAGACTCCCTGGGGCTCAGTGGAGGGCTGGGAGGGCTTCTGGAGGAGCCGGCTTGGACTCCACCGGATGCTTTCTAGGACAGCTCTGTGCTGTCGCCTGCACCTGCAGCCACAGCCATGGCCACCTAGCCTTGCCCCATGTGTGCAGTGCCCTGCCACCTTCCCCAGGTCCTGACCGGCCCAGAGCAGGGATCTGCTCCACCCCAGGCCTTCTCCTCGAGGGCTGTCTGGTCTTAGTGGGTTCTCAGGACCTCGACACCTCCCTGTCCTTCCTGGGTCCAAGTCTGGTGACTGTAGTGTCCTGCCCCCCCGCCACGGTCACTTGCAAGCACAGAGCAGGCAGTGCACACTTTGCGGTGCAGCTGTTCTGGCTTCTTGTGACACAAAACTGATCTGCAGTCTCAGCTGCACGCCCCAAGTGACCTGGCACATCCAGGCCGGGGCCCTCGAGTCAGGCTCCCCAAGCTGGAGGTGGGCCTTGAGGGGCGGCCTGGTCATGCTGTCTCTGGCACTGGCAGGAGCCCCTCCTTCACTTGCCCCCTTCCTTCCCCCACCCAGTGCAGTTTGCTGTGGCCACCTGGCAGCCACGTGGCTCCCTCTAGACAATGAGATGTCACCTTTAAGTGTTTATTTGGCCCTAATCTGAAACTTGTGAACATTGAGGATGACACACTTTGGTGAGGGGCAGAAGACAGTTGGCTCTGTCTCTGGGCTGTGACGCGCGCTGACCCTTGTGGGTGGCACAGAGGGTGCAGCTTGGACATAGCTTCCCCTGGTACCTGCGGCGTGAGGACGGCCGGGCCACCGTGGCTGCAGGCACAGATGCATATTGCTGCTGGTCCGTGCCAGCCCCTGGCTGCACCTTCTTGGTGAAACACCTCCTTTCCCGGCCGGGTGGCATGGGCCACAGAGTGCAGCTCAACCTCCGCTACCAGATGCGGCATCGCTGCTTGGGGTGCATGGGGGTGCCCTGGGCGCAGTGGAATGCATCGGCAAAGGCAGGCAGGTTCTGCAGCGAGCCCAGCACCCTGTGAGGAGCAGGGTGAAGAAGCCGGCCTGCGCTGGGCAGTCCAGGGGCAGGGGCAGGGTGTGCGGTGACTTGCCTGTACTTCAGAGGGCTGTGGACGTCAGTCTTGATGGACTGGACAGCAAACTCGGGCCTGTACGACCCGCACCACACCTACAGGCGCATGAGAGGGTGCGGCCAGTGTCTCGGGGGCCTCCAGCACAGCTGCCCTCTGGGGGTGAGAGCCTGGCAGGGTTGTGCCCACCCTCCAGACCTCACTGGTGCCCCAGCTGTCTGCCTGCTGGTTGTGGTTCTGGGAGCTGGCCGCCCACCGTGTCCCTGGAGCACACATCCCGGGGCCTCCAAAGACAGAAGGGCATGGAGTGTGGGCCGTGGGATTTGTGCAGCTACCTGGGCATAGTTGACAAAGAAAAGCTGTTTGTAGGTGAGCTCCAGCCCGGGCAGCAGCTGATCCTTGCCGCCTTCTGCCATCCACTTCAGATAGGCCTGTGGGGACCAAATGCCACGAGGTGGGGAGCAACTGACATTCCCAGCAAGCCTCTAGGGTCCTCATATCTCCACAGAGGCTGAAGGTCTGGCTTTAGGCTCTGCCCCGGGGGAGGGGTGGTGGTCCAGCCACGGTGGGCAGCAGGCTTGGCAGGACCTTCGCCGGGCAGTCACCAGCCATGGCCTCCAGAGCCTCTGTACCAGCTTACAGGGCCACCAGGCACGGTGGCTTCCCAGTCAGGAAATGCACTGGGGTACTGCTGCCCGTGCAGCCCCAGCCTCAGCGAGGCGACCCCTCTGGGACCCACCTTGTACGCCTGGCGCACCCCTCCGTTGTCTGCGATGTTCTCCCCGAGGGTGCTGAATCCATTGACCTGTGCACAGGACATAGGGTGGTGGGGCAGTCAGGTCCTGCTGCAGGGTCCCACAGGGTTAGGGCTGAGGTGGCGCTGGTGGCCCTGCCCACTCACGCTCTGGTTCTCAGCCAGCTCCCAGCTGTAGTTGCCATACTGGTGGATCATGCACTCCGACTGCTCCCGGAAGTTCTGGGCCGAGAAATTGCTCCACCAGTCTAGCATGTTGCCGTTCTTGTCAAAGTTCCGACCTGGGGGGTGGGGGCAGAGGCAGACTGTCCTGGACCCCAGCAGAGGCCGACTGACCTGGGTCCCACTGCTCCTGCTTCACCTGTGACGGCCAAAGCTTCTGTACCCAGGTAGGGAGCACATGGCCCTGGGGACAGGACTGGGCCTGCCTGAGGTGGCAGGGCGCTTGCCAGCGATGGAGGTGGGCTTGGCCCAGGAAGGGAAGTGAGAGTGGTGGGGGACTCTGCTGTGCAGGACCCAGCCTTGTGCCCTTTGTCCCCTTGCCTGAAGCAGCTCTCTGGGCAGGGTCCTCAGGGAGGACCTGGCCTCTATCCCTGAGCCAGGAGGAGGCTGGGGGAAGAGCTGCGGTTTGGGCTGCCTCATGCCTCTTTACCATTGTCGTCAAAGCCATGAGTGATCTCGTGCCCGATCACCATCCCGATGCCCCCGAAGTTCAGAGACTGCGGCTGCTCCTTGCTGAAGAAGGGCGGCTGGAGGATCCCTGCGGGGAACACTGTGGAGGGGCTGCGCCTGTGTGCCTGGCTCCGGCAGGCCCCAGGGGTCCTGTCATCTTTTTCAGATGGGGGGGGACACCAGGGCTCTCCATGTACAGATGGGGAAACTGAGGCTCCGCATGGCAGGAGCTGCGTCTAGCTTCTTCCCACGCTGCTGTGCTGCCCTCAGGAGTGGCTCCTTTGCCACACTGTCCCACCCCACAGGTGCAGGGACACAGGAGGGCACTCGAGAAGTGGGAGGAAGGGCGGCTGGCTGGCAGGGAGAGCTTGGGAGCTAGGGGTAGCTGGGAGCTTACCGATCTGATTTCGGTTTGGAGAGTAGAACGCGTTGACCACGGCAGCCCCAATGATCCAGCTGTGGGAAGCCCCGGTCTCTTGGAGGCCACACCTCCCAGGACCCTCCTGCCCTGCCCGCCCCTCCTGCTTATGTCACAGTGGTTGCTCCAGAGCAAGCCTGTGCGGTCTGTCTGCAATGTCTGGGCCCCTGTGGGAGGCGACTCCAGGGCCCAGCAGCAGAGTGCGGGGGACCCAGTGTGCCCCCCAGCTAGCACAAGGCCAGCCTGGCCAGGCACAAGGCTGTCCCTAACGCGCCAGCCACACCACTTACAGATTCTGGTCCACCCTTTCCCGAAGCTTCCTGAGGCTCCTGTGGGCGCTGGCCTTGAGGTTCTGCAGTGCATTTTCGAAGTACAGATCCTCCGAGAAGTTCAGCTATGGGAGAGGGGCCATGGCTAGCGTTGGGATCAGGTTCCGGGAGGGCCAGGGAGGGGTCCCGGTGGCTGGGGTCTAGCTAGGCAGCCTGGAAAGTGGCCTGAAGGCTCTGGGTGCGGTGAATGGGGTCACTCCTGCTCTGAACAAACTCCTCAGAGACCCCGGGCCTTGGTTTTCCCATCCATAAACTGAGGGGGTGCTATTGCTGCCCCAGAAGGGTGGCTGAGCTGGTGTTGGGGAAGATGGCAGCGTGCCTGGCACAGCTCCCCATCCTGGTACTCAAGGGCCTGATTCCCGGGGGTGGCTCGGAGGCAGGGTGGGGGGCAGAGCTCTGGGGGGCGCAGAGGGTGGGGCGCACGCTGGAATACTCCTGGTCCAGCCGCCTGTTGTCCTCCTCCAGGATGTAGGTGGGGTAGCCGATCTGCTCCCGGATGCTCATGGCCTGGAGGGAGGGGAGAGCTGGCTGGAAAGGTTGGTGCTGCTCTCTGTGAGAGGGCAAGGGGCTGGGGGCCACCCGTGATCCCTGACAGCACTGGTTGTCAACATCTATTTGTCTAGAGGCTTTGCTGGACCCCGGGTGCTGGAGCTTCCTGGCTCTGCCCACCGCCAGCCCTGTCCATCGGGGTCCTGACTGCTGGGCCCTGGAGGATGCCTGGCACATCTATCTGCAGGGCTGCCAGGGCTCTGCCAGGCGCACCCACCTTCTCCTGGGCCTTCTGCTTAGACTCCTCATCCATCCAGCCCAGCTCATCCAGGGTCTCCACGAACACAGCCCGAACCTTGTGGATAAGCTCTTGGACCTGGGGACCATGCAGGCCTTCGCATCCGGGCCGCCCCAGGGGTGCTGCTGTGGGGGTGACCACCCTGCTCGGGATCCTCATCCCGGGTCTGCCTGCCCTGCACCATGAGGCACAGCCTGCGCCTCTCCCAGGGGGCCTGCAGGGGCTGGGTTGGGGGTCTCATTGGCCAGCCGGCTCTGGGCTCCTCTTTCTTGTGGGCCCTGAGGCACACGTGGGCCCTGCAGGTGGAGGGACCGTGGGGGCCTGTCTGGCCTTGCATGCAGGTTGGCTGCCACAGGGCCGGCTATGCTGCTGGGTCCCTGTGGGGTGGTGGTGGATGGTGCCTGGCCGTCAGAAAGCAGAGACACCCACCATGTCCTTGCTGTCCCCGGGGAAGGCCTGCTTGACGTACAGGGAGCCCACGGCGCTCTCCATGTTGCTGTTGACGTAGCTGATACACTCCCGCCAGCGCACCTCCTCCACCGTGGTGCCGTACAGCGCCTGGGTGCCGGCCATCCGTTCCTTCACCCAGTCCTCCCACCGCATCAGCTCCTTTTGAGTCTGTACTGGGCCCACCCCATTCTGGGACCCAGGTGTCCAGCGACCAGAGGGGACAAGGGTGACTCTGAATGCCAGCTCAGGCATTCTGGGGAGCTGAGCCTCTAAGCCAGGAAGAGTGGGGTGGTCCCTGCTGGGTCCTCCTCCTCCCCTTGCCTTGGTTGGCAGAGCTCTGCCTCCAGCGTCCAGGCTGGCACTGACCTAGAGCTGCCACCTGGTCACAGTCCCAAGTTCCCTGGCCCTGGCTTCCTGTGGCTGAAGTGGAACAGAATAGCTGCCTGCCTATCCCCAGGGTGCAAGGGGACAAGAGGGCTACGTCCCCATCAGACGTGCTCCTCGGCCCTGTCTTTGCCAACTGTGGCGTACGGCCCATGGTTATGCCAAGCGTCATGCACCACATGACGGGCAAGAGTCAGCGCGGCGGCCTGCTGGTGGAGCCTCCTCTGCGTGCCCACCTTGCGGTAGTTCACCCGAGCGTCCTTGAAGCGTTGGCTCAGGCTGCTGATGCGATCCAGCACCAGGCGCCAGATCAGGTAGTTCTGCATGGTCCTGGTAGAAGGCAGGAGCAGGGTGACTGCTCTGTGGGCGAGGAGCCCTGAGGTCCACCCCCTGACCCGTGCACTCGAGAGGCCGCCCGGGTCCCATGCAGGGCTCCCCGGTCACTCAGTGTAACCTCCGAGCCTCTCAGAGGGGCCTCTCTGGAGAGTGAGCTGCTAGCCAGCAGGGACAGGAAAGATGCCGAGCCTCCTGGGGCCTTCCCCAGCCTCACCTGGCGGAGTAGAGGTCAATGATGTCCTCGAGGTTCTGCAGGTAGGGGATGCCATAGACCACCACTTCCTCATCGGGCAGCAGCTTGATTGTGACAGAGGACAGCACAGTTTGTATGAAGAGAGTCCAGTTAAAACCCTGAGGAGGAAGGCAGCGGGGACAGAAGCGGACAGGTGCTAGGCATCTATAGCACGCAGGATTCCCAGGAATCCTCAGGAAACGGGGGAAGGCGCGGGGTCAGGGCCAAGGGGCGACTTCCACAGCGGGATCAGACTGAGAGCCATGAAGTGTGTGTGCCGGATTTGAAAAAAAATTACGTGTAACTGGGAAAATTCCTGCAAAAACACAAGGTAGCAGAAATGACAAGGGGGAGAGAGTAAGGGCAGTCTTAGGGATCTGGTAAGCTGGATCTTTAATCTGAAGCATTCCCACAGAGGAAGCCCCAGGCCTGCTGGGTCTTAAGGTGACTTTACTGATGGCTGACATTTAAGAGAACTCCCAGGCCAGCCAAATAGCTCAGTGGATTAAAGCACTTGCAAGCAGGCGTGTGTGTATGTGTGGGTCTTTCCTGGGCCTGCCCTGCCAGTCTTGCCCCCCTGGGGCATGCTGAGACGGCGATTGAGACTGGGCGCATGCCTGTAATCCCAGCTCTTGGGAGGCTGTAAACAGGTGGATCACTACGAGTCCTATCTAGTAATGAGACCCTGAACACCTTGTAGACCTTTCCCTAAAATAGAGAGAGAGAGAGAGAGAGAGAGAGAGAGAGAGAGAGAGAGAGAAAGAGAGAGAGAGAGCGCTCCCTTTAAGGTTTCCTTACTTTCTCAAGAGTTTCCAGGAAGGAGAAAAAGAAAATCCTTTCAACGTTTGTCACAAGGCCAAGAATAAGGACATTATAAGAAATGAAAATAATGACCAGATTTTTTTATGACTGTAGGTACAAAGATTGTAAGCCAGATATTAGAAGATAGAATTTGCCTGAACAGCAGAAGATGGCAGTGCTCTGCAGCCGAATTACACGTATTTGGGAATACAAGCGTCTCCACCGGGAACCAGCTCAGCGCAACTCGGTGAGATGACAGAATAAGGCAAAAGGGTGCAGCGATTTCAGTAGAGGCGGCTGAGGCTCTTCTGGCAGACGAAGAGCACAGGAGCTCTGTAAGCGAAGAAAGGGAATCCACAGAACCAGAGCAGCAACCTGGAATGGAACTGAGGGGGTCCCAGGCCGCCCCCAAGCGAAAGAAGAACGCGAGACCCCCAAAGCCCCTCCCAGCACAGGTCAAGAGAACAAAACAAGCCACTGAGATGAAGCAGGAAATAAATGAAGCTGCTGTTGCTCACAGCACAGGGTTTTTTTTTTTTTTTTTCAGTACCGGGCATTGAACTCAGGCCCTTGCGCTTGCCAGGGAAGCACTTATTCCACTGAGCCATCTCCCTGGCCCCAGGGTTTTGTGTATATAAAATCTGAAGGCATCTAGGACACAGCTTTAGTACTAGAAAGTATGTTGGGTTTTCTACACACAACAAGCAATAAAAAGATGTGTTACAGAATGATACCATTTTCCACAGTATAAAACACCTAGGAATAAATCTGAGAAAAGATGTGTGAGGCCTTAACAAAGAAAACTAAATAAGAAAAGAAAAGCAAGGAGAGAAAAAGAACTTTAAAAGTCTAAAAGAACTCTTTGAGAGAAATTAAAGGGCCTGTACTGGGCAGTGTGGATCGGTGTGTATCGCGGACAGAACTCTCCGCGCTGGGAAGGCGTTAGTCTTTCTCTAACCGGCAGGGAGAGTACGGGCAGCTCCCGTCAGAGGCCAGCAGATTTTTCTGTGGACCTGGCAAGCTAATTTCCATGAAAATGTTTAATAATTAAGAGTATGTTGAAGAACGAAGCCGTGAGACCCGATGGTGTTGCCGTCTCAGCTTCCTGGAAAGCTGTGGCGCTGAGGGACAGACCGTGTGGACGGACCACGAACAGAAGAGCCCCGGAGCACACAGCCGCGTGGCTCACCACGAGGATGGCGCACGGCCGTTGGTAAGGGGTCTTATCCACACGTGGTGCTGGACTACCTGAACTCCGACGGGGAGGAACAAGACGATGCTGGCATGTCCCTGTGCTCCCAAAGGGTGCCACGCACGTCACTGGTACATCCAGAGTCTCTGAAGACAGGGAGGAGAAGCCGGGCAGCTGGGAGCACAGAGGGCCCGAGGCTGGAGGGCTCACTTGTGGGGGAGCACGGCCTCGGCCCAGCAACGAGAGACGGAGACACGCGAGGGTTATGGGGACCTACAGACGCGGCCTCGGCTCTAGCAGCAGCTTCATAAAAACGCGAGGTTGCCCCAGCCTGCTCATTCGCTGTTCCCGTGTGGCTTCCGGCTCCTCCCCAAAATCACCAGGCCACGAACAGTCAGGATTTGGAACCAACTCAGAACACGGAGGCAGTGGAGATGGTGCGTCTAGAGCGGGGTGCATGAGCGTGGAGGCGAGGAGCTCCAGGAGGCTCTTGTTGGCAGTGTGGGTTTATCGCAGCAAATGTTTTGTTCATTTATGCGTTTGGTACAGGGTCTTGCTACACAGCTCAGACTCGCACTGATTCTCCTGCCCAGCCTCCCCAGTGCTGGGATTACAGGCGTGTGCCACCATGCCTGGTTTTCGGTGGCTGGCACGGCATGTAGTACCAGGGATAGAACTCGGGACCTTGCCCTTGCCAGGCAGGCGCTTAGACCACTGAGCCATCTCCCCAGCACTACTGCAGTAAATGTTTAAAAATTTAAACATTCGCTGTGTTTTTCAATCACGTCCTGTGGTGTTTGACCTTGCTGGCCTCAGGAAGCTGCGGGGAGCCCAGATGCATGCAACTCCGTGTCCCCTCAAAGGCTAGGGTGAGAAGAGGGCGCACCACACATTGTGGCTGGAGGGTGTCAGTTGCTGTGGAGAGGCCCTGGGCTGCCTGACCTTTCCCATCGGGTGTCTATACCTCTGACCTGGCAGCTTGGCTCCTGATGGGCACAGGCAGGACCCTGCCCTGTGTGCCCCAAAGCCACACACCGGCACTAGCCAGGCAGCCTTACTCAGCAGTGCCTGGAACTGGGGTCCACCCTGAGCCTGACCCCAGAGATCAGGGGCACAGCTGCTGTGTGTTCCCAGGCCCCAGTGCTAGCAGCCCCGAGCTGGGAGGGGCTCACAGGATGCCGTGGTGTGTGTGGTCTGGTCACGGGGAAGAGAAGCTTGGGGCAGCAGGTCCCTAGGCGGAGGGAGGGCCGGGTGGGGCCGACAGCAGAGGCGGTGGTGGGAAGGGGTGCTGCCGCCCATGGGTGCCAGGGGTGGTGGGGTCTTGGCCTGGGCAGTGCTGTGTGGACCCTTCAGTGTGAGGCCATTCTGAGCGTCATAAACCAAATGCCCCCAGCCCAGGGCCCAGATGTCCCCAGCCCGCCCTGGCCACCTCCATGGTGGCCCTGGCTTCCCACATGTAGCCCATTCTCACCCTGTGGGTATTAAGTTCAAATACATGCAGGGACCACCTCAATCTCTGGCGCCTCACAGACTGGCAGCCTCATACCCCAGCCGGGCTGAGTGGCAGCCCCAGTCACATCCGCCCCATCTCCTCCACGGCACAGCCCTTGCTCCACTTCTTCCCCAACCCCTCCTGGGAGGCCAAGCCTTCCCCTGAGCTTCAGGCCATCCAGCCCGCTGTCCCCATCTCCCTCCAGCAGCCAGCCTCAGGCTCTTGGCTTAATACTGAGCAAACATGGCTGTGTCCATGTGGCGGGGTTCCCTGTCCCGGCCTGGGGTGCTCCTCTGCCCCCCACTCCCAGGGCTAGATGGCACCTGCCCAGTCTTCAGCACCCCAGAACAGCTCCTAACCTCCCCGCCTTGGTTTCATAATAGACCGGATAGCCGCTGGGCCTCATGGGACACCAGGAGGCACCCACTGTCCACCTGGGCTTCTTCACTGTGCTGTCCACCCTCACTGCGTCCACCCTGGGGTTAGTGGCCTCTGCTGGGGGGTTTGGTGGGGGCCCTGGGGCTCCATTTGGCCTCCAAGAGGGTGTCAGAGGCTCACCTTCAGGCCAAAGCTGTCTTGGAGCTGCTGCAGGTCCATCCTGTGGTACAGTGTGGTGACGTCGTGCCTCTCCTCCGGGGGTACGGTGGCCTGCGTCGGCAGGGTCACGTGGGTGGGCAGCTGGGACCTGGCTCCGCAACCCCCACTCTAGGCCCTGCCTCACATTGGCCAGGTGCGTCTCCAGCTCCAGCACCTGCGCCATGTCCTCCTGAACCAGGCGGCTGTTCTTGGGCAGCTTGTTGTCCCTCCGCAGCATGGTAGCCACCGACATCATGAACTCTAGGTAGGCATCCCGTACCTGGGCCAGAGGAGGTGCTCTGTGGGGTGGACTGGTAGACATGCAGCAACCCCCAAAACCTGAGACAGCTGAGGCCTGCAGGGATGGGGACCAGAGCGCGGGAGGGGAGGCAAATGGGGACACCCCCTACCCAGGACCCCCACCCTACATCGACGAGCTGGGCGCTCCCTGCGTCTGCTTGCTGCAGGCTCGGGGTTGAGTACACCAGGTCCATGCCAGGCAGCCCAGGCCAAGCTCCCGGCCCAGTTCCAGCCCCCAGCCCGAGGCTCTGTCGGGGCCGGCTGGCTGTGCAGAGCTGCCCTGGGCTGTCCTGCCTGGGCCTCCCTTCTTCATGCCCCATCTGTGTGTTCGTCGCCACCTAGCACCTGGCAAACCAGTGTCCCTGGCTGGGCCCGCCCAGACGTGTCCCAGGCTTCTTTCTCTGACTACGGCCACCCTCCTAGCTCCCTGCTGGTGCCCAGGCTTTGCTTGTGGCTGCCACCCCTGGCTTCCCACGCCCTCCTGTGATGCCCTACAGCCTCACTGCCTGCCCCGTCCTCTACTGTCTCCTCCATCCCGTCTCTCCTATCTCTCTTCCCTGACTGAGCTCTGTGGTGCAGGGACAGAAAGGCAGAGAGCGGAGCAGGCCTGGCGGTGCCTGGTGCCGATCTCTGCAGGACTTGGGCCCTGGCAGCGCACCTAGTGCTGCATGGTGGGCTAGGGCCACTGAAGGGATCACCCCACAGGTGTGCACGGAGGGGACAGAGAGGACCACTGCTGCCTCAGTTTACCTTCTTGTTGTTGCCCTTCTTGATGTAGTACTCCCGGGATGGCATGCCCAGCGTGGGCTGGTCTATCTGGAAACACAGAGGTTGTGACCCCTGCAAGAGCGGGGGGGCCCTGCAGCCTGGCCAAGGTGGCAGCTGCTGCTCTGTGGGACCCTCACTCCCTGGGCAGGTCGGTGCAGCAGTGTGCAGCCCTGGGGTCTCAAGCCCTGCTCTGGGAGATGGGACAGCACAGGGCTATAGGGTGGGACTTGAGGAGGCCTGGCACCCTCACCCCAGTGGTGGTGTCCATGTGTGCTCCTGGGCCTCTAGCGTGGCCAGTGTGGCCCCTGAGACGGTCACTTGATCAGAGGCCCCCAGAGCCTGATCACTTGATCAGAGCCCATTGCTTGGCAGCCTGTCCCAGCCCCTGAGATGCACAAGGCAGAGCTGGGAAGCCGACCACCGGGTCCGCAGAGCTCCCCACCCCCGGGCCCATCCCCTTGCTGTGCGGCACAGCTGGCCAGGTGCACGCCCCATGCGCATACGTAGATGATGTGCCGGCTGGAGTTCAGGTCGTCGTTCCACACGAAGAGGTCAATGAGGACCCGCCGGTTGAACTGCGTGTTCATCATCGCCAGCTGCTGCTCCAGCTTCCACGTGGGGCCTGGGGGGCAGCACCCACGCTGGGGGCGGGGCTCCCGGCCCAGCACCTCCCGGGCAGTGCACCGACTCCTAAGCTTAGAACCGCAGGGGTCTTTGGGACCCTTGCCCGCTCAGGGTGGCAGGCTCCCAGGGGGCCTCAGGGCTGGCACAGGGAGACCACTTCCCCACAGGCCCCAGTGATGCTGTGGGTGTAGGGGCACCAGGCAGTCCATGTCACCCTGGCCCAAGGCTGTCCCAGGGCCTCGCAGTCTGGAGCTCTGGGGGGACACTTCACTCTGGGTGGCTGTGGGGACTGGCCACAACAAGCCCAGCTCAGCACCAACTGCTCAGCCTGGGGCTGGAGTTGGCGGTGGCGACCCTTAGCTCAGCTCCAGCAGGAATGAGCCTTTTGGAGCTCCCTGAGTTCCCTGAGGTCTGGCAGCCGGACAGGCGGTCAGCTGGCTTGAGCTGCGTGGGGCTCTCTGCTTTGTGGTCTGGGCCCTCGGCAGCTACTTGGCCTTACCTACAGTCTCGTTCCACTGGTCCATGGCCACCGGCCAGCCCCCCACGACCGCCAGGATGTCCAGCAGAGGCTGAGAGTCTCGCTTCTCTATCACACCTGAAAAGGGAATAGTGGTCACTCGCAGACCCTGGGGCCACTCCCTCACTTGGAAGAGGAACCAAAGCACGGGAAGTCTGCCCTGCGTGCACTCATGCCCACACACATCCGTGTGCACAGACAGGACAGGCACGGGACACACAACATGACACGCACACCCCCCCACCATACACACGCCCACATATATGCACCCCGTGTACATGCACACATACACACACCTGCATATAAACAAGCCCTGCACCACATGCATCCGTACACACTCAGGCACCCAACACGCTGCACTCACACACAAGTGTGTGCACACACATATTGCACGTACATACACAAGCGCCACTTTGGCTTGGGTGAGACATGCTCCCCCAAAGGCGCACACATTCAATTCACATGTTCAGGAAGGTGCTTAGACCGTGGGGTGCTGCGCTTGTCGGGGGAGCAGCCTACGGGAGTTCCCGGGGATGCGCTGGCAGTGTCGGCCTGGCTGGAGGAAGCAGGGGCTGGGGCAGGAGCGGAAGGCAGCGCCTCGTCTCCACCCCTTCCTCTGTCTCTCAGCTCCTTCCCTTCGTCCCTGCTTCCTGGTCACCATGATGTGAGCAGCCGCTCTCTGCCAGCCCTTCTACCCGGATCTCTTCCTCCATGAACTGAAAGCTCTGACATCGTGACTGAGATAAACCTCCCCCTTAGGTGGTTTTTCTCAGACATTTGGCCACAGAGATGGTAAATGTGTGTGCGCACACGCACACACACACACACACACACACACACACACCCATACATACCACAATATGCAAACCTGTCCCTGTACACTATGCATATCCAAATGCCCACACATACAATACACAAACACACGTGTCATGTGTGTGTACACACATGCGCTGCATGCACATACACGCTGTGTATATTAACACATAAATGTGCATACATACATGTGCATGTCTGCTCTGGGCTCCTGCTTCCACTGGCTTCCTGCTGCCCCGACAGAGCATGGCCTCGGTGTGAGGTCGCAGGCAGCTGGCAGCCAGTAGCAGCTCAGGCCAGCTCCAAGGCCAGGTGGGACCCTGCACACAGAGCCTCGGCCCGGCCCCGCGGTGCCCTCCCCTCCCCACTGTGCTCACTTTGGTTCATGCAGGAGCGGTACAGCAGCTTGGCCTTCTCCACGGCTGGCCGGGACTTGGCAGTGGAATTCTCCAGCACACCTGCGGGCAGAGGATGTGGGGCAGAGGCCGCGTGGTGTTGGGGCCCAGGTCAGTGGAACCTCTCTGCCACTGCTGGGCAGTGTCATGGGGCATCCCATCCCTTGGAGGAGCTGCACTCCAGCAAGGCCCTGCCCAGTCCGCTCCTGGCCCGCTCCTGACCACTGCCCCCCACCTGCGGCCAGCCTGACCTGAGGAGGCCCTGATCACCTTTGAGGATGACCTCTAGCTCGTCCCGGAGGACATCAAAGATGCTGTAGCGGGAGCTGGTCTCGGGGATCACGTGGCGCCGCAGCCAGCCTCCACACGCATACTGGTAGAAGTCGTTGCACGGCTCCGTGGAGGGGTCCATGTTCTGGAGGATCCTGGCAGCTGCTCAGCCCCGGGGTAGGGAGGGAAGAGGGCAGAGTGAACGTGGGCAGCGGGACAGCCTTTCTGGGCCCTTGGCTTGGGGATGGCTTGGGGGACTGGAGGGCAGATGAGTGCCCCGGGGAGGGTCAGGTGGGGGTGGAAGTGGGGGTGGGGCACTCGGCTGGATCCAGGTGCCAGAGCTGCAGCTTGTTAACTCTGTGATGGTGACCCACTGTGGCTTCTCAGGGCCTCATCTCTGACACCAGTATTCAGCCCCATGGACCAAGGTGAGGGCGTGGCCCTCCACCTGGTGGGAGTGTCCTCCACAGGGTGGAGACAGCCGCTGCCCACAGGCCATGCTTGGCTCGAATCTGGCCCCTGGGCGTGCCCAGCGTGCTCCCGCCAGCTGGGGTCTCTCTTCTGTTAGGGACGGCTGTGTCCCAGGAACCCAGAGTGAGTGGAGGCTCCCGATGGCTGGGTGGCCGGGCTAGACCCCCACGCAGGACCTCTACCCATAGCTCTGGCCCAGCCGCCCCAGGTCCCTCCTTGCCCTGGAGCCTGGCTTTGGTCTGCTCTACTCAGCCCTCCCTCTGAGGGTGGGGACCATGCAGAAGCGTCATCCCAGGCCAGTAGGCAGAAAGGCAGGTGGTGTCTCCCCACCAGTCTCTCCCACCAACCACTGCTTTGTCATCTGCAAAGGGCAGGCTTGGCCTGACTTTAGACAAATTCTTGGGACGTGCAGCACTGGAGGGAGGGTGGACAGAGCCCGGTGGCTGTCACAGCAGGAGGGCGCTTACCCGCCACCACACAGCCAGGGCTGGTGCAGAACTCGTCCACCTCTGCGGGCTCCAGGAGGGCTGTGAGGAGACTTGGAGTGAGTATAGGGCGCAGTGGGGTGGTGGTGGTCCCCCAAACCAGGTGAGCGTGGCCCTCCACCTGGTGGGAGTGTCCTCCACAGGGTGGGGGGCCTCAACCCTGCCTCTCTCCACTGAAGGTCAGAAGCACACCCGGCCCCCTGAGGGGAGCCCTGGGCACTGGGAGTCCCATCTTACTTCTCCGCTTACTGCACAGTAGCCAGGCCTTGGGGGGGGGGTGAGGCTGCCCACGCCCTCCCGCCAACGACCTGCTCCTCCTGCCCCCCCGGCCCCCCCCCCCCCCCCCCCCACGCCCGCCGTGCCTCGCTCGGCTTTCAGGAGCGAGGCTCCCGGTCCCTGCCCCCCCCCCCCCGCTGCCCGTGGTTGGAGTCTCGCCCAGAAAGCATCCTGCACCCAGCAGGCGCTCATGTTGGTGGCCTCGCCCCCTTCCCTCGGCCCTGTGCTCTTCCCGTGCACACAGAGAGCTCCCTGTTCCTTCACAGAGCCCCCCAGGCCCAGCCGCCAAGCCCCCCTCCTCAGGCCGCCTGGAAGGGAGGCAGGGGCTACCTCGGGGTTCTCGTTTTACAGCTGTCCTCTCTTCTGGTGAGGAGCGCTGCCGGCTAGTAAAGAGGGGCAGCTGCTTCCCTGGGGAGAGACACAGCGCTCAGCTCGCCCTGGGCCCTTGGGGGCTCCCCACAGCACTGGTGCTGCTCCCACCCCACGGCCGGCTGGCCAGTGGGGAACCCCTATGCCAGGGCAGACCCCAAGAGCCTGCTGTCTGCGTCCCACTGGGCGTGGGCGAGAGGCCAGAGGCCCTGGTTCGCCCATCTGCCAAGCCCCCCAGGTGGGCAGCTCCTGGTGTCCCTCCAAGACAGGGAGAAGCAAGGCCTTCTCGGGGAGGTGACCCCTGGCATCTGGGTCCCTGACATCTGTGCCTTCAGTGTTGCTGAGGGTTCCAGGCGGCCTCCTCACCCCTCAGCATCCGGCAAGTTGCCAGCTGCGTGGAGGGGGCTGTGGGGCGCAGGAGCTGCCTCAGGTCTGGCGTGAGAGCAAGCTGGCCTGGTGGTCCTCAGACCTGGCCTGTGGCTGTTGCTCCCCACCCAGGAGGCCCGCCCTCTGTGGAGGCAGGCACCAAGACGTTGTCTGCCACAGCAGAGGGAGTTCTGCAGATGTGGCGCTCACCGCTTCTCACTGTACCAAGCTGAATGAGGTGGAGAGGCCACGACGCCAGAATTCTCAGAAACTACCACATCCACATAGGGCCGAGCCCTTCCCATGAGCGCAGAGGGTGGTCTCAGCCCTGGGCCAGGGCACGAGGAGGGGTGGTCTGAACGGGAGGAACCCTTGACCAGCCATGCCCCTGCCCAAGAGCCAGGGCGAAAGCTGGGAATCTGGGGAGCCAGGCTCCAGAGGTGTCTGTACCCTCTGAGGTTCTTTCTCAGGGGACCCTCAAGGACGCGGTGCAGCTCCCACCTGGCAGGGCAGGCAGGAAAGCTGCGGGCCAACTCCTGACAGGAGAGCCCAAGCGAGGAAGGCCCAGCACAGCAAAAGAAATGGGCTTATGAGGATCCCGAGGCACAGGCAGCAGGGAGTGGCTGGAACAATGACAGGGCTCACAGAAGAGTGGAAGCTGTGTCGCGATTGGGTGGGTATCGCTAGATAAATGGAGAGGGCAGGAAAGAACATGCCGCAGCTGCCACAGAAGCAGCACGGAAGCGTCCGCGCCGTGGGTGTAACGCGCAGCTGAGTATCCTAAGAGAAAGGATCAGCAGCTGTCTGCTGACAAGATGCGAGCGAAACATACGGTGAGCGGTGAGCGTTCGCACTTAAAGCAGCTGTTGGGACCAGGGGACAGGAAATAGCTTCCTGCTGTGTAAGGGACAGACCAGGAGAGCTCGGTCCCAGGGTCCCTCAGGGGGGATCGCCTCAGGGCGGGAGAGCTTGTAAGTCCTGCCTGCTCTGGACCTGCAGGGCCAGCTCCTAGTCACAGCCTCTTGACATAAGCTAGTACAAGGCGGGATCTGGATGCAGGCACTCAGGGGACAGGCCTTCACCTGTTCCCTTTGAAATGCTAAACCCATCTCCATTTTATGACCCTGTCCTGATCCAAGAGAAGCACATTGCCCCTGAGCTTCACTTCAGTAGCCACCGGCAGCACCGAGATCACCGAGTCAGTCTCCCGGGCAGCACCGAGATCACGGAGTCAGTCTACGGAGATGAGCGCCTCCCGGTGCCCCACACCAAAAGAATATTGTCTCTAGTCTTTCTTTATTCCCTGCTCAGGCGTCCAGGGATCTGATCAGCCCGAGCAATTACTTTAGGAGACACAGTGCTGCTACGAATCACCCTCAAAATCACCCACTTTGCTTTGAATGTGCCAATCCCACGTTTTTGCCATGCTCTGAAGCAGGTCTGGAGTTGTCCTTCCTAGAGTCTTTTCAAGGCGTGATCAAAAATGTGGGAATGCAGCTGCAAAATGCCATCGGATGAAGGGCGGTCTCGGGCAGCATCGTGCCCTGTCCTCAACCATCTTATTCACCGGATCAGGCAGCGCACAACTTCTGGCTTCTCCCCCAAATCAAAATGACCAAGACAGGGCTGGTGAGATGGCTCAGTGGTCTAAAGCACTTACTTAGAACAAGCTTAGCAAAGCACAGGGGACCGCGGTTCAATCCCCCAGCACCACATGCCAGCCAGCCCCGCCCCCTGGTGGGCTGAGCTGGCCGCACACACACAAAATAAATAAATAAATAAATAAATAAATAAAATTTTTTAAAAAATGACCAAGACGGGTAGACGCTGTAACCTACTTGGGACACAGAGGACTCAGGACCCAAAGACTCTCAGGAAGAGGCACGAGGACCAGACCTGGGGGTGCATGCCCGTGATCCCAGTGCTCTGGAGGCTGAGGCAGGAGGGTCGCTGTGAGTTCGAAGCCAGCCTGAATTACATAGTGAGACTCAGTCTCAGAAAAAAAAGTAAGTGCCAAGAATGATGGCATATGTGTGTCAGAAGTGAGGAAGAAGTGGATTATGAGGGAGATTAACAGCAATATGACTTTCACAGTAATGAAGTTCCAAATAAATTCACCATGTTTTTTTCAGTCATGTCACATAGATGAGTATAAGCTGTCCAAATTGAAACACAAAGGAACACGATCAACCAGAACAGGGAAACACAGACAAAAGCTTAGAGGTTACTTCACAGTGAGAACAAGCTGCTCCCCCAAGAGCGGGACGAGGTGAGGGTGTCCTCCCTGGCCCTCCTGGCCACTGCTGCGCTGGATGCCCCCCAGCCCTGTGAGACAAGAGGGAGTGGAAGGTAGACACGGAAAAAATCACATAGGAATCTAATAAACCATGTATGGGACTCGTATGTGGTAACAATGAAATAGCAATTCATTTTTCAGAACTGGGGATTGAACTCAGGCCCTTGCGCTTGCCAGGGAAGTGCTTATTCTACTGAGCCATCTCCCCAGCCCTGAAACATCAATTTTTTAAAAATCACATATATGAATAAATGGAGAGGTGTTCTATGTTCATGGGCTGGAAGATTAACTCTTCTAAGCTCTCAGTTCTTTCCAACTCAGTCTGTAGACTGAGCAGCACTCTGACCAAGTCCCACATCAACAAACCATTCTAAAGTTTGTACAGCGTGGGAAAGATCTAGGACGGCCGGGGAAGTAGTGAGCATGGCGGGGCTGGAAGAGTGCCCCTGGGAAGACTCCGGCAGGCCACAGGTCAGCGAGGTTGTGGAGTGTGGATGGGAGGGCGCTCACAGAGGAAACCAGGTCTGGGGGGCAGAAAGGGGCCACGACCAGACTGGCACAAGAGTCCCCTGATCTTTACAAGAGGAACAAAATTCGTGTGGTGGGGGAGGGGAGTGTCCAGTGGGTGACACGGGACACACAAGCCACGCTCGCCGTGGACTCGCCTCACGCAGAAACTAACTCAGCTTGAGTGCACCACGCAGAACTTTCTCCCACCTGAAGAAGCCACGAGTGGGCTCAGCTCGGTGGTGACTCAAAATGCGAAGCAAATAGTGTGATTCTGGAATAGCAAGAGATTGATACGAGGTGTTAAGAGCTTCAAACTCCTGCTCTGTGAAGGAGCCATTAAGAGAACAAGAAGATAAGCCACAACTGGGAGAAAAGATTTGCAAAGAATCCGTCTAACTCTATCCAAAATGTATGAAGAAGCACTCCAAACTCAACAGTCAGGAAGCAAACCACCCAGCTGGGACTGGGTGAAAGGTCTGAAAATGGCGCCGCCCCAGAGGCAACGTTGGGTGTCATTTGCCACTGTGGAAACGCAAATTCAGACCCCAGAGAGGTCCCACCACCTGTCTGCAGAGGAGAGTTACAGACGGACAGACGGACGGACGGAGGGATGGGAGGCCCACGCGGCAAGGGGCAGAGGTGGAGGACCTCCCACTGCTCTGAGGCTGCCTAGCAGGGCAGTCACCTTGGCGGAAAGCTTTTTACAGCACTCAGCGTAATGTGGTCGGGGGTCACACCTGTACCCAGCAGGTGTGGCGAAGCAAGGAAGGGGGGCGGGTGACGCGGGGGTGGGGGACGCGGGGGGCAGTGCTCAGAAGCTCCTGCTCAGCCCTTGAGGGTGCTGGTGCTGCATGCAGCGGCATGAGAGACATGTGCGAACACGCGTGCTCACATGCGTGCACACGCGCGCACACACACTCCTTGTTCCACCAGCTCACACACTCAAAGCCTCGACACCCCAGGAGTGGCAGTGGGCATGGCTGCAGCCAGAGCTTGGTTTCTAATTTTGTTATCCAATAAAGGGGACCAAGACTTTTTGGAAAAATGGTCAGTTCTACAACTGGGCCAGGAAGTACACAGGGTGAGCCTGGGGTCTTTTGCAGAGGTACAAACGAGAAAGCTCTAACCATAGTCTCTAAAAACCCCCAATGGCATGACAGAGGAATGGCAAGCCTTGTGCAAGCCAACCAGCAGAGATTATGGTAGAGGTGGGATAATCCAAGCACCAAATGAAGCCGCACCGGATCACGGCCCAAAGCACAGACTAAGCACTGACGCGTCCGTACCCGGCGGGGCATTCTGCGGTGTGCCAGCCAGCACTATCAGGGTCACAGCAATAAAACAAGGAACAGGGCCGGGGAGCTGGCTCAGTGGAATAAGTGCTTGCCTGGCAAGCGCAAGGGCCTGAGTTCAATCCCCGGTTCCAGCAAAAAATAAAAAATAAAACAAGGAACTATCACGGCCAACAGGCGCCAAGGAAGGCTTGACCACCAAATGCAGTGCAGCGTGCCAAGCAGTGTTCTGGGGCAGGAGGAGCACACCGAGGGAAAGCCTGCAAGCCGGAAACACCCGGATTCTGTTACTGCTAATATTTCAAGACTGGCTCGCTACTTGTGCTAAAGGCTTGATGTTCATATGATCCTAATAACAGAGGAGGGCTGGGGAGATGGCTCAGTAGAATAAGCGCTTCCCTGGCAAGTGCAAGGGCCTGAGTTCAATCCCCGGTTCTGCAAAATACAAAACAAAACAAACAAACAAACAAAAAAACAGAGGAGGCTGACTGTGGCAACATAAGAACTCTTACTATCTTTGCAATCATTTTGTAAACTTAAAGCTGTTTTGCAGTTGTACAATATGACTTTAAAAACCTAAACATAGGGCCTGAGATATGTGGGGCTCTATTAAATTGGTCAGCATTTCTGTCACTGGAGTCTGAGGGGACGATTTTGGAGGCGCTCACAGCCGAGAATTGTTCAAAATTGGTAAAAGACATAAACTTGCACGTCTAAGACATTCATTTTATCTCAAACAGGATCTATACGTGGAAAAGCACAGTTGCAGGCCTGAGAGCTCGAGACAAAAGAAATTCCTAGAAGCAGACAAGAAAACATCAAAGACACGCGAACCAAGCAGGGCGGCAGCAACACCGATGGCTGCCTTCTCATCAGCAGCGACGGCAGCCGGGAGACCGTGGCTCCAGCAGTCCGGGCGCTCGAGAGAAAACAGCAAACGAGCAGCTTAGAATTCTATGCCCTCCAGACACGTTTCAGAGATTAAAATAAGAGACATCCCGGAAGGAGGCCAAGAGAGTCTCTCTTCCAGATGCAACAAATGCCCACATGTCTTCTCACAGAAAGAACAGGCCGCCAGCGGGACATCCAGCATGGTGGCACAGAAGTGGTGGGACGAGCCTCAGAGTGGACCGACAGTGGACTAACGTGCTGTGCAGAGCCGGCACTGCCTCTGGCCGGGTGCATCAGCCTGCTCAGACCCAGCTGGACTGATCATTGAAACCAAGGTGGGGGCCCAGATCTCCTGGCTCCGAGTCATGCCTGTGGGCTTCTCAGACGCGACCTCAGCTGCCACGACCCGGGGGAATCCCGCGGCCCAGTCAGGAGCTCCAGCTCATGCGTGGGCCTCAGAGGCCACGGTTCTGAGGCTGAGTTTCGTGAGACCGACGCGTTTCTGCGCATCACCCCTAATTTACAGCACCTCATTAATTATCTCAAGCCAGAAGGTCCATCAGTGCCACTTCCCACATGCACGGCTGGTGGGGGGCCACTGTGGCCCAGGTCATGTCCATGGCTGGTGGGGGGGCACTGTGGCCCAGGTTGTGTCCACAGTTGGTGGGGGGGCACTGTGGCCCAGGTCGTGTCCACGGCTGGTGGGGGGGCACTGTGGCCCAGGTCATGTCCATGGCTGGTGGGGGGGGCACTGTGGCCCAGGTCGTGTCCACAGTTGGTGGGGGGGTACTGTGGCCCAGGTCATATCCATGGCTGGTGGGGGGGCACTGTGGCCCAGGTCATGTCCACGGCTGGTGGGGGTGGGCCACTGTGGCCCAGGTCATGTCATGGCAGGGGCAGAGTTTGCACTTGGCCCCAGCATTGTCACTGAAAATCTTTACTCCTCCAAGTAAGAAGCAAAGCAGCCAGACCCCCTCCTTGCACGCAAAGGACACATAGAAAGGAAGTTCCCCAGCTGCCAGAATGCAATCCGCAGGAATCACACGGCCTCCAGTGAGGGAGCATTTCCCCTTCGTAGGGCCACAGAGAAGCAGCTTTAGTGTCTAACTCCCACGACCTTCTTTTTGTTCCTTTCCACTTGCTTAGGTAACTTTTGTAATATGTCTACTATTTTCCAGCTCTATATTTTATTTTATTATTTATTTATTTGTTTATTTTTGGCAGAACAGGGGGATTGAACTCAGGCCCTTGCGCTTGCCAGGCAAGCTCTTATTCTACTGAGGCATCTCCCCGGCCCCTAGGCTCTATATTTTAAAAGATAGTTTTGGCATTACCCCAGAATATTTTGTCTTCCAAAGTGTTTCTTAAAGATCTCCAAATTCCTTCCTTGAGTAAGGCCTTGATCTACGTGTTTATGCTTCCCCTCGCCTTCCCGCCCCTCTCTGCTTCTCTGACTCCCTGTGGCTATCTCCCTGCCTCTCGCTCATAAAGAAAGACACAAACAAGTGTGATGGAAACCCTCCGTCCCCTGAGAATGTGTAGGCACGGGCCACTGTCACAAGGGTGTGTGGACGGGTTACGTACTACGTGGCCAAGGAAACCAAAGTGCAGCGGCTGAGGCTGGCGCCGCCCCAGGGGCCTGACAGAAGCACACACAGATCCTCAGAGGGAAGCTATCTCGGCCCGCACAACACTGGAGTCCCACAGGTAAAGCCACATTAGATATAGCTTTAGGTTTATGAAAATGAAACGATGAAAAAGGATCAACAAGGGGCCAGGGAGATGGCTCAGTGGAATAAGCACTTGCCTGGCAAGCTCAAGGGCCTGAGTTCAATCCCCGGTTCTGAAAAAAGAAAAGAAAAGAAAAAGGAAAGGAATAACAGAACCAGAACACCCAGGGGTTCAGATTCGTGAGTTGTCAGCCCTGATGATGGCATCATTGTCTCAAATCTTGGCTCCTCTCTGAATCCCTGTTTCGGTCATGGTCACTGTCCAATCAAAGGGGCAGAGGATATTTTGCCTGTCCTAACTGCAAGTTTCTCGTGTGACTTGCCTTGGCCAGTGATGTGAAGTGGGACCACTCTCGTTCCAATCTAGGCCCAGGTCCTGAGAAGCTTGTGTTTTCACCTGTCCTCTCAAATTCTCCACTTCCAGGACAGAGGCACGTCTAGGTCCTCGCAGATGGATGAAATTCCCACGGGGTAGAGCTGCTCAGCTGAGCCCGGCCCAGCTTTGGGCATGTGTCCTGCCATTGTAAGCCACTGGTGTCAGGGTGGCTGTAAGGCATCAACAGGTAGCTGGTGCAGAACATAACATTTGTATGTTTGAAATAAAAAAATATTCAAAAAAGAACTGAATTTTATTATATCCAAAATAAAAGTATGGTCTATTTAAAAGAATTAAAAGCATGGTCAAATCATGTTCAAAAATCAAATTAAAAGTGAATTAGTTGTACATTTTAGGAATAAAAACTTGTAGATGTTGAGATTTACACCTGGCCACAAAACAAAAGGACTGGACGAGTACTGGCTACTAGAGCTGAGGAGAGTGCCCGCAGGCTGAAATGCAGCTCTGAAGAGTTTTCCTGCCCTGCAGAATAATGTCTGGGAGATGACATGGAGGGAGAGGGAGAAAGCCTGAGCAAACGGGTCATCAGAATTTTAGAAGAAAGAAATTGGCACCTAAAAAGATGCTAAGTAAAGTTTTCCAAAATTATTAAGGGTCAATAATGCTCAGATCGGGGCTGGGAGATGGCTCGTGGAATAAACGCTTCCCTGGCAAGCGCGAGGGCCTGAGTTCAATCCCCGGTTCCGCAAAAAAAAAAAAAAAAAAAAAAAAAGCTCAGATCTAGAGCACAGATCCACAAATCCAAAGTAAATAAAAATAATTCCATAGCCAGATGCCTAGTGGTAAAAATGCCGAAGAGCAACACTCAGAGAAGAGAGCTGAGAGGAGAGAGTCCACGTGGGGGAGGAATGCCGCTAGGTGGACAGCCGACTTCTCACCCGCAGCAAGGGGAGGCAGAGGACAGCGGAAACAAGCCTTCAGGGTGAGAGAAAGCCTAGGACGGCCGGCGACACCAATTCTGCACAATGAGGACTAAGTAATGCCGTGTCAGCAAACACTAAAGCTGCGCTGCGGACACACAGGTGGAGAGCTGGGATCCAGGTCTGATCCCAGAAGCAATGCTGTAGTGGGGTAGATTTGGAGGTCTTGCCCACGGGGTTCCTGCCCACCCAGGAGAGGCCTGCGGTGGACTCAATATTTGCTTCTCCTCAGATTCCTCTGTTGCAGCCCCTCCTACAGGCTGACGAAAAGATGGAGGCTAGATGAGGTTGTAGGGTGGTTCATACTCTGCTGGGGTGGTGTCCCTACAGGAACAGGAAACAATGCCTCTGCTTCGTGTGATGCAGCAGGAGGGCAGCTGTCTGCAAGCCAGGGAGAGCGCTTCAGCTCACTGGGAACCAAAGCGCCCAGCGCTTCGACTTGGGCCTTCCGTTCTCCAGAACCATGAGGAGCCCCTCAGCCCATGGCGCTGTGTTGAGGCAGCCTCGGTAGATGGAGGTCAGCCTGCAATTTCTAACAGTTGTCCCAGTTATTCTGGGTACCAGGTGACCCTGCTAAGTGCCCGCCCTAACCTCGAGGGGCTTCCCAAGCTGCACGTGCAGATGCATCTCTTGGGGGTCTTGCTAAGTCCAGACGCTGGTCCAACAGCTTGTGTCGGTCTTGGGTTTCCCAAATGCTACGAAGATCTCAATGCCCACGAACCACACCCAGAAGAGCTTTAAGTATGTGATTCAGAAAAGAGAACAACTGGGTCCTGGGGACTCGTGGGGTAAGGAGCACACAGGCTAGTTGGGGGTGCAGAAGAGGAAATCGCCGCGGGGCGTGTGAAGTCCCATGCTGCCTGCTGGGAGGTGCTCCCTGCCACCACAGCAGGCACGGCCCTCAGCTCCGCAGGGGCTCGGGGCAAGCCTCACTAACACGGGGACAGGAGCAGGATGCTGAGCGCTCTGCCGGCACCCCGCACACCAGGTCGGCCTGTGGCTGAGGCCACACTGCACGCCAGGCCTAGAGCCACCAAGCGGAGCGCTTTGCACCCCAGATTTAAACCCCCAGGGAAGAGGACAGGCTTGTGCCAAATTAAAAGCTGCTCACTTCTCACCATCGCTTCTGGGGATGAGATCTGCCAGGCTGTGGAGGAAGGGGAGGGGGGGAGGAAACGGAAATGCGTCCTGCGTCCTGCACGGGCTCACCTCACCACTGTGAGTTATCCTTGGATCTCCCCAGCTAAAATGAAAATCTGTTTAAAAGCACAAGGTTGTTATTTAAGATGCCTCATGACAGGCCTTGCAATAAAAAGTAACGTGACAGAGAAAGGGGGAACTCCCCAAGTGAGGTCGCTATTGATGCTGGGAAGTGGGGCCCATTACTCGCTACCATTCGCTGTGAAAATGAGGCCCTAAAGTATCTAGGAGGAGGCTGGATGTCACCCAAAGCCACGGACTGCCCTATATGGGTGCAGTCGGCGGTGAACCCGACGACCCCAAGCAGGGCTGTGGGTGGTGCTGATGGTCCCCAGCCCTCAAGTCAGGCTCTCCTGCGTGCACCCCTTCATTTCCATTTTGCAGATAAGGAAGCTGAGGCAGAGCAGTGGCCTACAGGCTGTCCAGGCTCACACAGTTGGGGTTGGAGGAGCTGGAAGCCCTAGCCAGGCCGTGGATGTGGGGCGTTAGCCACGCCGTGCCGCGCCCCTCATGGTCTACACTGTGCAAGCAAGGACCCACTTCAGTGATGCAGGAGACACTCCAGCAGGGCCCGACACATGCTCCTGGGCCAGGTGGTAAGTGCCACAGCGTCTCTGCCTCGCCTGCTCGGCACTTTGCAGCAGCAGCAGCAGCAGCAGCAGGTGGTACATGAATAGATGGGTGTGGCACTGCTCCAATAAAACTTTATTGATACAACAGGCCGGGCCGCAGTTTGCTGACTTCTGCACTAGGCTGTAAATACAGCTGCTTTTCAAAAGATAGCATTGCAGCATGGGTGGGGGCAGGGCACAGTGGAGCAAGCAATGCACACCCCTCCCCCAGCCAGTAGACCTGTAGGTAGTAATGCCTGTCACGGTTCTGGTTGTTCCTGTCTCTTAGAAAGGGCCGGTCACTGTGATGCGCAGCTGGTCACTGTGATGCCCGTTATATAAACCAGGCCCCAAAGGACAAGTGATTTTGCTCCTGTACTTCCCGCTTGCTTATCCTGTCAGCACCCTAGACCACCAGAGATCAGGCCTGGAATGCTGGGAGTGAGCCCAGTTAGTGCCCCTTGACATAGATGAATCAGGCTCCGAATCCTGGGTGTCGTTGGGGTGTTTCTGCTCACCTTTGCAACCGGACTGCGGCTCTTGTAAAAACACTTACATTTCAAAAAAAAATAGTTCATAACTTTTAAAATAATAAGAAATTAAAACAAAAATGTCCGCGATAACCATCAAAAGGATTGAAATACAGAAGCTCCAAGCAAGTTGAAGGAAATGGAGTGAAAAGTCCCAGAGCAGTCCAAAGGAAGCCAAGAATGGGGCAGACAGGTGCCACGGACAAAAGATCGCAGTAGGGAAAAGCTCATCTTAGTCAGGACAGCTATCTCAGACAGACAGACCCCCCACGGCATGGGCGGTGCATACGGAGCCACGCAGTGCCGCCAAACACGCACAGGATGCGAGACAAGGTTTCCAGTGGAAGGAACGTGGAAAACAGAGAGTAAGCAAATGCTGCCGAAAAAACTTTACAAGATAGAATTTAGGGCAAAGAACACTGTTCAGTCAGAAAGTCATCACGTAATGACATCTAGATGGACGGATTTCATCTACCTATCTAAGAATAAAGTTATCTAACAGTCATGAAACAGAGTTTAACATATCTACCTCAAAATTTGTATCCATGTAGTATTATTATAGGCTTGCAAGGTCAAGTTACATAAGTTTGTACTTTCCAAGGAAGGTCAGGTTAGCAACACACAACACATGCATCCACCCAGGGAGTCAGCGCACATACGTGTTGAGGGAATTGGAATTCTCTACTGCAAGAGCTTTATACACACGCGCGCGCGCGCACACACACACACACACACACACACCCCTTTCAATAATTGAAAGATTAAAGCCAGAAGCAAGCAGATACACTGGGAGTTGGCTGAGCCCGTGAGCACGAAGTCTGTGTGAGGGGCTGGACTATCCGCAAGACTGACGAGAGCACGGGAGAATCTCACCGGTGCCGGCAGGAGCCAGGGTTTCTGAGCCCAGCACCATTAAGCCAGAAGCTGCTGAAAACTTACGAAGCTAACTAGAGCACCCCTGTGTTGACAAACTAAAAGAATGAATCTAAACGACTTGGGAATCAAGCATTCTTAGAATAGAAATGAGAAAATGCGCAAGTGCACTAGAACAAGCCTCCCGCCAGCTCCTCAGGACTGAGGACAGCTGGGGGTCACTCCTGGGGGATGGGGACATTGACCGGAGTGTCAGAGACCGCACAGCCCTGGAGGGGTCAAGGAGATCCCAGCTGAGCGAGCGCAGTGCTGGGCAGAGGGTGGAGGAAGGGGCGGCAGACAGCGATGGGGACAGGCTGAGGTGGTCAGAGCCCTCCCAGGACTCAAGGGAGCCCCAGGAGGAGGCTGGCTGGTGTGGGGTGGCTTGGCTCCGGTGGAGGTACCACAGAGGAGGGGAGGCCCCACCAGCGTTTTGAGCCCAGCAAGCTCCAAACAAAGGTTCCCCACAACCCGCACTGGTGTTTGCAGTGCCCACTGCTCCACGGGAGGGGCCGGGCCAGAGACCAGGTGGCCACCAGGCTGCAGCTGCACTTCTGTGAGTCCTGCTCAGGGCTGCCCACCTGGCCATGGTGAGCACCCACTTGGGCTTCCCAGGAGCCCACCTACTTTGTCCTCCCTGGGAATATACTAGGGACCCAAGTCCTCATGTCCTGCTCCTGGAGCCAGGCCCAGGCAAGCGCTTCACTTCATCCACACGCCAGAAGCACCACCAACCCAGCTCTGGGGAGCTCTGTCCCCAGGTGCCCGCTGCTGGGTTCAGGGGGTGAGAGCTGCCTCTTGGGCGTTCCCCACCCCAAGCGGCGCATTGCCTTTGCAACGGAACCTGGAAGGGGAAGGGAACCAAGAAGCCAAGAAAGAACAAGTCCGGGAAAACCGGGGCCCCCGCAGAGCAGCCCTGGCCACGCCTCTGCCCTGGTGGACCCCATCCACCGCCTTGCAGTGAGCCGAGCCTGGCCAGGCAGAAGGCACGAGGTCCGAGGACACTGCCTGGGGTCACTGGGGGCAGGGTAGACCCCTCAGATCTGTCCTCAGGAGCTGGGCGGGAGGGTCCCCAGCTCGCGAGCGAGGGCTCCTGCTGCCGGGCCGCCTGGGAACTGCAGCAAGCGCCGCGGCAGCGGTGGAGGTGGCGATGCGGCGGGGGCGTCTGGCTTCCCCGAGTCCGGCCCGCCCAGTGCAGAGGCGGGGGGCGGCGCGGAGCCAGAGGCAGCCGCGCCAGACCGCGCCACGCCGGGAGCTCTCGGGAGGTGGCCGGTGCTCTGCAGGTCAGTGTCCTCCGGGTCTTCCCGCAGCCTGTCCGGGGTCGGCAGCACAGCCGAGAGCCCGGGGCACAGGAAGACCCGCTTGCCCCAGGGCCGGGTTCCCCTTCTGGAGGGTGCAGACCCTGAGGGGCGGGACCGGCGGACCGCAGGCTCGGGGTCCCCGCACTCACCTCGGCTGTAGAGGACGCCCAGGGCCACCAGGGCACCCGTCATCAGCAGGAGCAGGAGCAGCAGACCGCTCCCCAGGAAGCCTCGGCGCTTCTGCGCTGCCCGGCAGGCTGTGTCCACCGTCCCCTCGGGGCTTTCCGGCCTCCCCATCGCGGGCTCTGCGCGGAAGGTGCACAGCTGAGCGTCGCAGGCTGCAGCAGGCGAGGTGGCGGGAGCTGCGGCTGGTGTTCTGGGGACACTCAGTCCCTGTCTCCCCTTCCAAGGCCAGAGCCCCAGCCGCGGGTGCCTGGTTCTCCGGCTCTCACACTCGCCCTGGGCCAGAATCTCCAAGTGCCCAGGGGGCGCCCGGGGGCGGGAGGGAGGAGGCCTCTCCAGCCATGGTGCAGGCTGGTCTCAAGGTCAGCTTCTCTTGGTCCCCTTGCTGCTCACAGCCAGGTCCGCAGAGGGACCAGAAGGCTCCACTCCTGTGCTGTCCAGGGACCTCTGCGGCGGGGCCACCTGAGCTGCTTGTGCCCCGGGGGTGCTGGAGCCACAGGCCTGGCCACTTGGTCAGGGATGCTGCCCGGGAGGCAGCAAGGGCTGCTAGGCTCCGTCTGTCTGTCCTGTTGGAGCCCAGGTGCTGCGAGAAGACAGAGAGGACCTGCACCTCTCAGTGGTGACCATGAGCACCAGGAAGGGACAGGCAGGACCTGGCAGCCTGAAGTCCAGCCCCGGAGCTACCTGGCTGGAGTGCATCTTGTCACTACAGAGGGCACACCGTCCTGAGCCAACCTGGCAGCAGGCAGCGGTGGAGGACTCCTTGGGGACAGGGAGGTGCTGGGGTCCCTGCTGTGGCGCAACAGGGACCTGCAGACTCTGAAGGCTTTCGATCTGAGTGCCTGTGAGTGCACTTGTGTGCAGGTGTGAGTGTGCACACAAGTGCTCGCATGTATTTAGTGGGTAGGCATTAGGTGCGTGTGGATAAGCACACACGCCTGTGTGTGTGCACCTGTGCCCCTGTGTGTGGGTGGGTGTGTGAGCCCAAGCGTGTGTCCCTGAGAGCTGCCGGGCACTGTTCTGAATGCAGAGCGAGGCAGGTACATTCTGGGGTACCTAGTAGTGAGTCCTGTGACCCATGGACGGCTGGGTTCTATGTTCCTCCCCTGTGCCTCCTGGGCTCTGCCTGGGCTCTGCCCAGCTCATGGGGTTCTCAGGTGCATCTTTTCCCTGCCTGGGCACCACCTGCCTTGCAGCCCCACTTGAGGGGAAGCTGGAAACTGCTGGCCACCTGTCTCCTCGGTTCCCCAGCAGGGTGCCGACAGGGCTGGGGCCTGGCCCTGTGCCCCTCTGCTGCCCCCTCAGTCTCTTGATCAGCAGGGTCACCTGTCCAGTACCTGCAGCCGTGGAACTCCCACGAGGGCGCCCCCAGATGACCCCATCTCCCAGTTGCCGATGCCAAACTCTGGAGCCACCCTGGACTCCTCCTGTGACCCCATGTCCATCCAGTCCTGAGGCCCCAGTTCTCTGGGTCTGACATCCTCACATTTCTGCCCCCAGTGCCTGCTCCAAGCCCACTATCCACCCTGCAGCCCCCTACACTGTCCCCAGCCTCTCCTGAGGGGTGCCTAAGCAGGGAGTGCCACTCCCAGGTCCATGGCACCTGCACCTGCTGGAGGAGTGGCTGGACCTTGCTCTCGCCTCAGGATGAGACAGTGCTGACTGCCACTGCCCTGTGGGCACGGCCTCTTCAGAGCTCCTCTGTCAGGACCCCACCTCTGCTCCCTCTAGGTCGCCTTGCTGGGGGGGCTTCCTGGGAGGCTTCTGGGTGAACTGAAAAGGCCTCAGCCTCTCTGCTGCACCCCCTGACAGCCTCAGGTCCTGTCTCCACTCTCCCATGAGGCTGATGCCTCTAGGGGCAGGAATTGGTCCGTGGGTTCTGCACTTGACTAGCGCCTGCCCCCAGGACATCCCTACACCTGCCAAAGGAGGTGCCAAGGGAGGCACTCGTGAGTTCCATGCCAGGTGCCCATCCTAGGATGTCATTCATGTATTCTGCCAGCTCTCTTTGCTCTGTCCTGCAGGTTCCCCTGGACTTCTGTGGACCAGGGACACCTGCAGTGAAACACTTCAGATGGAGCCAGGTGACCTGAGCAGAGGCAGCAGGCTTGCGTGCCAGGCTCCATGGTGGCTGCACCCTGCCAAGGCTGGGCCCTGGCAGCCATGGTCCCCACTGCCTGAGATGGTTCAGACATCTTTCTGGCTTGCTATGCAAGGGGAGAGGTGGATTAGGCCACCCGGGAAGTGCCTCCCGGGCCCTGCAGGATGTGAGCTGGCCTCCGGTGGGTGTCTTCCAGGAGCTGCCCAGTACAGCACGGCAGGCCCTGGCCCAGCCCACCACGTCTTTCTCACCTTTCAGTTCCTGGAGAGCAGCAGCTGCCACCCACAGCAGGGCCCTGCAGGCTGGCTGGGCGGTCCTGGAACTGGGGGAGGTGCAGATCCAGGGGTGGGCTGCGGTCCAGGAGAGCGCAGCAGGAGGTGGGGTTGAGCTGTGAGGTCACGCTGGGCTGCTTCCGGGCTTCTTTGTGATGCAGGCTGCCTGGAGGCAGTGACCCTCACACAGGAGTTCCATGGGGAGCAGGTGGGGGAGGGGTCGCCCAGGGCGCTGCCCAGGCCCTTTCCTGATGCACCCCACCCACCTGGCCAGGAGATGCTGCCCAAGGGTCCTCCCTCTTCCTCTGCAACAGGGTGATGGCTTGGGGTCTCTGTGAGTGGAGAGGGGATTCCTGCTCCCAGCGGGCAAGCAGGGCTGCAAGAGCTGTCCTCACTCAGTGCCAGCAGCCCAGATCATCTTGTTTGGGTCCAGGGTCTGGGCAGAGAGGGCCTGTACAGAAACGCAGGTGTCCCCTTCTCCAGCCCCGCCCCTCTTGTGTTCAGATCCCGTGTGGCAGGTCCTCCTGCCCTCGCCCAGGCTGGGCTCTGTGAGGGGTCTGGGTGGGACCAGGCCAGAGAGCCAGGGGTCATGGGGCCAGCAGTGCCCGCATCAGAAACTTCCAGTCCACGCTCAGAGGGCCTCTGCTATTGGGCCTTAGACTTGCTGTCACTTTCTGGGGGAGCTGGGAGTGGGCCAGGGCCCTGCTGGGCTGCTTGGGGCTCCCTCCACGGGCTCTGAGCCTCCAGGCCAGCCCCGCGCCTCTGCTCCCCACCCCACGCCTGCCCCTGCCCAAGGCCACCTGGCCACCTGGGACCCAGACGCTGGCCCATCACTGAATGCACTTTTCCTCCCAAGCTTGGGGCTGCCCTTCCCTAGTGGAGACATGAACCAGAGGCCAGGGACCCTGGCCTGGCACCTAGCAGGGCAGCGAAGCCTGGAGAGGGGGGCTGCAGGCCCAGTCCTGACCAGGACCTCAGGACAGTGTCCACGAGGTCACACATGGCACACGTAGCTGTACCAGGGCCCAGGGCTGTGGCTCAGCACACCGAGGGTGGACGGGTGGACGCTAACCCTCGCTCCTGGAGGAGGTGGGGTAGGGGAGGAGCAGGGGCTTCCTCGCACCCTTCCTTCTGGCAGCAGCCATGAGGTGTAGATAGCTGTAGCCCAGGGTCTGAGGAAGTGACCGTGATGTGGGGAGGGATGCTGTCACCTCAGTGCCAGGACTGGTGCGTGGGTGTGTCCCCAGGGTCCCTTCCCTCAAGGTGTGGGCCAGGCTGGCCTCCAGGCCCTGAGCCCTGCGCTGCCTCCTGCAGCTGGGCCCTGTGCAGCCTTGACCAGAGGGGGTGGCTGTACCTCGGCACAGAGCCACAGCCCAGCCCCAGTACACAGCAGTCACATCAGCCCTCACTGGTGAGAGGGGCTTTGTAGACTTGTCCAGCAGTCAATCCCAGGAGAGGGGTGCATTCAGCGCCACACCAGGGCCTGGGCACTTGAGGCGAGGTGGATGCCCGGGGTCGTCCGACAGGCGTCGTGCCATCCTCAGAACTTTGCAGCTGCTGCACCCAGGTCCTCTGGGTGTTTTTGCCCCAATACAGTCAGCCACTTTGTAACGGACTCGTGCTCCTTCACGGTGAATGGGCGCCTTGGGTTCATGGTGTGGTGTCTGCCTCCCAGGGGGCCTGACCCCTCAGACACCAGTGGGAAGAGTGGCCCAATGTCTTCAAGAGGGGAGAGGGTCATCAAGGGCGTCCTGGGGCCTGACCTCAGGGCCAGCTCCTCCTCACTGGAAATGGGGACCAGTGGCATCACAGGCTTTCTGTGACAGTGACCTGGAGGGCCGTGGGCTGCCCCATTGCTTGCCTGTGGCTTCAGCAGGTGGGAGTGACAAGCTCAAGGCTCTGGACTCCCAGGGCTGTCGCCTGCCACCCACAGGAGCCCCTGGCTTCCTGCAACCTCGGTGCAGAGACTGCTGAATGGCTGCAGACCTCTTGCCTGATTCCAACGTGGGGGGACTCAGTCATACCAAGTTCTTGCGAGAAGTCGGGGTGCTGATTTGGAAGGAAGGGGACCCTGAACCATGGAATGACGGCATCTCTTGTCTGAGACCAAGCTGAGGATTCTGAATCCCTAGCCTCTGAGCTCCTGGCGGAAGCGGTGTATTCCCAAAGTCTGAGCTTCCCCAGACCCTCCACACACCTGAGCCAGGTGCCAAGGAGGCCCAGGCCTGTGTCCCATGGCCACCTGGTGGTGCCAGACCATGTGCTCCCAGCCTCGGAGGAAACGGCTTTTGTACCAGCAGACAAGGCCCAGGGGGCTGGGCAGCGGGCGGGGTGGGCTTGTTAATGTAGTGGCCTGAAGCGTGGTCTGATCTCACTGACCAGCCTGTGCTTGGCTGGGGGAGTCTAGATTCGTAGGACCACGTTTACTGAGGCAGAAGGCCTCGACTTTCCCTGGCAGAGGAAGACATCGAACCCGGGCTGCCTGTCTGGGCTGCTCCCCTGGACATGCCGAGGCAGCTCCTCTGCCTTCAGCAGACCTGGGAGCAGGTCGGGCTGCCCAGGGAGCTGGGCCCTGAGACGTCCCCCAGGCACACTCTGGTGTCCAGGACCCTTCTGCTGAACCCGAGGGGTCATGATTCTGAGGCTTGCACAGGCCAGAGGCAGTGAAGCCCAGCTGGGCCCAGGGGACAGGGCGCCCAGGCGGCGGGGACTCAGCCCTCGACCTCAGGGGCCTGCAGGCAGGGCAGAGGTGGTGCCCACTGCATGCAGCTACCGCTGGGTGGCTCATCAGCGGCAGAAATCTCTCTGTCCCATCGTGTCCTTGTGTTGTAGAAGGGGCAAGGGTTGCTCTGGGGTTTGGTTTGCAATACTGGCAATCAAAATCAGGGCCTCACACATGCTAGGCAAATGCTTGTACCTTGGAGCTACACACCCAGTCCTTTTGATTGTGAGATAGTTTTTCAGGCTAGCTTTGAAGTTGAGATCCTCTTGCCTCAGCCCCTCGAGTAGCGGGGGTTAGAGCTGGCACCACTATGTCTCATTTCTGGGGTCTCAAAGGTGCACACCCCATTCCTTAGGCCCTGATCACCTCCCGAAGCCGACTACCTCCATCCTGGTGTGGGTAAGAAGAGCAACATCTGGATTCTGGGGCTGCAGGAAGGTGCCAGGTGGGCGAGGCTGGCCAGGCCCTGCAAGATGAGCTGTGGATGGCATGCTGTTCCGAGGGGACAGGAAGTGTGCACAGGCCGGGGGTGGGGAGCTCTGGAGGTGATTCAGCTGGATGGGCCGCTGCACACTTGGTGTGGCCAGCTCCCCAATGTCCCTGCGTGGACCAACAGGGCAGGACACCCCAGGTGGGAGGACCCAGAGCAAGGCACAGGGTGGGAGGGCGCCCCCAGGGGCTGCTGGCCATCTCTTCCTGCTTTCCTGCAGCTGGTGGGGGTTGGGCCTTGCTCTCAGCCCTGGCCCTCCAGCTCATGCCCACCTGAGTTCAGAACCCATGAGTCTCCAAACGTAAGCTCATGACTCTGTGTCCCTACACCTGGCATGCCCCTGGTCCCTGGGGCCGTTGGCAAATGTTTCATGACCCACTGAGTGCAGATGGAGACAGAAGGGGGAACAGGGATGGATGGGTGGAGTGATGTGGTAAGGAGTGGGTGCACAGGGAAGGGAGGGGACACTGGGCTGAGCACCCACCGGGGCCTCTGCCCTCTGGGCTCCTGACCCCTGTCCTCGAGGTGGGAGACATGAGCCCTTGCCTCCCCCTTTTAGGTCTGACAGGTCTCAGATGGCACTGGCTGGGTAAGAACAGCAGAGGCTGAGGATGCCCTATGGGGTGGACCATGGGAGTGGTGGAGCCTGGACAGGGAGGAGGCTGCCAGCACTGCCGGGAAACTCCTGCTTCTGCCCAGGGGCAGGAGGGTGGAGGCCACTTCTGCCATGGCCCAGATGGCCTGTGTGTCCCCAAACTGAGCTCATGACTGTGTCCCTAAACCTGGCATGCCCCCTGGAGTGCTCCCAAGGGTGAGCAGGGGTGTGACGGCAGCTGGGTCATGACTATGGGAGGAAGGGGCACCAAGGAGAGGAGGGGGCACCTGGGCGAGGAGGGGGCGGCTAGGAGGAGGTGGTACCTAGGCGAGGAGGGGGTGGCTAGGAG
>NW_004524689.1:1312371-1337711 GCF_000260255.1 Octodon degus
CCTAGGCGAGGAGGGGGCGGCTAGGAGAGGAGGTGGTACCTAGGCGAGGAGGGGGCGGCTAGGCAGAGGCCAGTGACTATCCAGGGTGGGGAGAAGCAGGTAGGGGCCCTGGGAGGGCTGCTTCACACCCAGATGGCCTTCTCAGTGCTCCCCGGGCTCAGGGACACAGTGAAAGCCCTCCAGCAAGGGTCTTGCTTCGTGATACTGACAGGAAGGGCAAGGCCAGAATTTCCAAACACACTGGCAGAAAGCACACTGTCAGGGACGTTTAATCCACGGGAAGGACACATTCTGACCTCGTGGACAGAACGCAGGCTGAACAGAAGCCGAGGCCTCTGTGGAAGGGGGCGAGTGGCTGTGGGGGAGTGCTGGTGGGGGATTTCTGCTCAGGGCCAGCTGCCAGGGTGGCAGCATGGGTGGGGAGGTCGTGTAGGGCTCAGGTCAGGGCTGAGTCAAAGGCAGCTCTGTGCCCCGGGGGCCCATGTGTGCTGGCACATTTCTTTCTTTTTTGGTGGAACCGGGGATTGAACTCAGGCCCCTGTGCTTGCCAGGGAAGTGCTTATTCCCTGAGCCATCTCCCCGGCCCCGTACTGGCACATTTTCCCCCAGGGCCACGGGCTGCCCAGGTGCCACCTCAGGATCCCCGGTCTGGGCCAGATCTCAGTGAGCTGCACAGCCTGGGCCATGGGCACCCAAGGCTGCCTGCTTGGTAGGGGCTGAGCACCAGGGGGGCAGGGCTCTGGCCACGGGGAAGCTCTCCCCTTCTGCCCTTAATTCCTAAGGAAAGGGGTGGGCTGACTGCTGGGGCTGGTGGGCGGCTGGCCAGGAGGGCAGCTCAGTGCTCTGGGAGCTGCTGCATTCACCCCAAGGTGAAGAAAGCGGGGTCCCTATGGTCAGGCCGGGCAGAGGATGGCTGCATCAGTGCAGCCGGCAGCTGGAGGGTGCGTCTCTCCGGGTTCTAGCCTTCAGCTTCTTCAGGCCACTATGCTCGGGGTCCACCAGGAGGCCACTCCGGGCCGCTGTCCAGGCTTCTTCGTAGCGCTGTTCCTCCAGGCAGCGCTGCCCAACATGCAGGAACACGCGGGCAGTAGGGGCTTGACCTGGCCGCTCCCGCAGGCTGCGCCGGGCCAGCGCAGGTGACAGCTCGAGGGCCCGGGCGAAGGCCCCGGCGGCCCCCTCCTTGTCCCTCAGGCCTAGCAGCAGGCGGCCCCTGAAGCAGAAGTCCTCTGCCTGTCCCGACAGGCCACCATCCCCCGCACCTTCCTGTAGCACTCGGTCCAGGTCTCTGAGGGCCCGGCCATACTGCTGCAGTTCGCTCAGGCAGGTGGCCCGTAGACGCAGGTGACAGGTAAGGCTGCCCCCAGCCAGGACGGCCAGTGAGCAGTAGCCTAGCGCCTGCCCGGGCTGCCCAGTGGCCAAGAGGTTGCTGGCTTCCTGGGCCGCGACCTGCGCAGAAGACAGGAGGGAAGGAGCAGCATCAGCCCAGGCCCGCCCATCGCCCGCAGAGCCCACTCCAAGGTCGCTAGGCCCAGGACAGCACCCAGCTCGCGTCTGCCCCGCGTATAGTAGGCTGCTGCTGGCCGCCCCAAGGTAGGGGGCGGGTGCAGCGCCGCTGCACCAAGGGGTTCTCCTTGGTGACCGGGACGCACAGGGCTCCTCCAGCAGCCCGGGCCCCATCCCTAGGTGCTGGGCCGCACCGCAGCGAGGAGGCTGGGGCCGCGCGAAGGCACAGGGATGCAATTTAGAGCAAGCCAGCGAGCCGGACTCCGGCCGGCCGGACACGCACACCCACCCGCGGGGCGGGGCAGGCCAGCAGGAAGCGCGGCCGGCGGTTCCGGCCCGCTTCCCGGTGGCCTGGGCTTCTCCGGCAGTCGAGGTAGCCAAGTCAGGCTCGGGCTTCGGGAGCTCTGCTCCTCACGCCCCGCAGCCCCAGCCTGCGCTCCTCGGTGCTCTGGGCCCTCCGCCCGAGCCTCGGGGCTCTGGGACGCCCCTCTCGGGGCCCTCCCAGCGCCGCTGGGCCCGGACCCCCGCGCCCTCCCCTGCGCAGCTGCCAGCTGCCGGGCGCCCCCTCTAGTCCTTTGCTCCGGAGCCTGCTCCCCCGCCAGAGCTGCTCTCCGAGACCTCACAGCCCCTCCAGGTGGCCGGCTCCCTCCTGAGAGCTTTGAGACCCCCTCGGTTCTCCCCACACCGTCGCAGCCACTGCGCTCTCCTGCGGGAGGAAGCTCCCAACACCCGGCGGCCAGCGGCTTTCTTCTGAAACGCCCAGTGGGGTTCACTGAAATGTCCAGCAGGGTTTGCTGAAAACCCCTGTGTGGCTTGTTTCCTGCTGGCTCTGACTGCTGGAACCCGGGGAGGGGCGAGGGCATTTGGAGGTCTGGAGGGTGACCCTGAGTCCCTCTGTTGTCAGAGCCTGTGCTCCGGGCCTGAGTGGACGTGGGAGGAGCCTGAACGGGGCTGTGGATGTCCTGCACACCTGGGTGAGGCTCTGCCGCTCCGAGGGCTGCGCAAGACGGAGCAGGAAGTTGAGGTCCCGGGCATCTGTCTCTGCCAGGCACTGCAGGTCCTGAGCAGCGGTGGCCACGTCCCCTTGCTTGATCTGGAGCAAGCCCCTCCGGGCCCTGGCTGCTGCTGATGGTGGGGAGGCCTGTAGGGCTGGTTGCAGGTGGGCGCCAGCCTCCTCATACCTGCCTGAGGGGACCCAGGAAGAGTGGTCAGCACAGGGCAGGGGCCACAGGGTGGGACATATGGCCCTGGGAAGCTGTCACTGCATTCACTGCCCAGGGCTGGCTGGAGGATGCTCAGTCCCAGGACAGAGCGGCTGCATGCCTGGAGGCTGTGCGCAGTCCCCTCCCCGGGACTCCCAGAAGGGGCAGCAGGCTCTGATCTTCCAGGAGGTCCCCACAGCCGTGGCTTTGTTTGAGCTCTGAGAGCAAGACTGGGCCCCTGAGCAGAGCAGCAGGGGTGCGGAGGCGCCCTGCAGTCCTGGGGAGCAGGCACGGACTGCAGAGAGGCCCCCCTGAATGAGTGATGGAGCATCTGCCCAGCTGCAGCTGATGTGGGCTGGTAGGAAAGAAAACACCTGGTGCACACCTGGGCCCAGGCCAGGCCTGGCCTCCCTGCACCAGCTGCTGACTTAGTGACTGAGGGCTGGGGGGCAGCCCTTGTATGAAGCCCTCACTCTCCTAGCCTGGTGCTGGAAGAGAGGGACAGTGGCTTCACCGCAGGCCCCATGGGGATTGTAGCCATGGGACTAGGGTGGAAGAGCCAGTGGTGGTTGCAGTCTGGGGCTCCCTGTTCTGCTCTGCAGAAAGAATACAGAGGGTCAGGGGTGTGGGCCAGATGCCTCATCCCTGGACCTGGGCGACCCATACCCAGCGCCATGAGGATGTCTGTGAGGAAGATATGCCAGGCTGGCTGTGCAGCATCCACTGTGGCCAGTGCGTCTCCCATGGCAAGGAGGCCATGAGCTTCCTCGTCTGCAAGGGCTGTCCTGGTGTCCAGCAGCTGGCTCAAGAGGGCCCGGCAGTGGGCGTGGAGGCCTTGAGTGAACCGCTGCTGGGCTTCTGGCTTCAGAGAGCGGAGCTCAGTGACCACGGCCCCTGGATCGAGTCTCAGGGCTGAGGCGACATTGTCCACTGCTTCCTGTGGGGGAGGGGGCAGAGCAGGACAGGGCTGTCGGGTTCTCACCTTGGAGTCCTAGAGGTCTCCCACCCATTGCTTCCTGCCCCTTTCTGCTGTCCCTGGCTGCAGTCTGCTACTCCTCCTGGTCAGGCGTTTGAAGACCTCTGGGGTCCTTTACTGGGGTTGTCTACCCCTCTGGGAGGCCTGACCCTGTGTCCAGCCATCAGCCCCTGGCTTCAGGCTCCAGAGGTCAGTGGCCTGCAGCCCGGTCCCTGGCAGCTCTCTTCTGTGGGTGGCCTGTCATCCTGGTAGGGGGTGATGATCAGGTGTCCCTTGTCAGTGCCTAGGGCGTTGCATTGGGTCCAGAGAAGGGTCAGAGCAGCACAATGGTGGGTGGAAGGTTTGGAGGACAGAGGGAGGTCCTGCCCCAGGACTTGGTGCTCTCGACAGCGCTGAGCAGGCCCCGGAAGCACACAGGGCCTTGGAGATCACTGAGTGAGTTGGTCAGGGAAAGTCACTTGGGCCAACAGGGACCGCTGCCCCCACCTCCCTGCTGCCGTCTCCTGGTTGACCTGTGTGTGCCTGTCTTCCTGGTCTACTTTTTGGGGTTAATTTTTGGTGTTTTATTTTTATTCCTTTATTGGCCTTAGCTCTTTTTTTTTTTTTTTTTTTTTGTGGAACCGGGGATTGAACTCAGATCCTTGCATTTGCCAGTCAAGTGCTTATCCTAGTGAGCCATCTCCCCGGCCCCCTTAGCTCATTTTTGAATTGAGTTCTTTTTGTTCCCTCTAGTTCTCTGTGTACGCTGAACAGGAATCATTTATCAGGTCCATGATTTGGAAATATTTTCTCTGGTTGTCTTTTCACTTTATTCATAGTGTCCTTTGATATGCAAGGTGTCTAAATTAATTTCCTTCCTTCCTTCCTTCCTTCCTTCCTTCCTTCCTTCCTTCCTTCTTTCTTCCACCGAGTCATCTCCCCAGTCCCTCTAAATTTCTTCAGAAGTCCAATTTGCCCATTATTTTTTGTCACCTGTGCCTTTGGTACACAGCTGCGTGGCCATCACCAAACCCAGAGTCCTGACGCTTTCCCCTGTGCCTTCCCCTCGGAGAGGTCCAGCTTTAGGCTTTCCCTGTTGAGGTCTGTGACCCACTTTGAGTTAATTTCTGTAGATGGTATGAGGTCAGGGCCCAGATTCAGTGCTCTGCGTGTGCTTTCCCAGCGCTGTCCACGGAAGCTGTGTTTCTTTCCCTGTGGAATGGTCTTGGCATCTTACTGAAAATCCTTTTGTTCTGTATGTGAAGGTTCTGTCCTGGACTCTCCATTCTGTTGGTCGATATGTCAGTCTCCTGCCCATGTCATGCGGTTACAATAACAGCAGCGTTGTGGTGAGTTTAGACTCGGGAAGTGGAGTCCCCCAGCTTTGGCCAGGATTGTTTTGGCTATTAGGGGTTCCTGTAGACTCCATGTGAATTTAGGAAGAGTTTTATTATTTATTATTATTGCTGCAAAAACATCTTTGGGGTTGGGGAGATAGCCCAGTGGCATAAGCACCTGCTTGGCAAGCGCAAGGTCCTGAGTTTGATGCTAGATACCACAAAAACAAAAACAGAAGCAAACTCATCACTGGGATTTTGTAGGGATTACACTGAATCTAGATAACTGGATAATATTGACAATAGTATTAAGTCTTTTTATCCATGAATGTGGAATATATTTCCATTTATGTTTTTAATCTCTTGGTTAATTTTGAAATATTATTTTTGATACTGCTGTAAATGGAATTTCCCCCGTAATTTTCTGCTCAGATTGTCCACCGCTACTGTATAAAATATAGCTTTTTTGTGTGTTGATCCATCCCTCCACTTGGCTGGGTTTACTTGCTAGTTCCACCAGGTTTTCACAGACTCTTGAGGCTCTTCTGCACATGTGACCTGACCATGGGGAGCCCGGACGGCACAGTTACTTCCTTCCCTCCAGCTGGACGGCCTCTGTTTCTTTTCTCTGCCCGGGTGCTCTGGCTAGGACTCCCCCCCGTGTGCAGCAGGGGTGGCAAAGTGCCTCCCCTTCGTAATGCGCTGGCCAGCTGCCACGTGGAGCACCCTCACCGCCCACGGATGAACCCCGCTTGGCGGTGGAGTGTGGGCCTCTCCCTGTGCTGGGAGGCTGTGTGGCTGTTCCGTCGAGGGCGTCAGCACAGTGCTCCCAAGTAGCATCGGTCTGTAGCTTGCTTTTTTTGTAGCATTTGTCTGGTTCTGGGCTCAGAAAGAGGAAGTGCTCTTGGTTCTTCCAGTTTTAAAGAAAAGTTCGAGAAGGATTGGTGTTAATTCTCTAAACATTAGATGAATTCTTCAGTGGTGCTCTGAGGTCTAGAGCTCGTTGTCTGTGGGAGTGTTCTGGTCTCAGATGTGCTGTCCTACTAGTTGTAGGTCTATTTGGGTTCTGCTATCTCGTTATGACTTAGCCTGGGCAGGTTTTGCCTCTTTGTTCAGCTGTGCCCATTTCAGCTGGATTATCTTGTCATTCACAGTGCCCCCTTCTGTTCCAGGGTACTGGTGATTGAACTCAGGGCCATGAGCATGCAAGGCCAGAACTCTGCCCCTGAACCACATCCCCAGCCCTTCACCCTTATGATTGCTTTTATTTCTCTAGAATTGGTAGTCATGTCTCCATTTTTATTTATTTATTTTTAAATTTAATTTTTTTTTTTTTTTTTTTTTTTTTTTTGGCAGAACTGGGGATTGAACTGAGGCCCTTGGGCTTGCCAGGGAAGTGCTTATTCCACCGAGCCATCTCCCTGGCCCCCACGTCTCCATTTTTATTTCTGACTTTTTAAAAAAAAATTTATTTCTGACTTTGTAATTTGAGCTCTCTCTATCTAGTTGAAGGTTTGCCAATTTTGACTTTTAGGTTTCCTTGATTTCCTCCATTATTTTTCTTTCATCAATTTTGTTTACCTTTGCTTGGAGGTTTAGCTTGCTCTTTTCCTAGTTGCTTAGGTTGTAAGTTGAGATCGGTTTTGGGTTTTACCCTAAGCATCGTAGCGCTGATTCTCCCATGCCCTGCTTGTCGATGCCAGCTGGGTCTGGTGGCCTAGGCTTTCATCCATCTCTCCTCGTGCCTTCTTTACTCATTGGCTTCACACCCCTCCTTTTACAGAAGAGACCGAGGCATGAGAGGAAGCAGTGTGTCTGGGTTCCCTCCCTGGACCAGGCCCCAGGTCTGGGCTTGGAAGCAGCCCAGGGAGGGGACACAGACCTACATGGGGACCCTGAGGTGAGAGCAGGCAGCACACAGGGTAGCTGCAAACAGGGATCATCCCACTAAAAGATTCCTACCTCGTGAATGGGATCTCTCTTCCCACCAGCCTGGCCCTCAACATTTTAATTTGAATTGCTGCAGTTTCTATAGAATATCTTAAATGAGGGATACCTCACTTAGATCCGAGTCCCATGGACTCCCTTGCTGTGCCCGTGGCAGACATGACTAATCAGTGCCAGCACTCATTCCTCTGCACCTGTGCTATAAACCCTTTTCAGCACAAGGGTCCGTGTAGTCCCCACCAATGCAGCTAAAGACACCTCAAGACTTTGGGTCTCATCGTCACCTGAGGGCATGTATGTCTCTCCCTGCATATTAAGGTTTGGGCCATGGGAGGATCGGACTCCCAGAAAGTGGGTGTATTGAGGTGCAGCTCTTGCTACTGTGGTGCATGTGGGGAGAAGAAATGGGGATCCAGTGGACACCCTGCTGCCTGGGGTGGCCTGGACCTGCTCGCTGCCCTCAGCTGGAGGAGGATGTGGTGCCCTGCCCCCACCCCAGGTGGGGGGTGGCCCAGCACCTGCAGCTGGTCCAGGGCCAGGTGCACGAGGGCACGTCCACACAGGGCCTGTACGTTCCCAGGCTCGGCCCGCAGCACGGAGTTGAAGTCGAACATGGCAGTCTTCTTCAGGCCCAGGAGCCCGTAACAGCGGGCCCGGACCAGGAGGGGCTCACTGGCTTCACGCCCTGCAGGACAGGGCAGCCAGTGTCCCCCAGTGCTCAATAGGGGGTTCACGCTTCACTGGGCACCAAGGCACAGGACTGCAAGGGGCAGGCCCATGCCAGGGAGGGAGCAGGGCAGCACCGTGTGCTGCCACCCAGGGGTGGATGCATCATGCCCACCTGTCTGCTCCTCGTCCTCAGACCCCTGGGCCCCATGTAGCTGGCGCAGGTAAGGAGGTCCTACCTGCAGCAAAGATGGCCAGAGACAGGTAGGCGATGGCCTCCCGGGTGTGGGCCTTGCTGTTTGCCCCAGAAGCCCGCGCTCGCAGGATGCTCAGGGCCCGCGCGTGGCAGTGGTCCTGCAGCAGCTGCCGGTCCTCATGGCTGTAGATGTCCAGTGTGGACGGGAGGCAGGCCGTGTCCCCAGTCTGGACCACCTTCTTCACCAGCTGAGGGACAGAAGCAGAGTCACCACCTCTGTTCCCCTCTCCCCCTTGCTGTCTCCCCAGCACATATGGCTCCTCACCCTGTCCCAAGAGCTCTGGTGGCTTCCTGTCTCTCAGGCACTAAGACAGCTGAATCGCAGCCCTGGCCATCTGAAGGTATTTCATTCCCTATCTCCTGATGGAGTGGAGGCTTCAGAACTCAGGGACTGCCCCCAGCATAGAGTGCAGGAAAAGACAGCAGTGGGTGGGAGATGGGTTTCTGAGGCTCTCCTGACCACAGCCATTTCCTGTGTCACAGGAGGCAGAGACCAGCTTCAGTGACCCTACCTAGCAAGGGACCAAGTGATGAGCAGGAGGAAGGGGCTCTCAGACCATCAAGGGATGGAGGTTCAGGAGGTGCTTAGAGCCAAGCCCAGACCAGCAGGCTCAGGCTGTGCTCTGATCAGGTGGGACCCCCAGGTGGCTCCCAGGGGAGGCCCAATGCAGCTGGGGCAGCTGCTGGTCCTGGGCAGAGTAGGACAGCGAGTTCTGAGTGTCCTTCCTTCCCACCTTTTCCCTCTGGGATGCAGGGTCTAGTCCAGGAGCAAGGGGAGGGAAGGGGCTGGTGGGTCGCTGAGCCTGCACACCAAAGCCTGAACGTCCTCAGTATCACCTGCTGACCTCTGTGCAAACGGACGAGGCCAAGAGGCTCTGCCATCCTGGGAGGGGGGTTGCAGGAATAGCCAAGGGCCTAGGGCCCCTCTGCTGCGGGGTCCCCACCCCAGGCAGGATCAAGTCCATGCGTGGTTTATGTGGAAGCCTGGGAGAAGCTCAGCCTATGTTCTGTGCTTGGCCCTTTCTTTTCATAACACAGCTAAAGCAAACAGGAATCACCTGAGGCACCAGGTAGAGTGGGGACTGGTTCCCATGACGCCTTTGGAGAGCAGGCAGTGGGAAGGTGACCAAGGGTCACAGGAGCAAAGGTCTATGGCCACACCAGAGCTGGGGCTGAGCAAGGTTTACCAAAGGGTACAGGGCAGGCCTCTGGAGGCCCGGTGCCCTCTGTTGAGCCAGGCCCTGTTTTTTTTTTTTTTCTCGCCTCAGCCACCAGTCCTTCTCACTTGGTTGGCATCAAAGGAGAATCCTCTGCGCAGCTGCAGCAGGGCCAGCCGTACCAGCACTGCTGCCGCCTGGGGCCTCCGGGACAGGGTCACCAGCAGGGACCTGTGGGCGTCGTCCAGGCGGCCCAGGCGGTATAGGGCGTCAGCCACCAGGAGGCATGAGGCTTCATCCTCTGGGTCCAGCTCTACCAGCAGCGTGGCCAGCTGGTGCACACCAAGCGCGTCCCTGTGGCGAGAGGGGCTACAGGTGGGAGGGCTCCCTCCCTGTCCCTTCCATCTGCCGGGAGGGCTGGGCCAGAACTCCTGGCCGGCCCTTCTGGCAACTCTCTTCACCCTCTTGGCCTGTACCCTTTCTTTCCCCGAGTCTCTCTGCCAGCACACGGGCACTGTGAACTACATTCCCAGGGCCGACTTCATGCTGTGCGCTAGGTTTTCTGTAGAAGGGAGTGCTAACAGGGCTGGTGCAGGAGCTTTACTTTGGCCTGAGTCTCTGGTTTTCTGTGGGGTTCGTCCACAGTGCAGCATGTTCTTTCGAGTCTGAGGGTCCTAAGGGCTAAGCCTGGGGCTGAATCGCCGCAGAGGCTTTGGGAACTCACCCTGCCGCTGTGCCTCAGTTTACCCATCTGTAAGACTGGAGGACACACGCCCCTCCGTCCTGCCAGGTCCGCGGTTGTTCTCACCCTTCCTGCGCCCCGGGCCCGCGCGTGGCTTCGGCCCGGCCCCGGCAGCCCAGAGCCCGCGATCGCAGCAGCATTTTGTGGGCCTCCTCCCGCAGCACGGTCCGCAGCAGCCCACGCTGGTTCCAGGGCACCAGGGACTTGGTGGTCAGCAGCGCCTCCTCCGGCCGCAGGCGGCACGCGGTGACATAGTCGAGCGCGCCCAGGAACGCGCTGCCCGCCAGCACGCGCACGAGCCCCCGGCCGCACAGCGCGCGTGTGCAGCCCTCGGGGGACGGCGGCCCCCGCGCCACTACCGCCTGGAAGTCCTCGCGAGCCCGCCCCACGTCGCCCTTGTGCAGCGCGCAGAAGCCGCGCAGGGCCAGCAGGGGCGCGCGCTCCCCAGCTCGGTCCCCAGCGCGCCGTGGCCGCAGGAGGCGCTCGCCCAGCGCGCGCGCCCCCGCCACGTCCCCGGCCAGCAGGAGGCACTCAACCAGGCGGGTGCCTAGCGCGGGTCTTGCCCCGGGTGGCGCCACGCGGAGCAGCACGCGGAGCGCGCAGGTCACCGGCGCCAGCAGCTCGCGGCCCACGTCCTCTCGGAGCTCGCGGCGGCCACGCACGGCTTCCTGGAAGCGGGCGAAGCCCTGGTCGGCGGCCTCCTGCGCCTGGGACCGCACGCGCTCCTGGTCCGCGGCTGACAGCACCGCCTGGAACTGGCGCCGCGCCGCGCAGGGGCTCTCGCGGAAGGCCTCGTGTAGGTCCTGCAGCACATCCGGGGCCCGGCCACCCGTGAGCAAGGCAGCTGCCGCCCGAGTGACCAGCAGGGTGGCCCGGCGCTCCCCTGGGGAGAGAAACAGGCGCTGACCTGCCCAGCCAGACCTCTCCTCCTGGGGTGTCGCTCTCCACCCCCCAAGAACCCCAGGGTTAGATCCCTCCCACGTCCATCAGTGAGCGGACAGGATGAAAGCCAGGTTCCGAACCAGGGACGGCAGGCAGCGCTTCAGTGGCCCCAGCAAGGTGCCCGAGGCTTACCTTTCAGCCCTGGTGGAAGTGTAGGTCCACTTTCTCTACCCCACTTTGTAATGGTCGATTTTAGGATTCAGTTTCCTCTTCGGGGATTTAGCACCCCTCCCCCCAAGGTCCGAGCTAAGTACTGGCTGACTTTTGGGGGGCCATTGCTCCTGGGCACCATTGTTCCTGCCTTCCTAGGGTCCTGGGAGGGACCCCATTGAGTTCCCTCCCTGGAACACAAGTTCTCCTGTATCCCACCCAAGAAGGGTGCTGCTGAATGGGTGCTCTTAGCGCTTTGAGAACCTACCATGACTGTTTCCTCTCCTGCATGAGGGTGGGGATTAATTGTAAGCAGGGTCACAGAGGAAAGGGAAAAAAGCGTGTTGTACTCCGAGGTGGACCGATGAACCAATCACTCAGTGAACCATCCAGTGACCCATGCAGTCAGCTAGCCAACCAACCAATGAGCCATCCATACAACCGATGAATTATCTAACCAACCAGTGAGCTAACCAACAACCATTAACACACCAACCAATGAGCCAATGAATAAGTCAATGAATTATTCTACTAACAAGTAATCAACCAACCATTAATTAACCAACTAATCACCCACCCACCCACCCACCCACCCAACCAAACAAACAAAGTTCCCTGGTGTAGTCCTGGTGGCTGATTACAAGGTCACCCTCTCTGGTCCTAGTAGCTAAAGCCAGAGAAACGTTGAGTCCTCCCTAGCAGTGGTTGACTGGAGTACAGAAAGGCCTGTAGCCCTGAGTTTTGCAATAGCTTGTAAATCTAAGGAGTTAGAGTGGGAGAGCCTTGGGGCTGGTGGGGTACAGCCAGTCATTCACACGGAACTGTGGCCTCTCTTCCTAAGACTTGATTTACGCACAGGCGATGTCTTGGTACTGCTCCTTGGGTCTCCACTGTTCTCCTTATTTTTCTTCTGCTCTTTATATCAGACCGTTCGGTGTTGCTGACTCTGCTTTCTCTGGTATGCTGATGTTTTTTCATTTCAGCTATTAGGCTTTTCAATTCTAGGGTTTCCATTGTGTTCTTTTGCTCTTCCTCCTCGTCCTCCACTTACCTCTTTCTTCATCAGAAGCTCCAAGCGTAGCCCTCCCCACCCACATCCCCGCCTTTCCAGGCACAGTTTCCGGCCTGCCTGCATGTGGCTACTGTCCAGTGCCTTCAAATAGCTGCTGTTGCTATTTCGTCCGTTTGAGGCCGGTGTCTTTGGGTCGCCTATCCAGGCGAGCTCTGCCGCCTGCGCGAGGAGCCAGATCTTCTATTATTAGCTTCAGCAGCTCTGACACCCAGGGAGGGTAAAGTGCTATCCCATTGTTTAAAATTTCATTTTCCCAATTACTCAGGAGGTTCATTAATTTTTTTCCAATCTGGTGGGTAGGAAGAAAATAGTTTCTCATTGTTTTAATTAGCATTTGTCTCATTACCATGATGGTGAGTATTTTTCACATGTTTTATTAGCCATCTGTGTTTTCTCTTTTGGGAGTTGTTTTTGCCAATTCTTTTATTGGATTTTTCTTATCAATATGAAGGAACTCCAGTTACTCTGCATACTAATTTTTTACCCATTGTGTATTTGGAAGTTGCTTTTCCCCTAGGGATTGTCCTTTCCTTTGCTATAGTTATGGACAAAACAAAGCTTCAAGAATGTAATAAAATCTAATGTCAAATCTGTCTTTATTGTTTCCACTTTTTGTGTCTTAAGATGCCCAACTGTACACAGACATCTTCGTAATATTCCCTTGTATTTTCTTCCAGAAACTGAAATTCAGTTTTGATAGACTCCACTGGAGACTTTCTTTTCTGCGTAGCATGAGGCAGGAAGTGAGCGTGGTCCTCTGGCTCATGGTCGTCTGGTGCCCGAGATGCTTGTAGTGCCCACTCTGACGCGCGAGGCTTTAGATGCGTGTGGGTCTCTTTCTGGACTCCCGCTGGTTTCCTCGGGCTCTGCTCACAGCACGCTCTCCCTCCCTCCGCCATCGTCCCTTCCCCCTCTTCTGCTGGTCTCTCCTCCCCCCTTCCTCTTCCTCTTCCTTCTTTTGTGTCTTTGTCATTATTGACCCCTTGGCCTTGATTTACATATCAAATCTAACAGCAGACACTGCATGTCTTTACATTTATACAGGTTTTCTTTTTAAAATTTATGGACTTTGTACAGGGTCTCACTACACAGCTCGAACTTGTAGTGATCCTCTTGTTTTCAGCCTCCCCAGCATGGGATTACAGGCGTGTCCCACCATGCCCTGACTCAGTGGCCAGGTGGGGCTGGCACAGCACGTGGTACAGGGGATCGAACCCCTGTCCCTGTGCTTGCCTAAGCAGGCGCTTAGTCTGTTGAGCTATCTCACCAGCCCCAGATTTTCTTTTCTTTTTTTTTTTTTTCAGATTTTCTTTTTAAATAGTTTTATGATTTTCTCCATAAAATCATGTGATTCTTCAAACAAGATGATTTTCTGCCCCATCCCCAGGGCGTGCTGAGACAGCAATTGAGACTGGGCGTGGCGGCACGCACCTGTAACCCCCGCTCTTGGGAGGCTGTAAACAGGTGGATCACTATGACTCTGATCTGGTAGCGAGACCCTGAACACCCTGTAGACCTTCCCTAAAATACAAAAAAAAGAGAGATGATTTTCTGCTGCTATGGTAACTATATTAAAATGATAGAATTTCCATTTATTCCTGGTGTTGATGCATGCAAGTGAATTTGGAAGGCCCATCGAATTCTTTCACCACATCTAATACTTTTGGGTTGTGTTCTTTGAAGTTTCTAGACAGCTAATCTTATTGTCTGGAATGGTGATATCTTCATTCTCTTTCTTTCTTTCTTTCTTTCTTTCTTTCTTTCTTGCTTGCTTGCTTGCTTTCTATACAAGGTCTCGCTATGTGGTTAGACTGGCCTTGAACTCACTATGTAGCCCAGGCTGGCCTTGAACTCACAGCTGTCCTCCTGCCTCAGCCTCCTGAGTGCTGGGGTTACAGGCATGTGCACCATGCCTGGCTGTGCGGTTTCCTTTTTTTTTTTTTTAATAATACTTTTATTTATTTATTTATTTTTTAAATTTTTATTTGTGTGTGTGTGTGTGTGTGTGTGTGTGTGGCCAGCTCATCCCACCAGGGGGCGGGGCTGGCTGGCATGTGGTGCTGGGGGATTGAACCGAGGTCCCTGTGTTTGCTAAGCTTGGTCCAAGTAGGTGCTTTAGACCACTGAGCCATCTCACCAGCCCCTCGGTTTCCTTTCTAGGCTTACTCGTTCTGTTCTCTTATCACGGTGCCTCTGCTCAAATCTCTAGTTCAGGATGACAAGCGGGAGGGGGGGAAACTGCCTCGTTACTGGCTTGATTGACTGATTTTTGGGGACAGTGGGCCCTGGTTCTTGACAATGGCGATGTACTGCACATTTCAAAATGGGTAGAAGAGAGTTTTGAGTGCTTCAGCAGGAATAAGTGGTGAGAGTCTGAGGCGATCCAGAACAGTGACTCCGGTGACACTACACGTGCATCACGTATCCAACAATCACATTCTAGTCTGTACATTTAAGAGTCTCATGCTCTACTGACTGAGCTAGCTGGGCACCTAGTCTGTACGTTTACACACTTACTATGTGACAGTTGGAGAAAGCCAATGCTTTGGCCGGTCAGAGGTACATCAGACAAGGACTGCTGCGTAAGGACCACCACAAAGCAGCCTCAGGTGGCAGCCCGTCCCATTGCCACGGTGCTCCCGCATGGGCTGGGCTGACCCGGGCAGCTCCTCCAGGGTCTGGCCTGGGCTCACTGGGGGCTGCACAGCGTGGGTGGGATCCTGCGGGCCTTGCCGCACGTGTGTGTGCCCCCAGAGCCTCTGCAGCAGCTGGAGAAGCTGCCCTGGGGCCCAGAGCTGAAGCTGAGTGCCCGTCTGCAGCGCTGCTGGGAGCCCTGCAGCCTCCAGGAGATGGAGCCTCCTTGGAAGCCTGGGGCCCCTGGAGGACTGCCTGGACGCCCCTGGCTCTCACTTCCCTAGCCGCATGATGGGAGCAGCTTCCCCTACACTTCATGCTACCATGTGTCACCTCACACAGGCCCAGAGCCTCAGGGTCACCTCACCAGGAGCTGTTCCAAAACTGAGAACCCAAACGAACCTTCCCTCTCTTGAAGTTGATTGCTTCCGGCATTTCGTTGCCTAACAGAAAGTGGCCTGGCACGGCATTTCCCGTTGTTCTCAACCGGGATTGGTCCCCACACAGCGTCACCTCCACCACATTCCACTGGCCCAGAAGTCACAGAGCTAGGCCCACTTCTGCCCTTGCTGGGAGGAGCTGGATCCTGGGCTGCACTGCTCACCCGACCTGCCGTTGTTATGAAGACCCTCCAGTGTGCAAGGGTGGTACCTCTGGGGGGCAGGCCCTTGGGGAGCCCCGGTGCCACAGGCCCGCCTGCTGGGTGCCAGGATGTGCGAGCTGCACTGGGTTCTTCCTGTACCCTGGTGTCACACGTGTGCGCCTACATGCCCTGATGCTTACGGGAGGGTCATTTCTGTACTTCCCATGATAACCGCGTTTGGTGGTTGGCCTGGCGACATGATGGGCTTCCCAGGGAAGCCCCCACCCCCGTCCTCGTGGGAGCCAGGCAGACGCCAGCACAGGCAGCAGCCTCCCCAGCGGCTAGTCTTTCCTGGCGCACTCACTGTCCCAGGTGGTAGCTCTTTGGGGTTCTGGATCTCTGCTGTGCTTCGCAGGGCACCCCTGGTCCTACACAGTCATCCAGCAGCGAGGCTCCTCCCTGGTGGCTGCACAGCCTAGGCCTCAGTGACTGCGAGCTTGTCCTTGGGTGCTGGAGTCCCACCTCTCCCGGCTCTGGAGTCTTGGTTACTCCAGTGAGCATTTTCTGATAATTACAGCTTGAGGGAACGGGCTCAGGGTTTCGGGTCTGATTTAGCCTCAGAAACAAATTTCCCCACTCACTTTCCAGTGGCTCCTCCCGCACCCCTCGTGGAGGCTGCAGCAAGCCTGTGCTGTGTGCCCACATCTGGCAGTGTCCCGGCCCCTCTCTGTCCCTCAAATGCCCTCAGGGCTGTAGAAGAGCCCTCCAAACCTCCTCTCGCACCTGGCCATCTCAGACCCTGTGTTACACAGGCAGAAAGCTGGCGATGCCCTGGGGTGTCGGAAACCCTGACACCCCCTTTGCTGTCTGCTTTGCCCCTAGGCTGGGTTCCAAGCAGACTCCATTCCCCACCTTCCTTCCCCGTCCCCACCTCCCCACCCCAGACCTGCCCCGTCTCCTTTCCAGCAGCAACGGCTCCTGCTCATTGGCCCAGTGCAGCACTTTCTCCTGGGTGTGAAGCCCATGGTCTCCTTCTGAACCCCGCCCCAGGCCCCGCATCTCCCTGGTCTCTCAGCACTCCCTCTGCCCCCATCCCAGCAGGTTCTATGCTCTCTCTGGTTAGAACATGCTCAGCACTAGTTTTGAGCCCTCCCACTGCTGTTTTCAGCCTTCAGTGGCTCTGAGGGCAAAGCCAAAGTCCCTGGGAACCCAGCAGGACGTGGCCACTGCAGCCATTTGCAGCATGCCCCCCACTTCACTGGCCCCTCCCACCCTTTTGGCAGCGAGGACATTCCAAGCCCTGTCTTCCCCAGGACCTCAGCAACCTGGCTTCTTCCCCAGGCTCCTTCGCTGTCCACTCGCTCACTTGCCACCCTCTCCCTGAAGTCCCTTGTCCCCTTGGAGCAGCACCTCGCAGGACCCCTTACAAAGCGAGGGCTGTTTTGGACCCTGTCTTGGGAGCTCTGCAGGGAGGCCTGACTGTCGCCTCCCTCTGGTGTCCCCAGCCCCTGCACAAGCCCACCACAGTAGTGTTTAGTGTGGCTGGCCCTGGTGGGAGTTGAGGCTGTCTGTGATGGTTGATACATGGTGTCAACTTGAGAAGTTTAGAGGTCTAAGCCACTCTGCAGGGGGCCAGGGTCCCCAATTTATGAACATCCTGACCTGCTCCAGGGGAGGGCTTGGAGATGGCGTGATGCTACACCGGCCCTGGGGGCAGCAGCCTGCTCACGACTAAGGGAGGGAAAGGGGCTGGCGCTGTTGTCCCTTTCGCTTCCCCCTTTGCTCTTGCTGTCTTTGGCCACCTTAGACCGACGCCCCTCGGCTGCCCTGGGCCTCTGCCCTCTGCCACAGACACTCTGCCTTAGAGCCAGCTGACTGTGGACTGAAACCTCCACAGACTGTAAGCTAAATAAGCCTTTCTTCCTTAATTGTGGGCATTGAGTATATTGTCCCATCAAGGAGAGAAATTGAGCAAGACACTCTCCTACCTGGGGGTCCACCGCCTGTCAGGTCAGACTGCAGGGCTCGGCTGCTCGCCACCAAGCATTCCTCATAGCTGCCACGGAGGAGCAGGGCCTCAGGAGAGAGGGTGTCGCTCCAGGGGGTCTCGGGGGCCAGGGCTGCCAGGAGCCCCTGGCAGTGGGTGTCCTGCTGGCCAGTGCTGTCTGTGGCCTTTGGGTGCCCTGAGACGTGGCTCCACAGGGTGCGGAGCAGTGTGGGGACGTAGGGCTGCTGGTGGGTGCGGATGAAGGCCACCGTGCGGCTGGCGCTCGTGGCGAAGGCCTGCAGGTAGCTGGCCACACCCTCGCCAGCCGGCTCTCCAGACAGGACAAGGGCCAAGGCACGAGTCAGCTGCAGCTCCAGGGCCTGCTGTGAGTGGGTGCCCAGCAGGGCATCGCAGCGCCGGACCACCTCCCCGTGGTGCCCATGGGCGAGCAGGCCGGCCAGCGAGTGCAGCACGGCGGCCGGGTGGTCTGGGTAGAGGGCCCCTAGGAAGGCAGAGGCCAGGGCCCCTGTCAGTGAGGCCACTGCCATGCCATCCCAGTGGACAGCTGGAATCTGGCTGTCCCCGCGGCACCAGGCCTCCAGGGTGGCTACCACAGGGGCTCCCCGGGCCTCAGCCAGGGCTGCCCGCACGCTCCTCAGGGCTGAGGGGGCGTGGCAGCTGAAGGCTGCCAGGTAGAAAGCTGTGGCCAAGGGTGGCTCCCCTAGAGCCAGGTGCTGGTCGCCCTCCTGGCAGAGGCAGGCCACAAGCTCCTGGGCTGACATCACGTCTGTGGCACCTGCTGGCCCATGTCTGGTCCTCATGTGCACCTGGAGGAGGAGGTGGCGGTCAGTGCTCAGACCCTGGGCTCTGTGCCACCAAGCCCACGTGGCTGCAGCCTCTCTGGACCCCTGTGAAGAGCCGGGGTCATGATGACCTGTGACCTAGCCATTGGACGTTGGGTGCTCCCTTGGCTGCCCGTCTTCATGGTGGGTGTCTGCTAGCCTCCTGCACAGAATGGAACAGGACACCCAGCGGGTCACGCTCAGAACACCTGGGTTCTGCAGCCAAGGTGTGGAGGACATGGGGGGACTGAGGGGCCAGGAGCTCCAGCAAAGGTGACCTAGCGTTGAAGTCTGGCCCAGGGGCAGGAACTGCCCAGGGTGACCTGTCTCTCCCTGCCTTCCCAGCAGCCCAGGGGTTCCCAGGACGGTGGCATCCATAGGCTTCTGCGGCCCCGCCAGGGCTTCCTCTGCCCCCTGCCCACCTAGGGGGATCCAGGCTAGGCTGGGGTGCTTGGATTGCAGCCACTTGCCTGGCCCTGGGTGGGGCGGGGTGATTCTGCCCAGCACCACTGGGCTCTGTCCTGGTGCGCTCCTGGGCCCAGACCTGGGGCCCAGCTTCTTAGGACCCCTGCCCGGTCTCAGCCCCGGCTCAGAGAGCCCCTGAGCCTCCCAGGCACCGACAGACGTGCACACCGCTCTCCCTTAGCATCTCACACTCACCTGTGGCTGCTGCCACTGGAGGCCATGTGCTGGGCAAGGGAAGGGCCCTGTCCCCAATCCTTCTGTGCTGGCCGGGGCTCCTGCAGATGCCTGGCGCCCTGCTCAGGGAAGCCGCTGGCCCTGGAGGCAGATCCTGTTTCCTGGGAGAGCATCAACACCCTCAGAGCCTGGCTGCTCCAAGGTGCCCCTTGTGGCCGATGCCCAGGGGAGGCGACAGGCCCCCTTCAGGAGCCGCTGGTGGGGGAGGGGAGGGCATCCTCCTGCAGGGCCATGCCCAGGGCAGGCTTGGACAGAGAAGCCTGAGTTGGGGGGCACAGGGCTATGGGGCCTGTGGGTACCAGGGTGGAACTACCAGCTCCAGGGCTGACTCTGCCTGGAGCTATATTTGTGCCCCAGAACTCTGCCCTGGCTGCTCTGGGGACCTTGTCACTGTACCCCTCTCTCCAGGATCCTGTACCCCCCCCTTCATGTGTGTTCCCCTACTTGGCCCTAGATCCCTGTCCTCAAAGCTGTTTCTGCCCTGGACAGGTGGGACTGGATCCTTGTGGCCTCACGACTGGCTCCCTGTGCCTCCCTCGCTCTGGCCCCATGACCTCCTGGGGTTGTGTGGACAGCGGCTGAGGAGGGCGCTGTTTTAGAAATCCCCCACCCACCCTTGCAGCAGGAAGGGTGGGGAGCTGGTTGTGAGTATCCCAGCTGGGCACAAGCGGCTGCCTTGGAGGATCCAGGAGACACTGCCTCATGGCCCTGAGGAGAGGGTCCACTTTGGGCAGGGCCTCGGGGCCGCTGGCACTGGCTCTTCTAGGGCTCTGGGAACGGTGTGAGCATGCTGGGGTGAGGAGCACATCTGACCTCTGAGGTCTTGCCTGGACTGGCCACCCCGGGAGGGGCCTGGGCGCTGGTACTGAGGAAGTGGCTGTCAGGGGACGGGGGTTCAGGGCAGGTGAGTCCTCCTGTCTGCCAGCTGCCCCTCAGTTCCTTGACATTCACATAGCTGAGCATGTGGCTTGTTCAGGGAGCCTGTTCCTGTGCTTTGACTACTTGCCCTCAATCACTCTGATTAGGCACGCACAGTAATGGGGTGGGGCTGTCACACAGGCTTGGGCCCGGGGCACTGAAGTGGCACATCTGTGTGCCAACTGCAACCATGGATCTGTCCCCTGCATCTGCCCGGGTGCAGACAGCCCAAGGCCCGCAGGCCTGGCCAGATGTGCCTGCTGACCATCCAGCTGGGCATGATCACAGCGCCACCCGAGGGCAGCACGCGCATGCAGCGGGCCTGAGGTGCTGCCCGGTGCCGCTGCTGCCTTGGGTGGGCAAGAGCCAAGGCTGTGGTCTGGGGGTGTCAGGATCCAGGCCAGCTGCGGCCATGCAGATTTGCGTCCTTTTGGACCTTCGCAGGATCTGCACCGTTTGCGATCGTAATTGGCATCTTGGGCATGCTGAGCCTGTCAAAACCGCGACAAGGCTGGGTGGGGTGGGGCGTCCTCGGAGCACCCAGAGCCTCGAGGGATTTCACTGACACTGTCCTGAGCACGCTGCTGCATTAGAACCAGGGAACCCGGGGTGTGAGTCAGCCCCTGGTGACACTTGTTACCACAGACGCCGGCACAACAGTGGGCCCCTTGGCCCTGGGGACTGCTGAAGCCCTGCCAGGTCGCCTGAGGTGGCTGAGCCCTTCCTGCCCTGGGAGACTCACTGCACCTGAGAGCCAGCATGTGGCAGGGGGGACTGGAGCTGGGTAGGAGGACAGGGCTGCCACAGCTGAGGGCGCAGGCCACCTTGTGCTCACAGCCGCTGGGCAGGAGGTCAGTGGGCTCAGCAGTCACCGGCCAGCATGAGGCTGTCTGGGTGCCAGGCCAGGCATGGAGTGACATTCCCTGGGGACCCTTCCCAGCCCTTCCTGGCCTCAGTGCCTTTGGGGATGGGCAGGTTAGGGAAGGCTGGGCACATGCAGTGCAGGAATGGAGGTCAGCGACCACCGCTTCTATCATGCCCTTGGAAGCCAGGCCAGGATGCCGAGGCCATCCCAGCACAGGGCCCAGCGAGTGGGAAATCGTCCTGGGCCCGGGGTGGCTGGTGAGGACCAGCAGCTTGGGAGCAGTCCTCCCTGCCAGGTGGGTCCCCTCTGTGTATCCAGGGCCACCCCTGCTGACCCCAGGACTCCCGAGCCACGTGGAACCAGTCCTGAGCTGCCTGCCAGTGGCGTGTGGTCTCCTATTCCCCTGGCCACCTAGGCTGCCCCCCCGCCCCTTGCTGTAGACCCTCACCCTGGAGGACAGACTCGCCACAGCTAGCCTCGGCCAACCTGGTTAGCCGGGGGGCAGGCTGGGCCCAGGGCTGCACCCAAGACCTCAAGTCGTGACCTCTGATGACCACGACTCATCAGAGCCGGGGCCCCACCCATGGCCCCAAGGTCCCCTCCACACCAGGCCCAGCTGCTCTCCGGAGCTGTGTTCCCCCATGCTGGCTGAGGATGCCCTGCCGGACGACGGGGCCCACCCCAGCCACGGAACAGGGACGTCTACCTGAGCCGGGGTTTGGGGACCCGGGCAGATCTAGGCCTGGCCTGGCTGTCACCAGATGAACTTTCAGCTTCTCCTGTGTAGCCGAGGAGGGGCAGCTAACGGAGCCCAGTGCTCTGGGCTGACGCCCGGCTCCTGGCGCCTCAGTCCCCTCAGCCGGTGAGCTCCGCTTCCTGTGGGGGGGCACTCACACCTGCCGGAGCCGGGAGCCTCCTACTGTCCCCTGGGGCTCCATCCGCACCATGATCAATAATGCAACAGCCAGGCCTCCCGGCCCTGCACTCGCCACCTGCCGCCGCCTCGTGCTTCAGCGTCAGGCCGGGCGTGGGCTGGGGGCCCCTGCTCTGGGGGTGCTGGTGCTGGGAGGAGGATGTGGTGTCTGCACGCTGGCACTGCCACGGAGCCCAGCCCCACAGCTGGACCGGCTCTGAGGTGGGGGCTGCGGCTGTGGCTCCGGATCACGCGTTTTGGGCAACAGGCCGCAGGGAGGGGGGCTCAGCCGTGCCCTCAGCCGTCCCGGCCCGCAGCTGCTCGTGCTGCCCCCGGCCTGCTGCCTGCGAGGAGCCCCCACCATGCACGCCGCCTGCCCAGCTCCTGCCTGCAGGTCGGCCCATCCCTTTCCCGATACCTCCGCCCTCAGCCCAGGCGCACCTGCCCGGCAGTGACCGACTGCCCCTGCTCTCCACAAGCCGGCTCCTGCCCCAGGGCCTTTGCGCAGCCTCCTCTCCCTCCCCAAACGTCTCCCTGCCTCCTCCTCGCTTCCCTGAAGTCTGGGCTCAGCCCTCCTCATCGCCCAGGCTGCAGCTGTCTCTCCTGCCTGCAAGAGTGCCCAGCCCCTCCCTGGCCCCCTACCTCTTCACTGTTGGCTGTCCTCAGGATACTGGCCTAGAAGGGTAGGGGCAGCAGGTACCCGGCAGGTAGCGCATGCAGGAGGAGGGAAGAGAGACCAGCAGGAGTACCGGGATCTTGGAATTACCCCGTGGGAACGCCCTGTGCCCCGGCAGACCCCCGACTCCAACCCTAAGCGGAACCTGCCTGCTGATGCCAGATACAGTGGATTCCAGGAGAACGGGCCTTTAAAACTGAGAGTGTCCAGAAGTTCGCTTGCCCCTGAGCAGCCTAAGTTTCTCCTTTGCCTTTTCTTCCCCCCGAAAGTTTGAACCAACAGGGACAGGGCGAGATTGATGGCGCTGTGCCGGGAGCCAGGCCAGTGGTTTGTGTACACAGCCTATATTGGTTTGAGCTAACGAAGTTTATCAGCCAGGCAGCCGGGAATCATTAATCATACAGAAAAATAACATGGTGAAATGACTTTTCAAAATACCATCGGTATAATTATCATCTTGCCCGTTACACTAAATGCCGCCATTTATATCTGGGCTACTTCAGTATGCAAACAGTAATTAACGTGGTAATGAACCAGGGGCCCCAGAGCCTCCCCTCCTCGAGCTAATTTGCATGTTAATTATCATTAGCGACCAGGGAAACAAGTTATAAACAGCCTAATTAGCAGCCAGATCATTTTTACAAGAAATGGTGTGCACTTTGACACGGGGGCGAGTTTGAGATTGATGAAATCGGCCGAGGCAGCCCCTCTGCCCGGCGGGTGGCGGCGGGGTGTCCTCGATGCGTGGCCTTGTGGTCAGGGTGGCACTGAGCATGGGGGCAGGGCACGGGTGAGGTGCAGAGGGGGCTGTGCTTGCAGGCCTCCAGGAGGCCACTGGGGCTCCTGCCTCCGTAGGCTCTGCCGGGGCTGGGTTCTGCGCGACCCTCGCTACCACGGGACGAGGCAGCTGGCGCCAGGCCCAAGGACCAGCTGAAGTTCACCACCCATCCCAGTTCTCCCTGGGCCGGAGCTCCTGGGTCAAGCCGGGCTTTCATCCTCGCAGGAGGCTGTGTTTTCTGTGCCCCTGCGCCAGCCAGTGTTGCGTGGCTGCTCATGGGACAGCTCTGTGAGGGCTGAGAGAGACGTTCCACTTCAGCCAGAGGAAGGCCAGACACAGAAGACGGGGACCCTGCGTGGCCACAGCCCATGAGTCCTGGGCCGCGGGCATCCTGGGCTCCCTGCCGTCCCCTGGGTGCTCCGGGCGGCCCCTGCTCCAGGGCCTCTGCCCTCACTGCCCCATGGTGCCGGTATGACCACCCACTGGAGTCTGCCAGGCACCTGCTCTTCAGAGATGGTGCAGCAGCCCCACCCCAAGCCACTGTCCTCTGTCCCCACCCTTCCTCTGTCCTCTGTCCTTTCTCACATAGCAAGGTGCTCTCTCTGACTACCATCTCTGTGGGAAAACAGCCGGTAGCTGTGATGGCGCCAGGACCTGCCTGCGTGTCCTGGGCTTTGTCCCTTAAGCTTTGCAGCCAAATGGGCTCTGCTGGAAGATTGCAGAGCAGGCGTGGCTGTGGTCAGGTGGGAGCATGTGGCACCCAGGCCCAGGAGGCTGGCAGGAGACCTGGCCTTGGCACAGACACGGCCATGTCCATTGTGGACCTGGACCTTAGGGCCTCAGCTGACAGGGGAGGCACCTGCCGCCCTAGCTGGGCTCTGCGGCAGCCAGAGGCTGCACCCACCATGCACAGGGACACTGTGGCCATGTCCCAGTTGGGAGCCAGAACATGCTGGACTGTGAGTCAGATCCAAGGGGACAACCCTCCCTCTGTCCACAGAGTCACAACCCCAGGCCTTCCCAGATCTGCGCATTGGGCCCTTGGGGTGCCTGGTTGGTGGACAGCGGGGAGGTGACCCTCAGCTCCAGCGGGGTGGCTGGGATGGTACAGCTGGGAGCAAGGGTGGTGCAGGTCAGGACAGCAGCGGGAGCTGCCTCTGCCTCTGGCCAGCAGTGGAAACAGTAGAAAACATGACAGCCTCAGGGAAGGGGTATCTCAGCGAAGGCTGGGGCCCCGTGGAGCAGCAGGGGATCCTGCTGGAAGCCAGGCAAGAACTTAAGGGTGGTAGGGCTGCTGTGGAGCCCGGGCGCCCAGCCACCAGGTCTCCATGGAGCCAGCGTCCTATGGCTGAGAGCAGGAGCTGGGAGCTGGGGTGGGACTCAGCTGCCTGTGATGCAGAAGAGTGTAGCCTGGGGACCAGGGGGCCAGGGGACGAGGCAGGGGCCTCAGCCAAGGAGGCGCTGGGCACAGCGGCCCTTTCTTGGGTCCCTCCTCGTCTTTCTCTTGGGCTCCTAAGTAGGGTGGGCGCAGCCTGGCTGGTAGAACGTGATAGCCCTGTTCTGCGGGAGTCTGGGGTCACACAGGCTCTGCAGGGCATCCCCAGGTCTGGGCTAGCCTGAGGTAGATTGCTGGCTTTCTGCTTCTACGGCTCGGGATGCTTGGTCCTGGTGCTGATCCTGGAGCAATGGGGTGGGGACCAGAGTTCAGAGGGCCCAGGGCTCCCAGAAGGCTCCCCATGGCACAGGGCTGAGGAGGAGGCCCTGGAGCCGCCCTGCAGTGCCGGTGTGGTCAGTCCAGTAGGGCCCAATTGCAACTTTGAGGCCCTGTGGACGTCTGACCTCCACGAGGCACTGCCAGCAGAGGGCGCTGCATCCCGAAGCCTGCCCTCCTCTCTGTCCCCGGGCATCTTTGGCAGGATTTCCAGGAGTGCACAGCAGGAGCCAGCCTCTCTGTTCACAGTGGAGGGTGCTGGGATCTCCAGGGCAGGGCGCAGGTGTGCAGGCTGGGCACCTACAGGGGTCAGGGGAAGGTGGAAAAACCAGGACGGGAGGGCCCTAAAGCCACCGGCCCCACGTCTCGGGGACCCGCAGCCCAGCCTGGGCAGTGACACAGGGCACAGAGCTGCTGCCCAGGTCGGTCACATTCAGTCGGCTGTGGTGGCTCTCACCTCTGGGTCTTGGGTCCTGGGGCCTGCTGGTGCATCTAGCTCTGCAGACCTGGGCCCTGGGAAGCTGCGCGGGCAGAGCCTCCAGGGAGTGGTGCTGGTGCACAGAGGTCCCCGCTGGGGTGGTGAGGCATTCCACTGACATCTTGCCTCGCCAGCCGAGCCTGTCACCAGGGCAGCCTAAGCCTGTGCCTTGCCCAGATTCCCCTCCCTCCCGGCCCCGGCTGGCCTCTGCATCCCTCTCCGACGGCCTGCACCACCCACTGCCTGGCCATCACAGGTGCTGTGCCTTGCTGTGCTCAGGCCTCTGCCTGTGGCTCTGCACGAGGGAGCCCCGCGGCCCCGTCCTGC
>NW_004524689.1:1337861-1339427 GCF_000260255.1 Octodon degus
CAGGCCTCTGCCTGTGGCTCTGCACGAGGGAGCCCCGCGGCCCCGTCCTGCCCAGGCCCGCAAGGGCGGCAGCACAGGGTGCTCTGCTTTCCCACCGCACTGCCTGGGCTGGTCCTGGCCAGTGGCCTTCTGGCAGTGCTGTTTCAGTGATGAGCTTCCCGAGCCGAGACCAAGAGCTGGCTCCGCACCCATCGAAGCCCTGGGCTCGGCCGCCGAGGCTGGTGTGGTCTAGTCTGCGAGCCTGAGACACTGGAGTTATAAAAGGCTCAGCTGCGCAGACCGTGAGAAAGGCCGCTGGGACCCAACCCGCTGTCTCCCTGGGGAGCAAGCGTCCCTGTCCCCTTGAGTAGCGGGAACCCAGCCCAGCCTGGCACAGTCACCTGTCTAGCATTTGGGGGCCATCTTCAGACACAGTCTCTGCATTTGCAACCATGAAGACTTGAAGTATTTAAGGGACATCGCCGTCAGGTGGCCCGGTGGAGTGGCTGTGTGATCCCAGGTTTAAACTTTGCAACAGTCATTTTACTAAATTTATAATTTTAAGGTGGACACCCTAGAGGAGCTTTACTTGGGTGGGAAAGTGGTAGGACTTCAAGGGAATTCAAAGGCTTTTCTGCATTTCTGTTTAGTTCATTAGAACGATGTGAGTTACTTCCCAAGTACTCAGAAAGCTTTGTTCACAAGACAATGAAAGTACTTGAAAAAGAAATAAAGCTTATTGGATTTTTGAATGCCCTACTCTGTTAAAGGGATCTCGTTACCCTTGAAAATGATGGCTGTGATTTAAGGGTTAGGACATATTTCTGTGTGTTGCTTAGGGCCTGGGGGGCTGGGGCCTTGGGGTGGGTGAGCTGGCGGGCTCTGGCAGGGCAGGGCTTCCCGGCGAGGACCCGGGTGGAGGTGACAGGTGCGGCCACCTGAGCCAGGCCATCTGGGTGCCTGTCTAGATGTCGCCCGGAGCCTCATGTGGCCACAGTGGGGGCTTTCGACAGTGGCTGGATCTAGAGTGTGTGACCGACTCATGGCACGTGCCAGGCTCGAGGGCACCAGGATGAAGGGCGTGGGTGCTCCTGCCCCGGGCAGCCTGGATGAGGTAGGAGGGATGGAAGGAGCTGGGCGCTGTGCTGTGGTGCTGCCTTCTGCCCACCAGGAGCTGCTTTCCCACTGCCCGATACCCTGCTGGGAGCCACCGCCCCATCCCACGATGGAGGTGTTGGATATGTTGGCTCAGTGAGAAAAGTAACTAAGATACCTCCCTGTGTCCTGCCCTGGAGCTGCACCTCTGCCAGTGATTGGCTGGAATTTGTCTTATCAAGCAGTTCCGGGGCCGAGGGTTAGGGGCCGAGGGTTAGGGGCCGAGGGTTAGGGGCCGAGGGTTAGGGGCCGAGGGCTAGGGGCCGAGGGCTAGGGGCAGAGGGCTAGGGGCCGAGGGTTAGGGGCCGAGGGTTGGGGGCCGAGGGCTAGGGGCCGAGGGCTAGGGGCAGAGGGTTAGGGGCAGAGGGTTAGGGGCCGAGGGCTAGGGGCAGAGGGCTAGGGGCCGAGGGCTAGGGGCAGAGGGCTAGGGGC
>NW_004524689.1:1341736-1355070 GCF_000260255.1 Octodon degus
CGAACCCTGGGTCCTGCATCTGCCTAAGCAGGCGCTTTAGTCCACTGGGCTATCTGCTGCCCTCAGATTTCATTTAAAACATCAAGGAAACTAAATATTTGCCATTTTTGAGATATAAAAATGCTTAAACATAGTATAATAACAAGCAGAAGCATGACTTTAGACAAATGCATGTCAAGTGTACACTGTTATTCTAAACTAAGGTCTCAGAAGGCGCACGATAAAAGCTTCTCTCTATAAGACCTAAACCTACGTACCAGCAGCTGGTGGAAGCTGTCTGGCTCCCGGACTGCAGAGCGCGGGGTGGCGGTTCCTAGTACTCACAGCCTGGTCTCTACTCTTGTTTCCAGGTAGTCCCGGCTTACTGGTCAGCCACAGCCACGCAATAGGCCCGTGGGCTTAGAAGAGCCACTCGAGCCCTCCTTCTGGCGGCTTTGGCTGGCTGGCTGGGGAGGGGGCTGCAGGTCCCATGGGGCTGCTCCATGCCTGGAGACCCGAGTGGCTGTCAGGGCCGGCGACCTCAGTGCCGCTGCATTTGCCTCTCACCCTCCACAAGCTGGCTGGAGCAGGTCCTCCTGGGAAGGCAGGGCACGCAGAGGAGGGGGAGACGGGCAGGGAACTCGGGCCCCCTGCCCGGACTTGCATGCGGTCTGTGGGCCCGCGTGGCAGGGCGCTTCACGCAGGAGGAGGGCCCCGCGGCGCTCTGCGGTGCCTTCTGACCGGGAGGAGCTCCTCCGCGCCTTCAAGGCCCGCCCTTCTGTCTGGGTTGTGGGCTGGCGTGTGCAGAGAGCTTCTCTTCAGCTGGGCCCTCAGGGTAGTCTGCGGGCACCTCTGGGGCGAGTGTGCACAGCCGGTCCCCTCCATCCAGTCCAGACCTCACTTTTGGGGATGTCCAGGACCACGTCCCACCTCCTCCCGCACGCAGGCCGGGATGCTGCCCCACCGCCGTCTCCCAGCTTCGGGGCCAGGGCTGTCCAGGCTTCCAGCAGCTCAGTGGAGTTTGTCTTTCTTAGTGCATGGAGCCACTGACCGGTTCATGCTGCCCTCGTGGTGTAAATGATTCGATTTGGTTACCTGCAAGTCTGACGTGCTGGCCTGGTGTGAGCGGCTCCTCCCAGGGCCAGGGTCCTCACAGCAGTGCCGTGCCTGGAGCCAGGAGTGGAGGACAGCGTCTGAAACAGAGTCCCCTTGCCTGGGCTGAGCCTGCTCCCCAAATCCTCGTCGTACAGGCTGATGTCCTCTGGGGCCCCAGGAACAGGCCCTACACTGTCCCCAAGGCCTCAGCTTGCTGTCTGGCCTTGGTTACTATAAGCTCATAGTACTGGTGTGGGCTCCAGGCCCTGCAGACTTGAACTCTCCCACCGCCAGCCCTGCCACGGGGCTGTGGGCCCTGGCTGAGGCGGGATACTGTGAGGCGTGGCAGATCCTCAGCCTAACGCTGCGGAAGCTCTGGGCCCTGGGCTGCTCGCCAAAGCCCTGAGCTTCCTCAAAGCACCAGAAATGAAAAGCCGTACAAATGTGTGAGCGTATGCACACGCCTCTGTATCTTGCATGTGCATGTGTGCATATGAGCGGTGCGCAGGTGCAGGAGCGCACGCTAGTGTCCTCCGTGCATGTGTGCATGTTGGTCCTCTTAGCAGGTGCGAGTAGCTGTGCACCTGGGGGCACAAGCAGGCCTGTGTGTGTGTGTGTGCACACATGTGTTTATGTGTGTGTGCATGTGCATGTGAATGTGCCTGTGTGTGTGCCCCTGTAGATGTGTTGTTTTTGCCCATGTGGGCCTCTTTGGGGCACCGCCTAGTGCTAGACTCTTTCTCTTCAAGTGTCCCTGGATGGAAAAGCCCAATCTGCCGCACCTTTTGATCTGGGCCTTGACCTCTGCTTGAGGCACTGGGACTATGCAGGGGCTAGGGGCCAGCTGTGCTTGGTGCTTGGCCCCCACAACCCCAGCTGGAAGGCCGCCCTGGAGCTCCTCACCCGGGGACTCAGGAGCCTCTGCATGAGCCCCAGGTAGGTGGAGCCCTCTGTCCCCTGCTGGCCTTTCTGTTCCAGGTTGAGCCCAGCTGCCCCCCCCCACCCCAGGCGATTCTGATCCCGTTGAGCTCCAGGTCTTGTTCTCTTTGTTGGAGGCAGGGGCATTGGGATCCCTTCCTGGGAGGCAGAAGAAGAGATTACCATCACCCCAGCTGGCACCAGCCCTGCCACCTGTCTCAGTCCATGGGTCCCCACCCAGACCCCTGGGCCCTGTCTCTGGGCCAGGCAAGCCACCTGCGACCCCAAAGAAAGAAGCCGTGGATCCTGACATGCCAAGGATCAATGTGGGCCACGGTCTGGTGGGGTTGGGGTGGGCAGCACCGGGCCAGACCAGGTGTGGCCTGGGCTCCAGGGCACAGCCAGCCTCGGTGGCCAAGAAGGGGCCAGGGCCCAGGCCGTGACAGCAGTGTCAGGTGGGTCACTTTAGCTGTGCACAGGGAGGGGATGTGGCTGGTGGGCGGAGGCAGGGGGGTGGGTGTGGTGTCCAGGGCAAGGGGCCAGCAGTGAGTGAAGGGCTCAGCCCGTCCGGTGGCCACACACTCACCTGTCCCCTGAAGCAGCTCAGGCGCAGCCCACTGGGAGCAGCTTGGGGAGCAGGTCTTGCGGTCGGAGGGCAGGGCCGAGGCCCTGTTTTGGCCCGCACCTTCCTAGCTGGCACTGGGACACAGAGTGCTCCTTCGAGGGCTGCAGTGAAGGGGTCCTCCTCCCTGTCCAGCTGAGCGGTGACCTCCGAAGAGGGTGCTGTCACCCAGGCGGCACACAGGCCCCCGCTGAAGTTGGCCTCTCATCCGCGCCCATACTCCCTCCCTGACATAAGGGGGCTCCGCGGGGTTCCCGCCTCCCAGCTACTTGGGCGCCTTCCTGCGAGGTCGTTGCCCCCAGGCACCAGCAGAGGGCGGCCGCGCTCCACGCCTGCTCCGCGCGCGCCCCGCCGCGACTCGCGCCTTCCCGGCCCAGGAGCGGGAGCTGGTCCTGCGCGAGGAGGGCTGCAGGGGAGCGGGCACGGGAGGGCACCGCCAGGCTGGCCGAGTCAGGCGGGCGCGCACGCGGGGGGAGGATGGCGCCCTCCGTCCCGTCCCCACTTAGGCGGTGGTCACCTCGACACCCACTGAGCTGCCGGGGTGGAGCCTGCGGAATAGAGGGGTGCAGGGCCAGTGGCCCTGCTATACGGCCCACGCCAGGAAAATGACAGAGATTTCTCACGTTGCATGTGACACGGGATGACCAGTCATGGGAGGAAGCTGAGAGGTCACAGCGCAGTCGCAGGCAGAGCTCCGACCCCAGGGAGGAAAGGGCCTGGTGCTGTGTCCCTCGGCTGCTGTAGACGGCCCTTGCTCAGAGACCACGTGGCCCCTGGGGCAGTCTTCCCTGACCCAGGCCCACGGCTTCCCTCCCTGGAGATGACCCCGGTGCCTCTCGCCTGAGACCCACACTCGCTGCCCTGCGAGCAGCTCTGGCCAGGCTCAGGGTGCCGGAGGTGGGGGCTGCAGAGGGCTTCTTGGTGAGTCCAACATTTGACGTGGAGGACTGTGAAGGGCAGATGGCCCTCTCTAGTGTGACAGGCCATATCCAACCAGTTGAAGACCTCAGTAGAAGCAAGAGGGGCACTTCCCAGCTTAGAGAGAATCCGCTCAGCTCGTGGGCAGGGGTGGGACCTGGGTTCCTCCTGGGTCTTGGCTCCTTGCTGGACTCGAACTCATCACTCCCCTGGATCCACGACTCTCGATCAGAGAGCACTGGCTAACGCAGTGTGGGGGAGGTCACGTTCTGAGGACCAGGATGCAGGCACTCAGCGTTGCCGTCCACAGTCCCTCACACAAGCCCTCATGATACTGTGGTCTTCCCATCACGGTCACCTAGGAAACACCAGCTGGGCTGTGCTGTTGGCTCGGGGCTGGGTGGCTCCCTCCCTTGTGTGTCTAGGTCTTGTCTTTCTGTCCTCTGGGCATATCCAGCCCAGGGGGCAAATGCACTGGGGACACCCTAAAACCAGCTGTGGCTGGGGCGCCTGGGCGCACCCTCCAGGTGGGCATAAACAGAGAGCACCAGGCTGCACAGCGCTCAAGGGACCTCAGGGGTAGAGGAAGACAGGTGGGTGCTGTTCCCAGGACCCAGAGGGGACACGGACCCGCCTTGGGAGGCATGGAGTACACAGGACCCTTGTGGCTCATACCTTTTATGGCCACAAAGGGTGGCCTGGACAGAGCCAGGACAAGCAGCCAGATGAGGGTGCCCGTCTCTGACTTGGGGACCCCTGTGTCCCTCCTGCTAGGCCTTGGTCCCCGCTACTTGCCCAGGCTGTTGGGCTGTGTGCTAAGTCAGCCTTCTGGATGGGGCAGGGCTGACAGAGCTCCATCTTGGGGGCTGGAGGAGGAGGTGCAGCTTCACTCTGGCTCTCAGTTCGGGGGAAGCCCTGCCTGGCAGCTTCTCAGGGCATCATGGGGAAGCGGAAGGGGAAGTCCACACTCCTGCACCCATGTCCACGGGGTGTCCTGCGCCCCCCCCCCCCCGCACAGGGTCTGGTGGCTCAGGTGCTCGCAGCTCGGCCACCCCAGTGTGGAGGCTGCAGCAGAGGCTGGTGATGTCACAGCCTGAGGTTGGGGGGCAGGCTCCTCCCCATGGCCCCTGCCTCTGCGTTCTCTGTGTCCCGTCCTCCTCTGATACAGACCGGGGGCCACTTGATGACCACTTTGAAGGCCCTCTCTCAATGCTGGGCTTCCAGGGGTGGGGACTGTAACATGTGCACTTTTTCTTGGGGGGAGGTTCACAGTTTCAGTTCCAGGCTTCCACAGGGCTTCCTGCCCCTGGGCTTCTGTGTCCACTTAGAGGCTGGTGGGTGCAGGGCACTGCCAAGCGGGAAACCAAATGTCCCACACCCCAGCCCTGCGGGGCCGCTGGCCAGGGAACAGGCTCCTGACAGGCTCCTTGTGGGCCCTGTCCTCCGCACGCCACTGTCCAGGCAGAGATATGTCCTGGCCTGTGACTGGTGACAGTGACCAGGTGGCTGGTGCGGGCGGAGCCAGCTTCACTTCATAGGCCAAGTCCGAAGGCAAAGGCTCCGGCGGAGAGGCCAAGGCGGCAGCTCAGAGGCTGGGCCACTGCATCCTGGGATCTCAAGGACGAAGCCCTGAAGGACAAGGACATCCCGGGTCTCCCTGTCCAGGGCAGTGGACATGATCTGTCGCCTGGTGTGTGCCACACCCAGGGCTTCTGCCCCCACTGGGTGCCAAATGCGGCCTGTCTGGCCTGTGGTTTAGGTCTGCCCTGCTGAATCCTCCGTGTTTCAAGAATGAGTTCTTCTGATCCACTTTGCCAGGGCCGCCCGCTCCCAGCGGAGACTGCTCCATCAGAGCTGCGCCTGTGGCGTCACAGACCAGCCTCGGGGACATCCATCTTGGGTCAGGTTGGGGACATCCAGGTCCTGTGCAGCACCCTCCACCCTCCTGGAGCTATGAGTGGACCAGGATGGGTACTGCTGGGACTGCCTGAGGCTGAGGGGGTGGGCGTGGGCGAGCCTTAGTCCTGGCTGCTCCATGTGGGGCTGGTTGGGGGTTTGAGACTGCAGGTGGGGTGGCGGCGGGGCTCCTCTAAGGGAGCAAAATTATGTCCTCAGCAGGGGCTGCTTCTGGGTCACAGTGGGGCCATCCCACCCCCCAGCCTGGGGTCCCCAAAGACCCAGTGTCTGTCTCCTGCCCCACCTGCACAGGTGACCCTCACATCCGTGCTGGTACCAGGTTGAGCTGGGTGCTGTGCAGACCACCAGCCCTGAGTCAGAATGGCCAGAGAGCCCGGCCCAGGCCTGGGCTCCTCACCGGCTCTGGTGTCTGCGGCTTTGGGCCAAGCGGGTGGTTGGGAGCTGGCCCCTGCCACATGCACTTCTGCCCTGGGCTCTGCTTCACCCCTCAGTAGCCAGATGTGGCAGGCGAGGGCCGGGTGTGGTGAGCCACGGACCTCAGGTTCACAGTGGGTTGTTTTGGTGAAATGGTGGCGCTGCACTTGTGCTGGTGAGGGCTGTGCCTGTCTCACTGGAATGTAAGGGGACACCTGTGCTTCGCCTGGCAGTTCTGTGGGCAGCATTCCTGTGGTCACACCGGGGGACGCTATGATGCACACACACGTGGGACCTGATCCCGTGGGGCAGCCACGGCCACCGGGAGGGGCACTGAGCTCACCAGTCCCTGGGGTCTGTACAGCTGGCTCCCACCTCCTGGGCCCTGCTGGTGGCTGGCACCCCACCCCTGGCGGCTGGATGAGGCCTCTGGGTGGGGTCCCATCCGGGTGTGGGAGTGGCCACCGTCACGGCCTCTCTCTAACGGGCAGCAGGTGTGGCTGGTGGCCCAGTTCCGGCGCGTTCCGCATGAGCCCACAGGCGAATGTGCCCTGGTGACGGAAGGACCTGGCCCCTCCCCACCTGCCACGGGGCGCTGCGCTGCTGCGAGGGGCTTGGCTCCGAGTTCCCCAGTGCAGTCGGGCGGCGCGGGCACCCACTGGCGCGGCGCGGTCCAAGTTTGGGTGCAAGTCAAGGGTAAGAACAGCAGAGGCCATTAACTTCCAGGTAGCAGATTTGATTAATTTTGTGCCTGGAGGTTTTTAGGTTCCTTTTTTTCCCCCTTTTCCCAAAGAATCAGAGAAAACAAAATATTTTTCTAATTAAATAAATCTACAGTGCACGCTAATGGGGCCCGTCTGTGGACTGTGACAGGGCAGGGAGAGATGTGGAATAATGATTTTATTTTTTCATTAAATAGAATTATAGGCAGTTACTCAAAGCAACGCTGAGCCTAATTGAAAGAAACCCATTTCTTCTTAATTTACTTTCACGCTTGTGGATGATAAAAGAGTGTGTTCATTGGAAAATTAAATAAAAAACACAACACAAGGAAAGGACTTGTTTGGGTGGATTGTGCTGCCCTTCGAGCCTTAAGCCACGGTCCCCTGGCCCAGGTGAGGAAGGGGTACTCGGGACCCCCTGGCTTCCGGGGCTGCATCTCCCTTCTGGGATGCAACGGGTACTGGGGCGTCCATCCTGGGTGCTGTGCTGTCCCTGGAGCTGCCCCCCACCCAGGTTTCTACAGCAGGGTCCTGGAGAAGCTGGCCCTGCGCAGCGATGCGGTCCGTGTGCAGGGGCCCGTCGTGTCCTGGGCCCTTTCCAAGCCCCGTGATGCCCCCCGCCCGGCTCTCACCTCTGGCTGGGCCCCGCGGGGTCTCCCTCCTAGCTGTGGAAGCCCCGCCTCGCCCGGGAAGCTCCGTGACAGCTCCGCTCCAGGGTGCATCCCTGTGCCAGCTGGGTGCCCGGCTCCTGGTGCCCGGCCATGGGCTGCCCTGGCCACTCACTGTCTCTACCTCTCCTACACTCAGGGAGCCAGGCTGAGGAAGTGGCTGTGAAGACAGAGGCCAAGGAGGCAGCCTGTAGGGATCCCACCCACAGGGTCGCCCTGCGCAGCTCCTGGGGTACCCGGGGCAGAACCTTCATTTTATTCGTCTTAATTTAAGCTTGAACCTCATGCTGGGCCTGCTGTCGCTGTGTCACCCGTGGGACACCAGGGCCCCTCACTGACTCCTGGCTAGCAACGTGGCTCGGGTGGCAGACGTGGCATGAGGACCTCTATCTGCTGCCCTGAGGGTGGAACCCAGGGACACCTGCGTGCTGGCCAAGCACCCCACCGTGAAGCCACCCTGCAGTCCTTTATTTATTTTTTTAATCTTCTATTTATTTATTTGGTACGGGTCTTACGCCACAGCTTGGACTTATAGTGTTCCTCCTGTCTCAGCCTCCCCCGAGCTGGCATTACAGGCACGTGCCAGCACACTTGGTTTCAGTGGCCGGCATGGCACGCAGGGCGGGGGATCAGAGCCAGGGCCTCGGGCTTGCCATGCAGGCGCTTAGACTGCTGAGCTAGTTCTCTGGCCAGATGTTATGTATTTTGAGACAGGCTTTTGCTAAGTTACCACGTTGACCTTGAATTTTCAGTCCTCCTGCCTCAGCCTCCTGAAACCTGTCGTGTGTGCCACCACACCCAGCTTGAATTATTTTTGTGAAAAATAGAATACAAAATCCAGAAAGCACAGCACAGTGAACATCCGGGGCCCTCCACCTTTGCCGTGTGCCAGCCCAGCCTGAGCAGTCCTCAGCCTCCAGGCGAGTCCTAGGGGAGCTCTGGTGTCCACACCCCGAATGCCAGCGACAGCAGCAAGTGTCACACCCCACTGTGACCCAGCTACTGTCGCCTGCAGGTGCCTGGTGTTCGGCCAGGAAGGGTCATCGTGTTCCGTTGCCTGCAAGGGCCTGGCACCCAGCAGGCAGGGACACTTGGCCTGTATCCCTCAGGCATTTCCAACCTCGAGCCCCTGGAAGGGCCAACTAGGCGTACGGCCCCCAGGTCCCTGCCTGTGGACGCCCAGCCCTCTGGCAGCCTGGCCTCAGTGGGCCAGGTCTGGGGCTCCTGGCAGCTGGAGGGGTCTCCACTTGTCTCTGGGTGGGGTCCCTGCTGCTCCCTTGGGGCTGCTTGGCAGGTCTGTTTCCATTCCCAGCATCAGGGAAGGACAGATGGGGCCTTGCTCTCCCAGGTCCCTGAACCTGGGGGTCTCTGGGCTGGGACAGCCTTGCCTGGCTGTCTTGAGCACCACTTCCGAGGTCCTGTCCTGTTGCTGAGGGGCTCTGCCCTGCAGGGAGGGCTGGTGGAGGCCGCGTGTGGGCACTTGTTAAACAGCTGTGGAGTGCCCTGCGGCGGGTGTGCATGTGAAGCCTGTGTTCCCGCATCCTCCCTGGGAACCCAGGCCCTCCTGGTCCTTGTCCCACACACTGGCCTGGCCCTCAGCAGACACCGGCTGGACTCAGTCACCACCAGTCCCCATCCAACTGTAGCCTGGACGTGGACGGAAGGGGAGGCTCTGTACTGGGCCGGGCTCAGCAGCAGCGAGTGGGGAGGGGGCTCTTGGGGCTGGGGACTAGCCATCAGCCTGCAGCCATTTCCTGTCACTTTATGGCCCGCCCGCCAGGGCTCTATGACACTGTTGTGGCTCATCGGGAGGCTACAGGGAGGGAGCCGCCCCTTCCCCCTTCCCCTGTGGAAGACCTACCCAGGCCAGACAGGGACCTCTGCCCCAGGGTAGAGGAGCTTGGGTTCTTCCTCCTACGTCACTGGGCCCAGTGGGGCCAGAGCCCTTCCTTGCTCTGGACAGACAAGCAGAGGTGCCCTCAGATCTTCTCATTACCAACAGCAACCTGAACCGCACAGGCACACGCTGACCAGCCTTACGCAGAGGAAGCTGGGGGGACCCGAAGAAAGGCAGGGCGGGCCTGGCCAGCTGGTGCAGGGAGGGGGCGGCCCACACCTGGTGAGGCGCTGTCCATGCAGCCTCCCTGCTTAGGGCTCTGGGAGGAACAGAGAGGTGGTCACCGGTGCCCCTCTTTTTTCTGGAAGCCTCCACGGGCAGCCCCCGGCTGCCTGTTCTGCTGGCTTTCCACCCCAGGCTGGGTGGTGGCCCTGCCCTCTGGCCCCCAGGACACCTGCACGCTCCCTTCAGTCCGATCTTGTCCTCCCTGGTGGCCCAGGTCCCCCGGGCCAGTGAGCCCTGTGGCATGGCTGGCCAGCTGTGGGGCTCCCCTGGGCGTGATGGATGGAGTGACTGTCCTGCCGACGGTGACGAATGTCCCTCCTGCTCTCAGGGTCTCTTTGGAATCCTCTAATATTCCTTGAAGGCAGAGTGCCATTTTCCCCTGTAATCATAGTATTAAACTTTAATATCCAATATTAATAAAACATACTCTCCCTAATAGAGCAGGTCGAGGCTGGGCAGCGCGGGCTGCAGACGTCCCTCAGCGATGCCTTCATGGCTCCCACCAGGTCAGGGGCTAGGGCTGGGCCGGTGGAGGCTGGGGTCAGCCTGGACGGCCCTCCTGTGCCTGGGCCCTTGGCAATCTGCTTCCCCTGGAGGCGGGTGGGGCCACTGCCCACAGCCAGGGTAGCAGGGTCCTTGGATCCAGGAGTGGTCCCCAACCCTGCCGTGTGGTGCTGGACAGTGGCCTGCTCAAGCGGGGCGCCTTGCTTTTCTTCTCTTCTCATTGAAGCTGGGCACTGAACCCAGGGAGCTCTGTGCTACACCCTCAGCCCCTCTTGTTTTCGTTTTGAGACAGGGTCTCCCTAAGTTGCTCCAGCTGGGCTCAGACTTGCGGTGCTCCTGTCTCAGCCTCCCAGAATGCGAATTATGGGTGTGGGCCATTGTGCTCCTGGGGGGACGCTGGGTGCAGACAATGACCATCTGGGGACAGGGCATCTCTTCTCCCCATGGAGCCCCTCCTGCCTTGCCTGCCAGCCTTTGCCAGGGTGGGGGTGGGGGTCCTTCCTGGAGGGCTGGTAGTGCCCACACTGGGCCTCCAAAGGCCCATGAGTCTGGTGGACACACACAGCTTCAGCCCCTTCCCAGACCTGCATGTATCTTGGCTTTGCTTTGTGCCCCAGTTGGTGACATCTGTGTTTGAGAGGCCTCTGTGGCTGACGGGGACAAAGGGGCCAAGGACCTGGGTCCCTGCTGCTTAGAATGGAGGAGTCTGGACCCAGGATGCCCTGCTGAAAATGAGACCACTGCCCATCCCTTGGCAGTGCCTCAAGCCCCAAGGCCAGCAGCCTCAGAGGGAAGAGGGTTAGCCCCAGTTTTGCGGTACTGGGATTGAAGCCAGGGCCTGGCTCAGGCCAGCCGAGCACTCTGTCACTGTCCCAGCCATTTACAATTTTGAGAGAGGCTCAGACTAAGTCACCCAGCTGGCACCTGGAAGAAAAAAAGTCTAGTCAGGGCCAGGGCCACTCGGAAGGCAGGGGCACATTCTCCGCAGAGCCCAAGTGTCTTATCACTAAGAAGGAATAAAGGTGACAGCTGCAACGGCACACATCTACAGTCCCTGCTGCTCTGGAGGCTGGGGCAGGGGGAGGAACCAAAAGCCCCCACCCAGAAGAATCAGCTCCCCAAGCAGGCTCCGCTCCCGCCCTTAAGGCCTGCTGTGGAGTGAAGCAGAAGGCAGAGCAGCTTCCGGGCTCTAGGGGATTTGTGGCCCCACCTGGCCAGGTGGCCTCTCCTGCCAGTCCACACAGCAGCCACCCAGGCCCAGCCACCAAAGGACCATCTAGGGGTCATGGTGGCCCTGTCTCTGCCGTTCTTTAGGCACCAGGCAGTTTGGGATGAAAAAGTGCTGGACCCGTTTGACTGCAGTACGTTCACTAATGTGAAATTTAATATTAATTACTATTTCCACAGAAATCCCATTATGTAAATAATAGCCATTTTCTTTGAAGGGCTGCACCAGGGCAGGGAGCCTGCAGGTCTCAGGTCCATCTCCCGCCCCCTGGGGCAGTGCCTGCCCCAGAACTGGTCAAGCACATGCAAGGGGCTCCCAGAGCTGTGGCTCAGGGGCCGCGGGGTAAAACCAAGCCCCCTGGCCCCCAAAAGAAAATTCAAAATGCTTTTCAGAGAGAATGTCACTGCTGAAGGTTGAGAAGAGGTCAAAACTGAGCTTCAAATGCAGACGAGTGTGCAGCAGCACGGCCGAGGTCTCAGGACGAGCCCAGTGCTGCGGGCTGGTGCTGGCCAGGAGGGCGCGGAGGGCGAGGTCCAGGCTCGGGGACTCCGGCGAGCTTGGGCCTGGCTCTGCTGTGTGGTGGCGGGAGGCGAGGGGGAGAAGCCAGCAGGCCCTCACCTGGGCCTGGCCGCAGCCCCAGAGGCGGCAGCCCGGCCCGAGGAGGGCGGGCAGGGGCTCCGATGACGGGCGTCCTGTGAGATGTCTGGCAGAGACGGAGCCCAGGCTGCAGGACACCTCCCAGGAGAGCTGCTGTGCCGTGGGTGACAGGCACGCCAGACGCTCTGCGGGAGCCGGTGGAGGGAGGGAGATGCAAGCGGCTTTTTTTTTTTTTTGTATTTTAGGGAAGGGTCTACAGGGTGTTCAGGCTCTCACTACTAAATCGGACTCGTAGTGATCCGCCTGTTTACACTTTCCCAAGAGCTGGGATCGCAGGCGTGCGCCACCACCGCCAGTCTCAATTGCCATTTCAGCACACCCTGGGGGTGGGGCCAGCACGGCAGGCCTTTTTTTAAAAAATTTTATTTATTTGTGTGTGTGTGTGTGTGTGTGTGTGTGTGTGGCCAGCTCAGCCCACCAGGGGGCGGGGCTGGCTGGCATGTGGTGCTGGGGGTTGAACCGCGGTCCCTGTGCTTTGCTAAGCTTGTTCTAAGTAGGTGCTTTAGACCACTGAGCCATCTCACCAGCCCTGGAAAGTGGCTTTTGACCCCAGTTAGGTTAAAAAAGTAAACATTTTCCTAGCTCCCAGGTCTGGCTTGAGGGACGCGTTGGCTATGCTGAGCAGCCCGCACCCTCTGATATCAGGGATGAAACGGGCCATTCATCTTCGCTGGTGACATTTTCAACAGCAGCAGCAAAATCCTGGCCCGGTCCTGCCTGATTCTCCTTCCGAAGGCAGCCACCACCCTGACGGTCAGCAGGCGGCTGGCCGCAGACAGGCCCGCAATGCGCACCCTCCCTCCTCTCGGCTTCTCTCCCTCTGTGCAGTGCTGGGGTTGGGACCTGCCACCTCCTCTGTTGACACACCTCTGGGGGACACGTGAGGACAGATTTCCAGACAAAGTTCCCCTACACTGCCTTCTGGAGGTCTGCTGCTCATCTTTCCTGCTGTAGGGATCTGGATTTACTTTGGGTATGTGCGTCTGCGTGCACGTGGGTGTACGTATGCACACGTGCACCTGTGCGGTATGTGTGTGTCCACAGCACCGTCAGCACTGGCATCTGAACTGGGTCTCAGATGGGCCCGTCTCGGTTCTGGCAGCGGACTGGGCCTCCAGACCACAGAAGTGGGCTCGACTCCTGTGTGCCCCGTGATCTCTGGCCATGTGGAGTCACTTAGTAACCCGAAGGCGCTATCTGTGGTCCTTGAAGACCTTCCCATGCAAAACCATGCTGTCTGCAAGGAATGAAGCTTCACTTCTTCTTTGCTAATCCCATGCTCTCACTTCCCTTTCTTGCTCCAGCCAGCTGGGCTTCCAGGCCTCTGGGGTCTGAGCTCTTTCTGGCCGGGCGGAGGGTTTGCTCCAGGTTCTGCAGATGCCCCCTGTGGGGTCCAGGAAGTACCCCCGGAATTCTCTGACACTTTGTTTTAAATACGAATTTCCTTTCCTGCATTTAAATCCTCTTTATTTATTTATTTGGTGGTACCAACGATCGAACTCAGGACCTTGTTCTTGCCACACAAGTACTTATTCCACTGAGCTGTCTCCCCAGCACCCAAACTATAACT
>NW_004524689.1:1355179-1375363 GCF_000260255.1 Octodon degus
TTGTTGTTGTTTGTTTGTTTTTCTTTTTTTAGTACTGGGGATTGAGCTTAGGACCTTGCGTTTGCCAGGCAAGTGCTTATTTTATTGAACTATCTCCCTGGCCCTAGTCTTCTTTCTTTCTTTTTTTTGCGGAACCGGGGATTGAACGGGATTGAACTCAGGTCCTTGAGCTTGCCAGGCAAGTGCTTATTCCACTGAGCTATGTCCCCGGCCCCAGTCCTCTTTATTTAATTGGTGATTTCTAGCTAATCCTGCTGTGATCTACCAACCCCGAGCTTCTAGAGTCTAGGGTGAAAGTCTCCCTGTACTCGGGGCCTTGGGTGTGCCCTGCCTTTGCGCTTGGTTGAATCCGAGTATTACACCTCCTTATGTACAGGAGAAGAAAGAGCCTGGCAGTGTGGGGTACGGTTGCACATCTGTGCAAAGGGCCGAGTGTTCATGTCCCCCAGTACCCATGTCTTATCTCCACCCTTGCTGCTGAGATGCAGAGCCCATCGCTTGGGCAAGGGGAGGTTTGCTTTGGCTCACGGTCGGTGCAGACTTCTGTTCGTAGCGGGCTGGCTCAAGGCAGGCTGGCCTGGCGCAGGTCTGGGCAGAGAGGCGCTACTCTGGCTGGTGACAGGAAGCAGAGGGAAGGGAGGAGCTTGGGGGAGGGGAACCTCTGGGCCCCAGCCCAGACGCCGCCTCCCCGCAGCTGGCCGGCTGTAAACTCATCCACAGACCAGCCCCGGCGTGAGCACGTGCCTGTGATCCAGCTACCGCTGCCACCCTGGTCTCCACCCCGTGAGCCCATGAGGCCTGGGGGGCCGTCCAATGCCTACACCGGACCCTGCGGTGAGGCTGTCAGGAGGTGGGACGTTGGGGATGATTCGGTCACCGGGGTGGAGTCCTGAAGAACGGGACAGCGTTCTGCACAAAGGGACCCTGGAGACTGGCTCTTCTTCCCCTTGCAGGACTCACGGTGGAGTCAGCGGTCTGCAGCCCGGCAGGGAACCCTCGCTGCTGCACCCCACCCCAGGCTTAAGTTTCTGTTGCTCGTGAGTGGCCCATCTGTGGCACTGTGTTCTCATAGCCCACGTGTGCTGCCACAAATCAGGTCCTGTTCTGCGGGCTTTCGGCTGCCCGCATCCTCCCTGAGCTTTCGTCGGCTCATTCTATTCACAAGCTGAAGTCGCCGGGACATTTTCCACCATGATCGCATCTCTGTCTGTGTGGTTGTCATTCCCTTTGTGTTTTTAAGTTCTGTTATTAGGCGCCTATGGGTTTAACAAGGCCGTACGCGCTGCTGGGCTCTGACGCTTCACCCCTCGGAACAGGCCTGCTAGCTGGGGTACGCCTTTCCCCTGCCTGACCTCAGCGCTCTCCATACCTGCACAGCCACAGCTTCCAAAACTTTCACCTTTTTGGGGAGAGAGCTTGGTGGTCTACGTGCCTGCCTGGCAAGCGCAAGGACCCAGGCTCCGTTTTGGTCCTGTGCTCTTCCCTTCCCTCCCTTCTCTTGGCTTGCTAGTCACCCCACCTTATTCTCCTCTTAGCTTTCTCCCTGAAACTGTCGAATACGTGCTTCGGCTCACGGTGCCATTCCATGACACGACCTGCGCTACAGGCAGGCGCAGCGAGGCCCTGCGGAGCTGTCGGCCGCACCACTGCCGTGGCTGCTGCTGTGTGCGGTTGTTCCACATGAACTTAAAACTGCGATGTCACTGTCATTGTCAGTGGGAGTCACTGGCCTGGTGACCTTTCTCCTTGCTCTCCTCCAACCTAAGGACCTTGTTCCTTTCACCTGAGAATCCTTTTTAATATGTGATGTGTGTGTGTGCATGTGTGCTTTGCATGTGTGTGTGTGCATGCGTGCTTTGCATGTGTGTGTGTGTGTGTGTGTGCATGTGTGCTTTGCATTTACTGCTATCTCAGATCTCTGGGTTTTCATTTGTCTAAACCTTTTGTCTTCATTTGGAAAGGCTTCTCTTGTAGGAATGTACGTGTCCTCAAGTTCCTGTCTTGCACGGATTGTAGTGTATCTGCAGAGTTGCACAGTTACCCCAAATCTGACTTTTGAACGTTTCCCCACCGTGAAGAGAAGCCCCGACCTCCTGAGAGCCCCGCCCGCCCGGCAACCCTGGTCTGCTTTAGGTCTCTGCTTCACAGTTTGGGCCATTTGGTGCAATGGAATTGTGTGCTTTCTACACCCGCTTCCTTCGGCTGCATGTGGTGCCTTTGACTTCATCCACACTGCAGCGTGAATGGGGACTCTGTGGCTTCGCCTCAGCCCACGGCGAGAGAGGCCACACTGTGTCCGCCAGGCAGCATTCCATGCACAGCCCAGGGGCGTGGCCGGCCGGGGAGTAGACTGCTGAGAAAGGCCATGAGAGAGGAGGGCTGGCAGGACGGAGGGAGGGTAGGAGACCGCAGCTCCCTACAGGGGGCAGGAAGTGCCAAGGCACCGACCGTGCCACCAGCCAGCACCGTGGGGTGTGCACACTGCGGAACGCACAGCCCAGCGAAGTCCTGGAAGGAATCGGACTCGCAACGCGTGGCTCCACACAGGTGGGTACCTAGCAAGCGTCCCTCAGGACGCCCCATGCCGGACTCTGCACTGTTCCGTACCCCGCCACTGCAGGGAGGAGGCCTGACGAGCAGACCACAGAGACACCACCAGCTGGCCGTGTCCCTCTTGGGTTCAGGACTGGCACACGGATGGGCGGGAGATGGCTCCGACCGACAGCGTTGGTCTACCCGGGCCCAGCTCCCTCAGGTCACTCCTATCTGGACACGCTGATCCCTGTCTGCTTGCAGCATCCCTGGCTTGACCAAGGTCTTGGAACTCAGAAGGGGGCTGCAGAGGCACGGTGCCCAGCACCCTCTTTCTCCTCGGGGACGCTCTGGTCCCGTATGGCCCCAGCCCACTGCCGTGAGTAGAGCTCTGTGCGCTGTGAGGGGCACCCGGGCCCTCGGGTGCGGCCAGCGAGGGGCTGCTGCTGTGGAGAGCGGCCGGCCTTCGTGTTGGGCTTTCTTTCCCCTTGCATCCGGCTCCTACCTAGGCGCCAGCTTTTTCCCAGTTCCCTAGCGCGGGGTAAGGCCCTGCTGCCGCCTGCGATTTCTGTGAAGGGTGCTCCTGCCAAGCTCCCGTCGCCTGAAGGTCTTTACAGCAGCCCAGGAGCAGGTTTTACAGTTCAGAACAAAAACGCCCCCCCCCCAAGTCTCAGGTGCGTGGAAGGCAACTCGATCAGGCCGTGAGGCTGCTGCGGGACCCACCCGCCCTGAGCTCAGCCCTAGGTGGGGCTGGGAGGTGGGGCCTGCTCAGAGGCGGGTCCCTGGGGGCATGGCCCAGAAGGGCACCCCGTCCCCGCTCCTCCCTTCTCTCTGCCTCCCAGCCTTTCTTTGCCATCCCCGTGCACCGTGTTTCTGCCTCGGAGCCAACCAGCCACGGGCTGAACCCACTGGGGACCGTGAGCCACGTGCTCCTCCCTCGAGTTCTCAGGCACACCCTGTTCATGCAGTGGCCTGCCAGATCCGATGGAGTTCCTGCGCTTTGCGTTTTGGGGACCCGACATGCTGCCTCCTCCGGTGGCCGTGCTGGTTCAGGGCCCCGGTCGTGCCCATCCAGGCCCCCTTCGTCCCTTCCTGCCAGGCTGGCCTCCTCTCACGTTTTATCGTGGCCGATCGCACGGGTGTGAGGCCGCGTCTTACTGTGGCGGGGCCTCGTGGATTTGCGCCCTTGTTGGTCAGAGGTGCGGAGCATTTCCCAGCGCCTCGGTCGTTTGAGAAGTACCTGCTTGGGTCCCTTGCTGTCTTGTACCCGGGCTGCTTTCTTGCTACCGAGTTCGCGTTTGCTGCGCGCTTTGGATGTGGCCGCTCCGCAGATTCCAGGTCTGCAAAGGCTTCCACTCCAGCTGTCCCTTCATCCTGCTAATTGCTTCCTAGCTGCACAGAGACTTTTCAGGTGGATGTGACCCCGTTTTGCTCTCGCCTCTGTTTTCTGATCCAAAACCAAAGACAAAACACTAACACTGCCCTGACCAATGTCGAGCACACTCCCGCTGTGCCTTCTCTTCCTTTTATTGTTTGTCTACTCCTCACGTTTAAATCTTCAGTCCATTTTGAGTTGATTACTGTAAAGGGTGTGAGATAAAAATCTAATTGTTTTGCATACGGGTTTGCAGCATTTCCAGTACAGTATTGGAGGGATCGGCCTTTTCCCGTGGTGCATTCCGTCACCTTGGGCTGTAGGCGCCTGGCTAGATTCCTGGGTTCTCTGTCGGTCCTGTGGCTCTGCCTGGCTGTGCTTGTGTCGGGGTGGGCTGTCTCAGTGGCCAGGCTGTGGAGTGCGTTGTGAAGCTGGGTAGTTGGCGCCTCCAACTTTGTGTTCTCAGTTCTAGATCGTTGGCTGTCAGGGGCCGTGTGTGGTTCCACGTACATCTTACGATGTTTTCCTGTTTCTATGAACTCCGTCATTGATGGAGATTGCACCAGATTATAGGTTGCTTTGGGTGGAATGGACGTTTTCGCAATATTAATTTTCCAACCCCTGAATATGAAATATCTTTCTGTTCTTGTCTTCAGTTACTTTTTGACACCTTGTTTCTGTCCTCTCGTGTAAGCACCCTGGGTGGGGCTCCCAGGGGAGATGTTCGGCCCTGAGTCCCTGGCGTCCTCAGGAAAGATGACCGCCGCTGTGCAAAATGCACCTCCTGGGCCTGCCGGCTCCTCGTAGCTTTGTGATGGTGGCTGCCCTTGAAGACCTGGAGTGTCGCGGAGGATGCCTTCATACCAGCAGCCTGGGAGGCCGAGGCAGGAAGGCCACCGAGTTCGAGTCCATCTTAGGCAACTTTGCGACTCAGTGAGACCCTGTGCAAAAATCAGACGTGGTGAAAGGGCTGGGGATGGAGCGCAGTGCGAAGCCCAGGGCTCACCCCTCCCAGGGGCGGGCGTCTGCCCCATGCTGCTGTTCTCCTGGCCGAGCTGCCCTGTCTGCCCCGTGCTGTTCTGCTCCTGGGGTTTCTGCCAAACCACGTAACCCCAGCCGGGCACTCAGGGGTGTATCCCAGGTGACATCCGGGTCTTAGGTGGTGTTGGTACAGGTTCCTGGAGCACTAACTGATGAGAGGCAGAAGCCACAAATAAAGCCCTGGCCCCACGCTTGCCTGGCCACCAGCCCATGACTGTCCTACTGGGCAGCCACTGAGGGCTGCCACTGAATTCCTACCTATGGAGAAAGCTCAGCTGGGGGCCTGGGCCACCTAGGCAGAGCCTACTTTTCTTTGCACTTGTAGGCTTTTCAAGTATTAGAGGAAACAGTGTGTCCCCACCTAACATGACAGTCATCCTGGCTGACCAGGACCATTCTGGTGTGGAAACCAGGAGGAGTACTGGATCCTGGACACCCCTCGGTCCAGGGAAGTCTGGCCAGCTCAGCCTGTGCCACCCTTTGGCCTCCTGGGCAAGGGGATGTGGTCGGACGGCCCTATCCTCCTGGTCTCCCACCTGCCACTTTCTGTAGCCTTCCTGGAGCGCAGGGCATGCCAGGCTGGGGGCTCACCCTGTCCTGGGCACTGCGGGGAAGCACCTCACCTGGGTAGCTACTTCCGGCCTTGGGCCTCACCCGAAAGCGGTGCTGCCTGGTTATCTCAGCACGCTGTCCTCTCCCTCCAGGTTGCCACGGGGTACCCTGCAGTCCGCCCTGGGCAGGTGGGCAGGGGATGGAAGGCAAGGGTGCCAACAGATACCACAGCCCGTGTCCGCGGCAGCAGGACTCCTGATTCCCAAGGTACAGCTAGCCGTGTGTGTGCGTGTGTGTGTGTGTGTGTGTGTGACAAATGAATAGCTGGGTGGCGTGGCCTCAGCCCACATGATGGCAGAGGAAGGGGCATGAGTCGCCCGCTGCAACACGGGTGCGCCTCGGGGGCACCAGGCTCAGGGGTGGTGAGATGCCGAGAGGCAGCCGGACGACTCCACTGACCAGAGTCCCAAGAGGAGCCAGGTCTGCAGAGACGGCCAGGGAGGAGGGACGGGGCCGGCAGAGACGGGCGGCGCTCTGGGTGGAGAACACACAAATACCGGAAGTGGCCCACGTCACAGTGCTCGACGTGGGGACCTTCGTGTTGCGAAACTCGCAAACCACACTGGCAGAATGCACAGGTGGGTCTCAGTGGAGGGATTCTCACGGAGACGTGCACCGTGTAGTTACCCCTCAACAATGCAGTTTCTCCAGGAAAGTTTCACACTTTGCAAACAATCTTCCCCGATCCTGCACTTGGGAAGCTCCAGGTCGGAGTCCTCTCTGGAGAGACAAGCTCAGCCTCTGGGGGCACTACAGAAGGAGCGTGCAGGCATGCACCGCCTCGCTCCCAGCACAGTGCCTGGCGGTGCATTCGCCTGCTGTCTCAGTGCCTGCCACCGTGCGAGTCTACCCGGGGTGCCTGTCCGTGACAGGGGCCCATCCATCTTAGTTCCTTTCCTCATGGCTGAGACAAATACCTGACACCCACAAGTTAAAGGAGGAAAGCTTTCCTTAGCTTGCAGCTTGTAGAGAGAGGTTTCGGTCCACAGTCCTCGCTCCAAGGCGTCTGAGGGAAAAGAGTTCATGGTGGGCAGAAGGTGGCAAGAAGGCAAGACACTCCTCTTTCTGCCCCTTATGCTGCATCCAGGCTACCGGGATCAGGGCAGGGCCAAGCCAACAGGTGGGCTGGTTTAGCAATCACCCACCCTCAATCCCAGTACCCTTAGTCCTAGTCTTTTTTTTTTTTTGTGTGCAGAACTGGGGATTGAACTCAGGCCCTTGCGCTTGCCAGGGAAGTGCTTATTCTACCCAGCCATCTCCCCAGCCCCTCTTAATCCTAGTCTTGCACCACAAGTGAATCCCATGCTCTTGGTTTAGCTACCTCTGACAAAGGACCCCATGGCCGTGTGAGGCCTTGGGGCACATTAGACTCACCCATAACACCATCCATCGTCTGCAGCTGCCCCCCCTTCCCGTGCATCGGCATGCGGTCGTGGCGTGTAGGCCTGTGCCTCACAGCCACCCCGCGGGGAGTCACAAGACTTGCCCTTCGGCTTTAGATGCTGGCTGGGTGATTCCCAGCCGGGGCCAGCTCGGAGCCTGGGGGCTGCGAGCTCTCCCTCCTGGGTCCCTGCTCACTCCTTGCAGAGGGCGGTGCCCAGGTGCCCTGGGTTCTCGCTCCTCCTCCCCCCCCCCCGCCGGCTTCCAGCTGGCCGGCCTGTTTCATTTGAGTTGCCCTGCGTGTCCTGCGTGTCGTGCTACTGCGTGTTTGATATTTTTCTTTTGCTGGTCCACACTTTCTCGTTGTGGTGCTGGGATCTCAGGCAGCGTCTTGCACATGCTAGGCACGTGCTGTGCCACGGGGCGACACCCCCAGGCCTTTAAAAATGTATTCAATTCATTTTGAGATGGGCCCTTGCCGAGGCTGGCCTCCAACTTGCGACCCTGGCGCTGCAGCCTCCCGAGTAGCTGGCTCACAGGCAGGCGCCCCTGAGCCCAGCTATGCTTTCGTGTTTCTTACTGACAGACATAAACTGCGGGTCTTTATCACGTACTCGGCGTTCAAATGCGCCGTGTCTGCAGTGCACAGCAGCTTCTGGTCTTTGCTGCGTCTGGCCAGACTCTGGGGCTCTCTGGTGGTCTCCTTCTGTTCTCCTCTACCTGGCTGCCCGCCACCCACCTGCAGGCCGGGAAGGGGCCCGGTGGGGTGGGGTGAGGCCCAGTGGTGCCCAGCTCTGTGCCACGCGCCAGTGGGGCTGGCCCTGCCGTGGGGGTCTTGCTCACGCAGGAGCGGGGACTCAGGGTCCTGAGGGTGACTCCTGGGACCTGGCAGCTGCTGCCAGAGGAGGTAGGAGTGTGATGGCGTGGGACACTGGGGGCTGGTGAACCCGGGGATTCCTCAGGGCCGCTATGCAGCCCGCGTTGTCCTCACGTGACTAAGGGAGCGACAGGTGACACAGCAGGATCCTGAGTCACCCACAGCTTCCATGAAGGGACACAGGGCAGGGCAGGAATGTGTCAGTTGCTGCCAGCTCTTTGGGCAGGGACAGGATGTCAGGGACAGGGAGTGTGGAGGGACAGTGTCCTGACCGGTCCCCATCTGGCCAGGCCCTGTGGTCACAGGGGCAGCCCTGCCAGCAGCTTTGACACAAAGCATCCACGGAGCTGTGGCCTGAGCTGGGGGACTCTGTGCCCTGTTCTGGGATTAGATGGGCGGGCCTTCCTGGGCATGTGTGGGAGGGTCATGTTAGGTGGCCTCTACTGGGACTTGTGGGGGCCCTTTCTGCTCTGGGGCTACCCTGGGAAAGCCGTGCCTCTTGCTGGTGGGCACCATGGGGGAAGAGCTGGGTGAGGGTCCTCGCCCCGGACCCTGCAGGTGACAGGCAGAGCCCTGACCCTTGGAGCCTCAGAGTGGGCAGTGCCCCTTGCCCCCTCCCTCCCTGGCTGCCCCCAGGGCCCCATTCCATTGTTCTTCTCCCCTAGTCTTGGAGCTTGGTACTTTAAAAAAAAAGGGCAACTGCTTTCATTAAGAAATGATTATTTCAGTTTCTTTTCAAAAAAATTAATCAGAGACATCCCCAGCTGCCAGTCTGAGGTCTGATCGGCCGTGATAACCAGCAGGCCCGCGTGGTGGGGTGGATTCCAGCCTGGAGCTCGGAAACTTGATGTCCTTGACAGCCTGGAAGCGTAGGGTTTCCGTTTGGCTGGTTGTAACCCTGAGCTTAGCTTGGGGACCCCATCTCCTGCTCTGCAGCCCCCCAGTTGGGGGCAGGACGGGCCCGTTCCCCGTGCCCTGGTGGTGGATGCTGCGCTCCGAGGAGCCCCTGCGCCCTCCTCCTGCTGCCTGGCACCCCGGGCCCAGGCTGCAGGTTGCAGGCAGGTCCTGGTGGCCAGCGCGCCCGCCCTGTGCCCGCCCAGCTCCCAGCACTGCTATCGCGTCCTCTATCGCCTTTGTGCGAAATGTAATCCACAAAATGCTTCTTGGTAACCCTATCCATCGGCAGCCAGCGATAGCATCTCGTGGCCCGTGACAGGAACTCGCAAGCATGGAGTTAATAATGCAGGCTTTCAAAAAAGGAGGCTGGCAGAGGGAGACAGGGCGGGAATGAAAGGGGCCGGTGTGGCTGTAATTGGGACCATGTGAACTTCCTCGGAGGAGGATTAGGAGGAGAGACAGGCCTTGCCCGCGAAGATTAGTTTCAATTAGACGGGCTGGAGGCGAAAGGCCGGCTCGGTGAAAGATTAAAACAAGAAGGAGAAAGTTTCCGTGGTGGAGGCCCCGGGCCTGCAGCCGGCCAGCGAATCTGCTAATTGAAGGCCAAGCGTGCCGGGCGCGGAAGAGCGCGCATTAATTGATTCGATGCTGGCTGCTTCCCGGCCTGCCCCGCGCACCCCCACCGCTGCGCCCATCTGTGCTTGGACGGCGGGGTGGGGGGCCCTGCCCAGCTGAGCCTGCGGGCCGGGAGCAGAGGGCCTCGGTCGGTCGTGGCTGCCCTCGCCAGCCTCCAGCCTGGCTATTTGGGGCTGTGGGCCCCGGCTGAGGCCACTGCTCAGCCCCAGCCACAGCGTCGACTTCCTGCTGGCCGCTAGCTCGTGTCCACCGCTCTGAGGGCTTCTTGGGGATCTGCTAACAGGCTCTGTGTGCTGTCTGCCTGGGGTTTCCTTCCTGTGTCTTTCCCCTCATCTCCTTCCTTTCTTCTACCCGTCTTTCCATCTGTCTATCCTTTCATCTCTCCCAAGTTCTATCCAGTTATCTATCTTCTTGCCAACTCATCCATCCTGAGGTCTCCCTCCTCCTTCCTTCCTGACCTCTGGCATCTGCTACTTTGAGAATAGCTTTCTCAATAAAGGTAAAAAAAGAACCCACCTTGGACAAAAGTATGTACATCTGGCTGTCCGTATGCCCGCCTCTGTACTCCTGGGCCTGGCTGGTGGCTGGTGCCCTGGTGCTCAGGAACAGCCGGGCACAAGCTGCAGAGGGTCCTCCGCCTCCCTCCCTGCCCCCAGGCCCTCCCCTCCTTTTTTCCTTGCACCACGACCTTGCTCTGTGGGGAAGTAGGAGGGGTGCCTCTGGTCCAAGACAAAGACTAGGAGCAGCCTCCTGGCATGACCTGTGCCCAGCTGCCTCTGACGTTAGATGCACCCACAAGCTCCCTGACTGTGGTGGCTGCTGCTGCAGGGGGACCCTTGAGCACCTGGTCTGGGACCTGGCAGCAGGGCGGGGCTGGAGCTTCCCAGGGCCACTGTCCTTGTAGCAGGAGCGGTGCCAAGGGCCAGGCCCAGCCTAGTCATGGCCATCCTCCCTTTGGATGCTTGGCATGGTGTGGAGGTGTGGTGACCTGCCGGGAGCTGCAGCCCAGGTGTCCGGGTGTGGCCGGCGCCCTGCTGCCTCCCAAGGCAGGCCTGGCTGCTCCTGGCTGCCACTGCCCTCCCCTCCAGGGCCGCTGTGCACACAGTGTGTGTATGTGTTTTATAAATCCTTCCCATTGTAATGACAACTAAATTATGGAAAATGCATTTTCACAGCTGGTGAGAAAAACCATTAGCATTAATCAAGGGCCCAGCGTCGTCAGGGGCTTGCAGACCTGGCCTGGTTGGTGAAGTTATGGACGTGCTAAGCAGTCATTAGTGGGGTTCATTCGTCTTCACATGTTCCTGGGACGCCTCCTCGCCTGGGGCCAGGGCCTAGCTGGGCTGGGGCCACGGGGACCCCTGCACCCCGCCCCCCAGGACTCGCGCAGAGCCGAAAGCCACCTTTGTCTCAGGAGCCAGGGGATGCAGTCCTGGTGACATCCAGGCCACCCGCTTGGTCGCTCAAGGCAGAGCTGTCACAGTCTCGCTGGTGTCCACCAGGGTGCTCTTGGGACGTGGGCAGAAGCCTCGGTGTCCCCTGTGACTCCTGTGCAGCCCCTTGTCTCTGGTCCTGAGCTCTGTGTCCCTCACGTTAGGCCTCTGGAGGCCCCACCAGGAGCTCAAAAGCCAGGTGCAGTACCTCTAGACCTGGACGTCAGAGCCTGTGCCGGTGGGCTTGAGGACACTGTGGCTCGGGGTGAACTTGGCCCCCACACGTGTCTCTTTTGAGGGTTCTCCCCAAACCCCATGGTGGGAAATGGCAGACAGACCGGCAGGCCGCTTCTCCGGAAGGCGGCTGGCTCTTCCTCACAGCTCTTTCACTCCAGTGTCCCCACGGTGAGGGAGACATGCAGGCGGCAGAGCCGTCACTGTCACCTGTGCTCCAGGCTGCTGCAGACTCATCAGCTTTGGGGCACGCGCACTGCGCACAGGTCGGCTCCTGCGCCTGGTGATCAGACCCACCCTCCAGCTTTGCTTCAGTCCCCAAAGACTGCGCCAGCCCTGGCTACCTCCCCCAGAGCTCTGTGGGCCCCCGCTGGGGCGCAGGCCCAAGGGCTCTCGGCAGGCCGCCGCTGGGCCAGTGTCTCCTCCGTCAGAACCCAGACTGTGCTTGCACCCAGCTCCTTTGGGACATGATCGCAGCTCTGCCATGCATGTGTGTGCATACACAGCTGTGCACATGTGCCTTACATGCATGTGTCATTTGGTGTGTGCACACGTGTACCCTGAGTGCACATTAGCACGCGCATGCACACTGGACTGTGCACGCGGTTGGGCCCACCCCTGCGTGCGCACACGGTTGATCCAGTTACGGACTTCTACCTGTGCGGGAATGGCAGTGCCCCCTAGTGGCGGCATGCAGAGCCTGGCGCAGCCTCAGTCCTCTCTTCAGTGCAGGAGCCGCGCGTCTCAGGGTGGGAGGGCAGGAGTGGGAGCAGCTCCTAGTGCTGGGAAGAGGAGGCCTTCGTGAGGAAGCAATGAGGGCGGAAGAGGGAACAAGGCCGGTGGGAAAGAGCTCCCAACAGAGAGCGGGGGAGAGAGAACAACGGCTGAGAAGTGGGCGGGAGACGGGGGGGGGGCAGCTGAGTCTTTGCTGAAAAGCAGGGTTTGTGGCTGCCTCCCACGGAAGGGGCTCTGTTCCTGCCCCAAGGACATCATGGCGGCCCTGGCAGCCTCCCCTCCTGCTGCCGCCTCGAGCAGGCGCTGCCACTGGCCCTGTGTCCCAGCTGGGACAGCAGAGGGAGCCCAGAGACTGCGTCATGGATATCACACAGTAGCCCTGCCCACAGCCCAGGTGGCCTCCACAGTCAGGCAGTTTCTGCTGGTGGGGTGCTGCTTCTGGATTGGGGGGATGGGAGCTGGTACCCCAGGACTTTGGGGATCACTTGGAGCTCAGAGTGAGGTGGCCCCCGGTCCTGAGTCGGGGCTCGGCTCTTCCTGTGTGTGCTCATGGCAGTCCCAGCCAGGGCTCGGGGGTCTGCTGAGCGTTGGGAAAGGGCATGTCCACTAGATCACCTGGCATCTGTCATCCAGGCTGGCCCACACAGCCCTGCAGAAGGAGCAGAGGCATTCCCACCTCTGAGGAGGGTCCCCACAGGGCTATCTGCGCCCCAGATTGCAGGACCACTTTCCTCAGAGCTGTGTTTCTATCATGGGGCCCGGGGCTCAGGGCCCCCCACTCACCTGTGGCTGTGCCCTTGCTCCTGCCCGAGCCAGGAGCCCAGCGGACACTGCCTGATGTCCTGAGCTTTGGGAGCAGCCAAGTGCTGTGTCCTCCCACAGAGGGAGGCGTCAGGACAGCGGGCTCCCTGAGGATGGGCGCAGGCCAGGTCTGGTGGTCCTACCGTTCCAGCATCTCAGTTGAGCAGGCCTCCTCTCTCAGTGGCTCTGTTCCTAGCAGAGGCGTTTTCTTAGATCTTAGCTTCTTGCTCAGTGACCTGGATGTCAAACAACATCAAGTACAACGACAAGCCAGCCAGGCCGCCTGTGCCCAGGACACAGCTCCCAGCTCTCAGAAGAGCCAGCGTGGCTTCAGGCAGGATCTGCATGTTGCAGGAGGCAGCAGGATGCCTGGGGCAGGGTGACAGGAGGGATGCTCACTCTTTGCAGGGCCACCTAGGAAGGGCTGAGCCCGCAGAGTCGGGCAGCGGTGTGCCCCCTGCACCTGGCTGACTCCCTGAAGGCTTTTCTGGAGGGGTGCAGGGGGCACAGATATGGTGAGATATGGTGCCAGGGCCCTTGGCTTTTGGCTGTGGACAGTGCCCTTGCTGCTGATGAGGCCCCTTGGGCTGGAGGTGGGAGCCACCCAGTGAGCCCTCCGTGTGGAGCTTGGCGCTGCTCATGTGCTGAGACTTCTGGGAGAGACACGGATGCCCGGGCCAGCTCCAGCTTAGGGCCAAGGTTGCCAGCGGTGGTGGAGCTGGAAACACTTTCCCTCCCGGGGTGGTGCGAGGATTCCTATGAGCTCTTCACTGGTGGCTGGCTGGGGTCTGCTAGCCAGTGTCCCTAGCCCTGGTCCCTGGCCTGGGCTCTTAACAGGCACAGAGGTCAGCATTTCTGCCCCTGGTGTGAGACCCACCTGGCTGCTGTCCCCTTCCCTCTCTGTGGCCTCTTTCTTTCTTTCTTTCTTTCTTTCTTTCTTTCTTTCTTTCTTTCTTTCTTTCTTTCTTTCAAAAAATGTATCTGGTACAGGGTCTTACGCAGCTCAGACTCATAGTGACCCTCCTGTTTTCATCCTTCCCAGTGCTGGGATTACAGGTGCACACCACAATCCTGTCTCAGTGGTCGGCCCATCTCGCCTGGGGCAGGGCCAGTTGTGGGGTGTGGTGCCAGGGATTGAACCCCACTCCCCGTGCCTGCCTAAGCAGGTGCTTAGTCTACTGAGCTATCTGGGCAGTCCCCTGTGACCTTTCTCGTTGGAGCGAGAGAGACTGACTCCACGTGAAAATCCACCCATGCTTGCCAGACACTTGGGACCACTCGCAGGGTCCAGGAAGAAGGGGCCCCGACTGCCAGTCCCCACCTGGAGCCAGGCCCTGATGGGGGGATGGGGTGGCCCGTAGGGAGCAGGGGCTCCGTGAGGCCGGCTGTCTGATGGGTTTTCTGGGATAATGATCATCACTGATTTTTCATTTTTGGTACATTGTATGTCTGCCCTCGAGAGGAGGAACCCACCTGGCTGTGAACACGGCCCGGCGTCCGCAGGGCGGGCGTGATGGATCAGGCCGAAGTGGACCGCCAGGGCCACAGGGGGCCGCAGGGGGCCGCATCAGGGCAGCGTGGCTCTAGCCGGTGCTGGGATCCAAGCCTGGGCCCGGGCGTGCCCGGGGCACGCTGGTGCATGGGAGGCGCAGCCTGGCACGAGGCAAGTGGGATTAGAAGCTGCTCCATTTGTTAAATTTAGTGTAAGCTTCCAGGTGAGAGGGATCAAGGGCTTTGAAGGTTCTGTTCCTCTGGGGCTGAACCAACAGCCCGCCAGGCTGGGCACTGCACACTCTTAAAAGTCAACGCAGTAATGATCAATTTGCTAGCGATAGCCGCAATAAATGCCCGATTCCCCATCTGGCCAGACGGCCTCGCGCCTGTTGACGATAGCTAATTGCCCGTGGCGGGGCTATTGCCTGGCGGCCCTGCCTTCCCACACCTGCTGCGTTGCCGCTGCTGGGACAGAGCCCGGCTCCAGCCCGGGCCCTACAGAAGCCTCGCTGGGAGAAGGAAGAGGAGGCTTTGCGGGGAGTTCCCTTTTGGGGTTCAGGGGCTCCTTCCAGGTTGTGATGGAGGACACCTAGAAAGGTCTTCAGCTCCCCACCTGGGTGCAGGCCGCATGCTTCCTCAGAGGACTGCAGGGTGACCCCCTTCCCAGGGCTCCCAGTCACACTCCCAAAGATGTAAGAGGAGCCACACGCTTCTGCCAGTGCCCGAGCTGTCCCCCGTGCTGGCACCAGCTCCAGCTGCAGACCTGACCCAGCCTCTGTGTCCTCAGGCTTCAGAGTAGAGGGAGGACGGGGGGCACCGGACACTTGGGGCAGCCTGGGTACACCTCACCAGATGAGCAGTGGCCTGTCCTCAGCTGCTCTGCTTCCCCACATCCCTGTGGCTAGGGATTGTGAAACAAGGCCTTAAAAGCAGTCAAGTGGCCCCAAACAGAACCAAAGGTGCCCTGGGTGGGGGCCATGGAAGGGCAAAGAAGTGGGGCCTGGGCAAGGCCCGGGAACCTGCATCCTGCGTCAGGCATCCACACGGCAGCCACAACTGGGAGAGGCCTGGGACCTGAGGGGGCCTGGAGAGAAAGTGGGGCCTTCAGGGACATGGGCACTGGCAGTGTGGGACTGCTCCAGCAGGCTGGGTTGCCTTGTGATGCCAGCCGAGGGTCAGCCTCCTGGAAGGCTGGCCAGTTCTGCTCAGGCGGCACAGCGTCTGGGTCTGTCCCTGCTCTGCCCAATCCCCCGCTTGGCTCCAAGTGCCCCAGGGCAAGCGTGGGTAGGTTCAGGGGTCAGGGATGCCGAAAGGCTGGGGCTGCCCTTCTGGGTCGGGGGTGCTGCTCTGTTTGAGGGAGTGGGGATCAGCACACCTATGCCTTGCAGTGGAGTTGCTCCCCCCCCCATGCTGCCGCCTGTGAGCGTGCGGCAGCCCTTTGAGGGCTCCCCAGGGCTGTCGCAGTCTCTCGGTGCTGGGTGGGAGCCAGCTGGGGGCTGCCTTGGGCTGCCACAGCCTCACACCTGTCCTCTGCCCTCGTATACCCGAGGAGGTGGAGGCGGGAGGACCCTCCCCTGTGGCCCTTCCCGAGCATCCTCGGAGGCTCAGAGCTCTGGGGGCCTAGGGAGGACCGGGTAGGGACTCCAACCCAGCAGCTGGCACAAGGGCTCAAGCAGGGTCCACGTCCGGGTCCAGGTGGGAGGCCACCCATGAGCCCTGGTGTCCATTGGCTGGCGGCTTCTGTGGGGTGGGGGTGACATCAGGGACAGGCAGAGTATGTGGACTATGGGCTCTGCCCAGATAAGCCAGGGGGGCAGCTGGGGCCATGGAGAGTTCAGCAGGAGTTTCTCGGCTCTGGCTGTGTTTAGGAAGGAGGCCCCGCTGTGATGCAGACGTGGAGGGAGAGAGGAAGACAAGGCAGGCAGCGCCTGGATGGTGTGCCCTTGCTCAGGTATGGCTGCTGGGTCCCTGCTAGTCCCTGGGTCCTCCTGGCAGCTCCGGGTCTGTGGTCTGCACATGCATTCTTGCAGAGAGGCAGAGTGCCAGGAGCCCAGGCAGGCTGGGTGACGACAGTGTGGGCATCAGATAGCCAGGTCCTGCCCTGCCTTGCCTGGCTGTCTGAGGTCATGTGATGGTGAGGGACATCACGAGGGTTGGACGTGGCTGAGCCCTGAGCTCTGAGCCCCTGCCCCCACCAGCACCCTGTGTGACACACTGGGCACCCCAGCGCTTGGGCGCTGAGCCCCTCCTCCCGAGCCTGAGGGTCTGACCAGTGGCCTGTCCACCCCCACTGCAGAGGGGAGGACTGCAACTCTGAAAGCCCCCCGCCCCCAGGGTTCCAGCCCCCCAGGGGCCTCCAGCTGTGTGGGCTGTCCTGGGGCTCAGCACACGAGGTCCTGTGCCCAAGGCCCAGCCACCACGAGTCAAGGATTAGCGGGCCCATGGCGTCCTCACCCCTTCCTACACTGGGAAGACACGGCAAGCTCTGTTTATTTAGATTTTCCTAAAGCTGACAGCTTGAATCAGGCTAATTTACCTGAAGTATACCAACCATCCTCGTATTTATTTTACGATATTTCACCAGTGTAACCCAATCCCTACCTTCCCGGCCTTGTTTACGCAGCCCAGGAGAGTGCATCTGTCTCCCATCCCCACAGCCGCCGCCCCGCATCCCAAGGACAGCCTCGAGGTGGACACACCTGGGGGTTCGAGGTGGGCTGGGCCAGCCTCTGGGGACTGGGGTGCAGTATGGGTGCCAGGCCAGCCGGGGCCCAGGCACCCAAGGGGCTCTCACAAGAGGCCCCCAGCTCTGGCCTCCAGAGGCGGTGGGGAGAAGGGTGGCCCTGTGCAGTCCCGCACTGCCTGGTGCACCTGGCAGCTGTTCTGCAGAAGGAAAGGCCCCTTGCAGAGTCCCCCACGCTGGTGTCCAGTGGGATTCTGGCCCAGCCCTGGCTCCTTTGCACAGTGCGGCTGGCCCAGCCCCAGCCAGCGTGGGGGGCAGCCCTGCTCTGAAGCTCAGGTCTGGCCCAGAAGCCAGCGGGGCGCAGGTGCGGTGCTGAGGGTGCTTTCCTGCAACATGGCAGGTGGAGAGCCACAGGCACAGCCACCAGTCTGCCCCAGGTGGGGCTGGCTGGACCTCGGCACCCACGGCATTCCTTGTGTGGCCATGCGGGGCCACACTGCGTGTAGACACTTGCCCTTGGCTGGCAATTCTGTGGAGCCTCTGAGAGCAGCTTCTGTGTAGCCCATCCTGACATTGGTGCAGCTGCCCACGAGGCCTGGCCCACGGCCGCCATTCGCTCTGTGGTCGGGAACCACTTTAGCTAACAAAGAACAGACAGACAGGCACCTTTCAGCAGGTGATGGAAACCAAACCAACATGCCTTGCTGGAGAGGTGACCCAGGTGGCCAGGAAGGCTTCTTGGAGGAGGTGGCATTTATGCCGGCAGAGGGAGTGTGAATCCTAGGGTCCTCAAGTAGCTGACCCGAGAGCTGGAGGCTGCACGGCCAGAGCTCAGTGGAGCGAGGGAAGTGTCCAGAGGCCAGGCCACTTGCTCCAGGGACTTCGAGAAGGTGTGATGCTGGGACTGTCAGTGCCAGTGCATGCTCAGCCCGGCGCCCGGAAGCGGGCTCCTGCGCGCACTGTGGTGGGGAGGATGGGCAGCGCTTAGTGCCTCATCAGGTCCCCAAGTATGAGCTCCAGGTCCCCAAAGCCACTCATAGCCTGGGGGCTGCTGGGCTTCTTGGAGAACGGCTCCAGGCCAGGAGAGGCCTCCTGCTGTCCCATTCCATGGCCACAGGGCCACCTGCAGCCATGCTCTAGGCGGATGGGGGCTGTGCGGCCAGCCCCGGCCCCTGGCGGCTGCGGCCCTCTGTCTGGGCGCAGCTCCCTGCACACAAGCGCTCCCCCAGGCGGGGGCCATGCTGCTCCATGCCATACATCTCTGTCAAAACCCCTATGAATAAATTAACCTTTCTAAAGATTAGCACACTCTCATACCTCAGGGTTTTAAACAGAACAAATACTAAAAATATTTTGACAGAGCTCACGGAGGTGGCAGGACAGCGTCTGCACAGGCCCACCCGACACCCCTTGAAGGGCTAGCTGTGTTGACCGGCCAGCCCTGAGCACTGGAAAGGAGCACGGACCTTCAGGGGACTGTGAGCCACACGCCGAGCTCTGGGGTGCTGGCCTCCGTGCCCCTTTGTCACTCCAAGTGGCTGAGGCAGCCGGGCTGCTCCAGGCCCAGGTGCCATCCACCAGGTCCCCTGCGACCTGGGGTCACGCAGGGCTGGGCCTGTGGCCACCTGCTGGGGACTAGGAGGGAGGCCCTTGGGGAAGGTGGGGGCCTCGGAGCCACCAGCTAGGTCGGCGTTGTGCCTGTACCCATCCTGGAGGAGCCGGGGGCTCAGGCCTGGGCCGACAGTGCAAAGGCTCCAAGGAGCTGCGGGGCTGGGGGCTGCGGCCACTGGGTGGGAGCCACGTCTGGGCTGGGCCTTGGAGAGGGCCAGGGCCACAGGGCTCTAGGCAGTGGAGAGGGGCCCAGGGTGGCTGCGGAGAACGGAGCTGCCGTCCTAAGCCTGAGGGGCCCTGAGTTCCCGGGTGCTGAGGAGGGCTGGCCTGGTAGAATGGCACAGGCGACCCTCCCCTGAGGACAGCTGTCCTCATTCTGGGACACTTGGCTTGGCCCACGGAGGGTCACAGGGCCCAGAGCCAGGCAGGGACACGGCAGCTCAGCCTGGGGGCGTGGAGGGTAGGGTCACCCGCTCTCCCCCCGTGCCCACTTCCTGGAGCTGGACAGTTCCTCCAGGTTCCTGGGGTCCCCATAGTGAAGGCTGTGCAATCTCCTAAGGCCCCAGGGGAGCTGCTTGCTAGGCTGGGGGGCCACTTCCCTCCTGGTCTCCTCTCCTGGGTGGGCAGGGGCTGACCACTCTCTCCAGGCCCTGCACCTGTCAGCGAGAGCAGGGCAGGGACCAGTCTCGGGGGTACCCATCAATAGCTCTGGGGTTCTTGGGGCCCCTCCTGCCTGCCAAGAATGGCCCCCATGACTGGGGCACAGGGGGAAGCTGGGGTTCTACCCTCAGAATCTTGGAGGCTTGGCTCCTTCCTTCATGCTGCTGCCTGCCCGGAGCCTGAGGACCACGGGCCGGCCAGCTCATGGCCCTGGGGAGGAGGCGAGGAGGGGCAGCCATGGAGAATGGCCCTGGGGAGGAGGCGAGGAGGGGCAGCCATGGAGAATGGCCCTGGCACTCCCCAGGCTGTTGCTAGTGAGTAGCTTTGCTGCCTCCTGCCAGGAAACCTCTGTTAGGGCCTTTCCAGTGCCAGGTCCTGTCTCAATCTGCTGTCCCCACCCGATGCCACCTGCTGCCAACCCTCACAGGGCACTGGGGACTTCCGGCTAAGGGCTGGCTCCTGCCCCGTGGTGGTGGTGGTGGTGGTGGTGGCATCGACAGTGGTCCCGCCAACAGCACAGCTCCGCTCTGTGCAGCCCCCTCCACGCCTGCTCCCTCGGTTCAATCCCACACAGCCTGCTGGCAGGTGACAGGTGTTCATCACCCCTTCCCCAGCAAGCACCTGGAGGTCCAGGAGGTGTCTATCTCTGTCCCGCCTTCCCCCGTGCGCTGTGTCGCGAGGAGGGACGCGGCTGGCCAGGCGCAGTGAGGCCTGATGAAGCCGCTGCCAGTGCAGGAAATAAAGGCGCTCCAGCCAGCACGCCTGCTCAGTCACGTGGGGTTGGGACCAGCGCGCGGGGCGGGCGTGGGTGCGGCGGCAGGTGGGCTCACGGGGCTGCCACGGGGCTTCTCAGCCTCGGAGCTCTGTCCAGGGTGGGGCAATGCAGGGCCAGCATCTGGGTGGCACACAGAGACCACTAAACAGAGGCCCTTGAGTCCAGAAACAAGGCTGAGTCTCACACGGCTACATTATGTTTAAGAAGTGTCCCTGGAGCCTTCTTACGGAAAGTGACCCACCGACCCGCTGTGCAGGGCCAGGGAGGTCGGGCGTGACAGTGGTGGGGCCTGTGAGGGAATAAAGAGAGAAAATGCAGACCCCATTGCAGAGCAGCTCAGAGCGCGGGGGGCAGGCGGGGTAAACCCCAGCGCTTCCTGGAGGAGGTGACTTTCAGAAGCAGGACGGC
>NW_004524689.1:1375573-1387260 GCF_000260255.1 Octodon degus
GTCGGGCTCCTGTTGCCCACTGGGATCACCACCTCCCCACTTTGCTGCCCTGGGGAGGCGGAGGTGGGATCACCACCTCTCCACTTTGCTGCCCTGGGGAGGCGGAGGTGGGATCACCACCTCTCCACTTTGCTGCCCTGGGGAGGCGGAGGTGGGCCCTGGCCAGGGCTGGGCCTTTGAGGTTCCTGCAGGCGGGTGGGGGTGGTGCCCTGTGCCAAGCCCCAGTAACACCTCCCTGCCCAGCTGGCCCTGGCTCAGTTTCCTTGCCTCCACTCAGCTCTGTGCTGGGGTTCCGTGAGACTCTGGCTCTGGGATGGGGACCTCTGGGGAGGAGTGGCAGGGCTGAGACCCGTGGAGGTCAGGTGGGAGCCCGATTCCCCGGCTCCACCCATGACCCACTCGGCACATGGCAGTTCTCACAAAAGGTAATTCAATGAGTGTTGGACAGGATCCCGAAATCTGCTCCCAAGGACCTCTATTTATAGATCCTGCTCCTCTCTGGGGTCGGTCAGCCATCCGTACACTTTCAAGAGTTTATAACTCTATTATTGAATTTAAAGTTGGCTTTGGTTTTAATTCAGAGTGAAAACTGCATACCGCAGGGGAATCCCGGGAATGCATTTGGGACGAGCGCCAGCCAGCGCTCTCTGGGCTCCCAGTCCCTGATGCTGGGCTCCCAGACACCCAGCCTGAAGGTGCTGCTGCAGTGGCTTCCCTCTCCCAGGCGCTGTCACCCCGGAGTGGCTGGGCCGCCGCAGGAGCCTGGATCTGGCAGCTGCAGCACTGAAGTCACGTGGCGGGCCCCTGCCACTGCTGGCTTCCTTGTCCTGTGCTGGGGTCTGCGGCGCCAGCTGTCCTTGGCCCCCAGGGACTGGCAGCTGGTGCACACGCCGGGGATGGACCCTTCCTCGCTGGCTCCATGTGCACTGGTGCTGGCCCTGTGCTGGGGGGCAGGCTCACCCGGGCCGCAGGCCCCTCCTCCCCACTGGCTCTGGGCTCTGGGCTCTGGCCCACACCTGGCCAGTGGCCCCTGTTCCCTGGAGGATGCTCTTCCACGCCGCCTCCCACCTTCTGGGGTGGTGGCTGGAGGGAGGCTGAAAGTGGCCAGAGGCCTGGGCAGGTGGCTGGCAGAGTGGCCGGGAAGCCCTGCCCTGCTGGTCCAGGCGGTGTTGACAGGAGGTGTCCTGGAGCCCTGGGCCGGGTGCGGTCCCCAGAAGGAGGGAACCCAGCAGCATGGGCGTCACCCCACCTCTGGCCAGCAGGGGGTGGCCCCGGCCTACTTTCCCACCGCCACCCGCCGCTCCGCCTGGGCCAACCTGGGCCCATCTGGAAATGTTTGATTTGATAGAGTGTCGCTTTACATTGCAGAAATGAGCGTAAGCGGTTTTCTAACCCACCAAGTGAGAAATGCGATCTGGGTTTTACTGCCGACCCTTTAAATAAAAAACAGATCGCTTATTAAACCATTATCTCTCAGGGACAGGGTGTCGGGCCTGGACCTGAACCGGACGCGGCAAGAAGAGGACAAAGCCCCGTCTCCTGCCCAAGTGTGGGACACAGACCCTGGGCGCCACACCCAGGGAAGGACACGGGGACCTGGCACCACTTCCGTCCTTGCTGGGGAAGAGTGTCGTGTGGCGCCCAGGTCTGAGTGGCCAGTGTCCAGAGCAGGGTCCCCACTGTGACTTCCATGTAGTGTCCGGGGAGAGGCTGTCCTGGGCCCCATGCTCTGGAGCACCTCTGGGGTGCTGCCAGGTGGTGTGGCTAGTGCTGGGCCAGGAGCAGGGCCCTGCTGCGGGGCATCCCAGCCACCTCCCCGCCCCGCTGGCTGCCCCCCTGAGGTCCTGGCCCACTGTCCCCTCCCCCAGCAATCCGGTTCTAGCTCTTCTGCCATCGGACAGGCATCCTTTTGATTCTTTTGCCTGCTCTTTGAAGCATGGTTGAGAGGTCAAGGCCACTCTGGAGGGAGCTTTGGTCACAGATTCCCCTGTGTGGAGCCTCTCGTGGTGGCCAGGGTGACCCTGGTTACGGCCCAAGCTGCCTGGTGCCTGGTGTGAGTCTTGCTAATGTACCCGCTTGCTGTGGCTGCCACCCTCATCCTTGGCATTCACTGTTTCTCTGGGGGGCTGCAGGGGACTCGCTGCAGAAGGGACCCTGACCCCGACCCCGGCCCTCAACTCCCTGCCAGTGTGGACTGCTCCTTCTGGGCTGGGCAGGCTGGGCCTGGGTGCTGGGGCTGGGGAGGCTGGCAGGGGTCTCAGAGCCAGCGGGGTTTGGGCCAGAGAAAGGAGAGGCCGGGCCACCCCTTGTGGGCTGAATGTGGAGAGCCGAGGGAGGGCGTAGCTGTAGCAGTACCAGCTGGCACCTGCCACCTCAGTGCCCTGTGGAGGGTCTCGGGCCCTGACTGGCGGCCGCAGAGTGCTCCCACAGTCGGTGAGGCCACAAGGCGAGGCCACGCGCCTGCATGTGGGCTCCATAGAGGCTGGGAGGTAGAGCTCCGCTGTGCCGGTGACGGAAGGGAAGGGAGGGCCCGAGAGGCTCCAGGGAGGGCCCAAAGTCACACGGTGACAAAGGACAGATCTGAAACGGGACGTGGAGTTTGCCAAGAGAAAGCCCAGAGACCGAGTGCCGGGTGAGCCCCCCCAGCTGGGGTGTCACTGCAGCTGGGGCCAGCGGGGTTCTGGCCAGGTCCTCTGCCCAGGGGGCAGAAGCAGCCCAGGGCCCAGCTCTGCAGCTCAGGGTGGCCACAAGGGCACGCCGCTCCTGCTGACCCTGACCGGAAGGTCCTCAGCAGTGCCCCCTGCTGGCTGCCACCCTCCTCGCTACGCCCTGCTGCCTACTGTGGGTTGGCTGGGCCAGATTTATCTCTGCTGTCACGGCCAATGGAAATATGGGGCTGCCTGTGTCTGCGTGGGTTACAGTGACCGACCAGGACCCGGGCCCGAGGGATTTATGGGCCCCTCTGGACCCACGTGTCCATGTGCCGCTCCATGTGGGTCCCACACAGTGTCCCTGGGCAGACTCATAGGATGCACCTGACCTTGAGCAGGGGCTGGGCCAGGCTGGGACCGTCATGGGTGGGTGAGCCTGATGGGGGGACAGGCTGGTCTCCCCCACACTGTCCCTGGGGTGCTGAAGGTGTGGGTCTCCCAATGGCATCCAGGTCAGCTGGGTCCCTGAGCTGCTGGTGGCTCTTGGCCATACACACTGCATGACTCGACGGGTGGGGGGCTCAGCCAGAGCTTTCTCACTTTCCTCCCAGACACTGACTCTGCTTGGCATGGCTGTCCAAAGCATGCGGACGAGGTCACATCCGGGGCTCTGGGTCCCGGATGTTCTGAGCTGTTCTTGGGTCGAGGAGTAGACGGCCAGGTTGTCTCCTTGGGGGCACTATGCTCCACTGTAGGCCCACTGACATGCCACTGCCCCTCTGTTCCCGTGTCGTGGTGATGGACATTGCTTGGTGGAAAGGCCGCTTTGCTGTGCCCTATAACCCCGGCCTGCTCCCGGAGGTACCTGCGTTCTTCCCTACACATAAGCCCAGCATATGCACAGGGTTGCCTTGTCCACACCAAAGCCAGGGCGAGAACCCCTAGACAGGCTGACTGGCTCCAGGCAAGGCCCAGGAGCTCCTGGCTGCAGGAATCACCCAGAGGTCCCTCTGCTTGCCTTGACCCCAGAGGTGCTTGAGGGGGCACAACTCTGCCATGGACTGGGTGCCCACAGCCTCTGTTCCTTCGCCCGCCTAGACCTCAGCTCTGGAGGGACGTGATGCCAGCCCAGTGAGACCCTGAGACTGAGGCCTGGAGGGGGTGGTGAGTTCCCTGGGTGGGGTCCCAGGTGGCAGGAGGCCTGGGCACTGGGCAGGGCCTACACTAGACCCCTAGTGATGTCTCCCTGCCCAGCCTGTCCTGGTCCTGGAGCTGAGTGACGACTTGGGGTCAGAGACACAGAGGCGGGGAGTGTCCACATGTGCCCCAGACCTGGAGGGCAGGAGGCACCTGAGTCTGCAGACAGGAGGGCCCACCCCAGGCAGGCTCTCGGGCACAGTGAGCTGCCCCTTGGGTCAACCTACAGGACCCCTGCCCTCTCCCTTGGGGGGACACCAGGGGCTCAAAGCCAGCCTGCTGCATGGCCATGTGGGTTTGTGGATGAACCTTCCTGCTTTGGCTGTTGGGTGGGGTGGTGGCTGTGGGCACCGCTTGGCAACATGACCCCAGACCTGGAAAACGGCACCAGTTTAACCTCTCTGCAGGCATTCTTCCGGGCTTCTCGGGCTTGCTCCTTTCCTCTGGGCTGCAGGGGTCAGAGCTGTGTGGATGGAGGGGTCAGGTGGGCCAGGTCTGGGACATGAATCCAGCCAGCGCCCACCAGCTGGAGCCTACTTCTGGGGCAGGGGTAGGGCAGGGGTAAGGTCCCAGGCTCATCACACAGGACCTGCTGAAGGACAGAGCCCCAGGCGGGACACCCCTGCTGATCACATGACCGAAAGAGCCCCTCCGGCCAAGGTGCTGGCCACCAAGCCTGTGCCCAATGCCCGTCACCCTGGATATGGGGTGTCAGACAGCAGCGGGTAGGTTGCAGCCTGCAGCCAGCCTGCATCCGCTGTGGGCACCTTGATGTACTGTCCCTGCTCCTGGACCGCCTCCCAGGGCGGCTGGAGTCCCTCCCTGCCCCCGCACTGCACCGTGTGGCTGAGCTTGGGAAAATCTATTACCGCCGAGTCATTAATCTGGGGCTGCCGCCTCGGGCGCTTTCTGGCCCCTCTATTTAATGGGCTCTGCTTCCTGAGTGCCGGAGCCGTGCTGCTTGCCTCTCTTGATCAGCTTTGTTTAATTATCAAAATATTTGATGCAGAAAATTGACATTAGTTCTGAAGGTTCTGCCCTCCTCCCCCTGCCTGGCTCCTGGTGACATTGAGTGGCTCTGCCGTGGCGCCCATCACCTCAAAATAGCAAGTGGGCTGCTAGCCTTGCTGGGCTAGGTGGATGCTGATGAGCCAGGCGCTGCATGGGGCTGCCCAGCCCTGCCCCAACGCTTGGGCTGCATCTGGCCCAACCCATGCCCAAGGTGTCCTAGCTGGGCTGCTCTAGCGCCTGGGGCCAGCCTGGGGAAGGGCTGGGCTTGCACATGGTCTGCAGGCCACTGCAGGGCCCCCGCTGCCTTTCCGTGCCCTCCCTGCTGAAGCCCGCCTTGCACACCTGGTCTTGGGCCCTGCCCAGCTCAGAGCACAGGTTGGTGCTAGCAGCCAGGACATCCTGGCCCTCTGCATAGCCCTGGGAGGCTGCTTTGCTGAAGGGCTGGATGAGCTTGAACAGCAGAGCCTCTGCTTCAGGGGCAGCAGAGATCTTCCTGACCGCTGGGTGCTCAAAGCCTGGAGCAGAGACAGGACGGACTCGGGAGAGGAGCGACAGCTGTGGTCCTCAGGGCCAGCCCGGCCTTGAGAAAGTCCAGGCTGCGCCTTCATGCACCCAAGGGGGCAAAGCTGGGCCTCCTGCACGGGTTTGTTCACATGCAGGCAGGGAGCAGGGGCAGGGCACACGGGCTCTGCTGAGCTGGCCTCGGGCTCTGCGTGGGTGCCCACCTGAGCCCTTTTGTGCAGGACTGTGCCCACGTTTGTGTGGGAGCGTGACGCATGAACACACCCCTGTGAACCTGTGCGTGCATGCACACATGCGTGCGTCCACAGCATATACCATGGCTCCCCTCCGGGGCCATGAATGCGGATGCTGGGGTCTGTGCCTACAGAGGGCGGGGTGGCTTCCAAGTGGCCAAGCTTAGGGCCCAGTCATGGGTGTGGGGCTTTGAGGAGTGGTGGGGGCCCCCCAGGTCCTGGGGAGCCATAGTCAGGGCTCCCCCACCCCCACAGACCCAGAGCTCATTGGCGGCGGCTGCTCCCCAGCCACAGCTCCACCGGTGCGTGTGTCCTGTGTCCAGCCTATTTTCAGATGTCGGATAATTTTCCAAACAGAAACTAGTTTCAAGGTTGAGAAAGCAAGTATGGAACTGTATGGAAAACAAGCAGCAGTCAAGCTTAGATGCCTGGCTTTGCACTTGCAGTCACTGTCCCCAGGGAGGGACCGGGCACAGGGGAGCGTCCCACACACGGGAGGTAGTCCTGGCTTCATCGGCACCTGCAGGAAAGGGACTGCCTGAGCCAGGGCTGCGCATGGGGCCCTGTGTGGCCGGGAGGCCAGGACTGACTCTGCTCCGGATGAGCCCGCCCTGTCCTTGCCAGGTGTTCTGGAGTGACACGGTCTTCTCCCTCCTCTGCCGAGCGTGGACAGCGGTACTCTCTTTCCTGCTGCCGGGGTGATGGAGCCCTTCCTGCTCGGCCCCTTCCAGTGTCCCCGGAGAGAAGCCACATGCCATGTGCCTGCACAGCTGTCCCCTAGGGCCCAATACCCTGCTTGAATGAAGTTGAGGGGGCCACTGTCCCGTGGGGACCTCAGAGGGCCAACAGCAGGGTTCAGTGAGGAGGCAACCCAGGGCTCCTGGGAGGCCTGGGCCATGATCTGCTGGGCCAGAGTGGGCCACCATGCTTTCCTGTGGCCTTGCTGATTTCTGAGTGAGTGAGTAAGTGAGGAGGAGGAGGAGCAGGAGGAGGAGTCCATCATAGGGCCTGTGGTGGGGAGGGAGGATTCCCGATAAGAGTGGGAGCCCACGGGTGGCCATGGGGTCACATGGGTAGCTCCGAGTGGCTGCTCACAGCTATATGGGAGGTGGAGGCAGGAGGAACACTTGGCAGGAGGTTAGGGCTAGTCTACACTCTCTCAAAAGAAAAAAGGAAAGAAGGAAGGAAGGAAGGAAGGAAGGAAGGAAAGAAGGAAGGGAGGGAGGGAAGGAGGGAGGGAGGGCGGGCAGGAGGGAGGGAGGGAAGGAGGGACGGAGGGCGGGCAGGGGGAAAGCTAGAGGAAAGGAAACCCTTAACTAGTGACATCTGTAAGACCCTGTTCCCAAACAGTCACGTTCCCCATCAGGCTGACCCGGGCTCGAGTGGCTCGGTCTGATCCGCTGCGCTGCCACATTTTCCCGGGTGCTACAGGGATGTAGATAGAGGACATCAGTCTGAGGCCGGGGACCAACCATACTGGGGTCTCCCCCCAAGAAGGCAGGTGGAGCCTGCGACGCTCCAGGGAGCCCGGGCCGCTTCTTCCCCTGACAAGAGCCCCGCCAGACCCATCCAGGGACGGAGCTTTGTCCTGGGCAGGGTGGGTTTCAGGGTCAGGGCGAAGGCTAGGCCTGGTGTGCTGCAAGGACCCCTTGTGGATCACGCACATGCACCGAAATCACGCTTTTAAATCTTGGCTGAAAGGAGCGAGGGGTAAATGGACAAACTTATAGATAACCATGGCAACCACCCACCACCCCTACTGCGGTGCTCCTAGATGTCATTACTCACGAGGCTGCCCAGAGACAGCGAGCAGGGTCTTTCGTGTTGTGGCCGCCCTGTGTTGTGATGGAACTGGGACCCCTCTGTGGCCTGACTGTAGGGGCGTTTCAGCACTCAGGGGCCCGGTTGGCGTGTTCTGTCCGGGGTCAGCGCAGCCCTTGCTGAGAGCACATGCTGGAGACCTGGGGGCTTGTCTGTGCCCTGGGCGTGTGAAGGGAGCCTCTGCAGGGCAGGCGGGGCTGCCCAGGCTGCCGCCCTCCCAGGGTGAAGCCCTCTTGCACACCCAGCCTGGGGGCCCAGGCTCACTGCTGTTTTCGTCAATGTGCCGGCCACGGTCTGAAGCCGCCACGGTTCAGGCTTCCTGACACCTTGACTTTTGCTGACACCTACGATGATTGCCGCCCCAGGGACTCATTTTCTGCGCTGCCACCCCTGACCCGGCCTGTCCTCTGCTCATGGTCCCGTCTGCATCAAGGACAGCTCCTCAGCCCCAGGACCTGCCCCTGAGAGGGTTCAACCCAGTTCCTGAGGGGGGCGCAGTGGGTTGGTGGTCACTACCCCAGGCCACCCAGCAGCTCGCTCCCGGCTCCTCTACCACCTTGTCTTGGGGGGGGGGGCCAAGGCCCCAGCCCTTCCAAGGCCCAGGGAAGGTGCCGCCTATCCAGCACTCCTGGGAGGCTCAGGAAGCTGGGGTCAGACCTCCGCCCTGGTACATCCTGAACTTGAGGGGCTGGGTCAAGAGGAGCTGCTGGCGCTTCACACTGGTCTCAGCCTCATTACCTAGGTCCCCCCAGATGCCACAGGGAAGATGTCTGTGCTTAGCTCCCCTCTGATGGGCTTAGCTCCTCTCTGACGGGCAGAGTGGCCCTGGGTGTCCTCCTGCCCTGGGGGCTCCTTTCTCTCCGAGGACCCAGGATCCTGCCTTTGACCTACCTTGGTCTGGACCACTCACAAATCTGTCTCCATTCCTACCCACTCATGCATGTACACTGAGTGCCCCTGCATAGTCGGGGCTCAGCCTTAGGGGACAGTGCTTGGGTCTTGGACCAGGCAGGGGCGCCTCCTGAACTTGCCTGATGGACAGGTGTGTGTGTGTGTGTTTGTGTGTGTGTGTGTGTGTGTGTGAGTGTACGCGAGCCTGGACTTCTAGATGCCACTCCCCAGCTGGTACCCCATGTGCTGAGGCCACAAGTGTGTCAGAGCTGAATGTGGACATGGGGGCACACCAGTCATGGGTGGGTCTGGATGGGTCTCAGTGCGTTCGCAAGTGGGGACTGGCAAGCTGTGGGCCTGGGCTTTGTGTCCCTGCACAGAGAACCCAGGAAGGGCCAAGAGGGGCTAGTGGTCCAAGGAGCTGGGGCTGGGGTTCGTGGCAGTTGGGGGTCTTCAGTCAGGTGGGGGGAGGAGCCTGGGGTGGACAGAGAGGTGCCTGGAGACAGGCTAAGTACGGGGCTGGGACGTGGAGGCCTGGGGAGAGGACCTGCGCTGGAAGACTGGGAGACTCGATCATTGCTTTGTCCCGACGCGCTCACTGTGTCTAGACAACCACACACAGGCCTGGGGGGGGACGTCCTCACCAAGGTGCCCACCCTGGAAATGTGGGCTGGGGCTCCAGACGACAAAGCCTGCAGCTGTTGCAGCTTGTTAAGGACCTATATGTGGTAATCGTGGCTGCTGGGCTTGGGTCCCCAGGCCCATGAGAACTTGTGTCTCACGGTGGAGGCCTCAGCAGCCTCACTGGCCCGGGCATGCCCCCCTCGGGCCTGTTTTGATTTCTACTTAAAGGTTTATGATGCGGAGCCCCGGGCTGCTGCTCTATGCTAATAGAGTATGCATATTCGATGAGCGAGCCAGCAGGAGCTGGTCACAGCTCAGCTTCTGGCTGGGCTAATGAGCCCGGCAGGGCTCCGGGGCTGTCCTCCATCCGATCCGTCACTGTCCAGCCTGAAATATGGCCCTGCTGGCCGGATGTCAGAGACACCCAAGGAGGAGGCCGCTCTGTCTGCCCCGTGTGTGCTCCTGCTCCAGGAAGGGAGAGGACAGGCTCCCCGAGGCAGCTTCCGGAACCGGCTGGGGTCTGAACTCGGGGCTTGGGTTCTAGTCCTTCCCCAGTGCTCACTTGCTGGGTGAACGAACCCCTTATCCTGTACCACTGGACGGGAGCGTTGAGGGCAGCTGGCAGGCATGCTGTGAGGGGCGAGTGAGGACACCCCTGGGTGACCTCAGTCCCACCCAGCACGCAGGGGTGATAAACAGGATGTTGTCTCTGCTGTTATTGTCCCCCCATGCATGGTGACTGCAGTGGCCAACTTGATTCTCTTTGGGATCTGCCAGAAAGACTGGTGGACAACACTACAAGGTGTGACTGGAGGGTCACTGAGGTGTGGCCTTGGGGGCTCTATCGGGCCCTGTCCTTGCCAGTGCCACTCCCCTGCTCTGCATCTCCGCTGCCTCGAGCTGGCAGCTTTGCTCCGGCGCACCCTTCCCACGATGCTCCTGCTGTGGAGCTGGCTGACGCGGCTTGAGTCCTCTGAGCCAGACTCAGTCTCTGTTCCTTTCAGTTCCAGGTATCGGCGTCGCGTCTCAAGGGTGACGAAAGATGACTGACGCAGAGCTGGCCCCGAGAAGCGGGGCTGCCGCGGTGGCCCTGTCGGAGCACGCGACCTCGCTTGGAGGCCTTTGGGACTGGCCTGAAGGGCAATCTGGAAAGGCTCAGAGACGCTGCCTGGAGCAGCCCAGTGGTGGTGCAGGCAGCACCCGACGGGGGCCGGAACGCTTGTGAGGGTGAGCGTGCAAAGGCCGGGTCAGGGGTGAGGTCCCCGCTGGCAGCTGGACCACGCCGCGTACGTGGCTCCCTGGCCGAGTTTGCCCACATCTCCCCCATGTCCTGAGACAGGTAGGAGCCAGCAGTAAGAGCGGGGGGCTAATCTGGAAGCTCTAAGGCAGCCTGTAGTCCAGCTGCAGCGTGGCTGCCGCTGGCTGATTTTGGCTAGAGCTGCAGCGAGAAGAGGGCAAAAAGGCAGACAGAAAACACTGAAGAACTTAAGTTTCGGCCCCAAAGGAGCCACATATAAAGCTCGGGCCAAAGCGGTGTGGGTGCCAAAGAGATCAGCGCCAATAAAAGGAAACCAGTACTTTGTGCAGGGAGAGGCTAGATGCCTGGTGGGCGTCTCAGAAGCCAGCCGGATGCCGCGCCTAGAAACGTCGAGGGTGCGAACTTGCGTCTGAGAAGAGTGTGCTGCCAAAAGGGCTCCGGGCGGCCAGCTCTCTGGCTTTACTTCCACACTGAGAGCCTCAGAGGCCACGAGTGACAGTCCAGGGGGACCTGGCTACCGCCTGCGCTGACCACTGACCTTGGCATCGCGCAGGCGGTGCTGGTTTTCACGCCACGCAGACTGCAAGTGCTGTGAGGGCAGGGAGGCTGCCAGCCGTGCTTCAAAGGAGGGGCTGGAAGCCAGGCCAGCAGCCCCGCAGCGGGCAGTGTGTGGAGCTGTGGGAGCGAAGGCAAAGGCGAGCGAGATCCAGAAGCTGGAGGAGCCAGGAACGAGGGATGCTAGCCGAGGGAAGCTGCCGGCTGGGGGAGGACCAGCCCAAAGAAAGGCCCTGGAGACTGCGACTGGTGAGGCTGAGGGCCGAGCCGAGCGAGCCCCAGAGCACACTCCACCTCCGTGGGCCTGCAGGCAGGCTGAGGCGCCCTGGACTCCATGCTTGCCCTGCTGGGTTTTGGCCTGGCTTTGGGCTAATTCTTCTCTATCTCCTATCCTCCTATGGCAATGTTTGCTTTATGTTCCTTGAGATTATGTAACTTGTAATTTTCATGTTGACGAGTTCACAACTAAGAATTTGCATTGATTTGCAGAAGGGATTTTGGCTTGACTTTTGAAAAATGCAGCTGTCGAGGCTTTGGAGGAAGGGCTTTTTGTGCTTGTGGTCATGAAGAGGACAATCGCGTTATGGTAGGCAGAAGCATGAACGCACTGTTTTTAACTGGAGATGAAGTCTGGTTAGAGGGATGTCTTTGAGTACGAGGTTCACAAGACGTGGAATTGTGTCAGGCTCACAAGGGAATAGATTTAATACAGGATGCATAATTTATAGGCCTATTTTATAATACTCACCCAAAAAGTCAGATGAAGAAGAGTTGCAGGAGGTCTGTCCACGTACTGAAGATCCAAAGAATCTAGCTGAGGGCCTGGATCCCTTGGCAGTGTCCTGCAAAGTCCAGCTGCAGCCTAGAGCCCCCGGCAGTGTCCTGCAAAGTCCAGCTGCAGCCTAGAGCCCCCGGCAGTGTCCT
>NW_004524689.1:1387360-1387761 GCF_000260255.1 Octodon degus
GGCAGTGTCCTGCAAAGTCCAGCTGCAGCCTAGAGCCCCCGGCAGTGTCCTGCAAAGTCCAGCTGCAGCCTAGAGCCCCCGGCAGTGTCCTACAAAGTCCAGCTGCAGCCTAGAGCCCCTAGCAGTGTCCTGCATGAGTCCAGCTGCAGGCCTGGAGCGCTTGCCAGTGTCCTGCATGAGTCCAGCTGTGGCCTAGAGCCCCCCGCAGTGTCTTGCAAAGTTCAGCTGCAGCCTAGAGCCCCTGGCAGTGTCCTGCAAAGTCCAGCTGCAGCCTAGAGGCCCCAGCAGTGTCCTGCATGAGTCCAGCTACAGGCCTGGAGCCCCTGGCAGTGTCCTGCATGAGTCCAGCTGCAGCCTAGAGCCCCCGGCAGTGTCCTGCAAAGTCCAGCTGCAGCCTGGAG
>NW_004524689.1:1388256-1399817 GCF_000260255.1 Octodon degus
GGCAGTGTCCTGCAAAGTCCAGCTGCAGCCTGGAGGCCCCAGCAGTGTCCTGCATGAGTCCAGCTACAGGCCTGGAGCCCCTGGCAGTGTCCTGCATGAGTCCAGCTGCAGCTGAGAGCCCCCGGCAGTGTCTCCTGTAAGTCCGTATCAAAGTTCTGCACTGCAAAGGCCCAAAGGTCAGTCAGTGGTGGGAAGTGGAAAGTCGGTGCCAGCGGGGTGACAGATATGTGCCAGCAGCCCAGGGGGTCTGCACTGGAGTCAGGAATCAGTGCTCAAGGCATGGACCAGAGCTCCCCCGAGGAGAACCAAAGCCACCCCTCACAACACTGAGGACTGGAGCTCCTCTGGCGAGGAGGACAGCTGAGTTCATGTCAGGATGATCAGCAAGACAAGCTCCTCCAGGATAATCCGCAGCGTGCCACCGTCCCTCCAGTTCCCTTGGCAGCAGCCCTCAGGTGGGCCCTCCACCCCGCGCGGACTCACTCCAGCTGGATCTAGTTGCCCAGTAACTCATCTTCCACAGATGGGAAGTCATGTTCAGGGTAGAGCATTGACTTGGTTGCATTTAGGATCTGCGTGGTGGCTGATGGAGCATCCTTGTGGGTGTGCCTGGGTGGACTGTGGACGTGGGGCTGCTCAGGCCTGTGACGGCTGCTCTCTCCTTCCTCCCAGCCACCAGAGCCGAGCAGCTCTGCCCTGTCCCGGCTTTCCACCACGATGCTCCTGCCTTGGGGCCAGCTTGCCACAGATTGAATCCCCTGAAGCCGTGAGCCAAATGAAGCCTCTTCTGTGGGTGTTGGATTTGTCTCAGGGGTAGGAAACCCAGAGGTGCAGTTTCCCCATTGGTGGGACGGAGGCTTGGCCAATGCTGATCCTCTTCCCAGGACCTAGGCTCCTCCCTGCCTACTCTGTCTTTGTGGTTGTCCTCTGTTGCCTCTGCCCACCCCACCCTCCAGACTGGCCAGTGTTTCTGGGGTGGATTTGGAGGTCAGAGAAGAGCTAGTCCAGCATGTTGCCGAGAGTTTGGCCTAGGTCAAGTCTGAGCACTTTCTCTGTCTTTCTGGGGCCAAATAGCCCCAAAGTTTGGGATCCAGAGACCCTGGGCTCTGGATCAACAGGATGGGCAGCTGCAGGCATCATCGCTGCCTGGGTGGGTGTTCAGTGGTCAGGGCCATCCTCAAGTGGTCAGAACCACGTGGAGGAAGCAAAGCATGACGGGAGGAACAGGGAGCCCAGTGTGGACTTACCTGGCTGGTGTGAGCCCCAGGGAGACCCCAGGATGAGGCCTGGGCCCATGTCTTCTCCCCTTCCTTCTGTCTCCTTCCTCCCACTCAGGTGTCTCCATCTTCTGGCCAGCACATGTGGCTCAGACACAGTGGCCACCAATGGGGGCATCTCCCCACATCACACAGCCACGGGGCAGTGGGATGTCCCCACGTGATAGAGGTCAGGATCCAGGCAGAAGGGCTGCCCTGGTGGGGACTGTCAGCATGGTGGGCAGAGCAGGGGGAGGGGCCCTAGGGGAGGATGCTGGGTTGGTACACAAGGGAGGGGACCCCAGGAGACCCAGCTGGGGGGGCTGGAGCAGAGGCCCTCCTCCCCCTTGGCACACCCTGGAGTCTCAGCCTGGGCAGGTTTGTCTCCAGGTGAGCCATTTCCCCAGCAGTGTCTGATACTGTTGATTCTGCCTCCAGTTACCTCCAACCTGGGCACTGGGAACATATATCTCCTCACAGTCTGGAGGCCCGAAGTCCCGAGTCAAGCGCAGGACCGCCCCCTCCCCCAGCTCCCAGGGCTCCAGGCCTTCTTGGCCTGTGGCTGAGACCCCCAGGCTCTGCCTCTGTGTCTACACAGCCATCTCTCCATGTGTCCCTCCCTCATAGTGTAAGGACATCAGACACATGCACCTAGGACTCACCCTAAATCCAGGCTGACCTCAACTGATTGCATCTGTGCTGGCTCAGTTTCCACAAATGTCCCAGTCTCAGGTGCTGGGACAGCTTTTGGGGGTCACTATTAACTTGCCACGGATACCCACAGAACCCCAGTAGTCTCCGAGGGGCCTAAGAAGTCTGTCTTCACCCTCTTCATGCAAGCCACCAGCAGAGCGGGGCCCTTGGGACAGAGTCCTAGAGGAGGTTGGTCTGGCGGCCATGGGCCAGGCAGAGACCCAGCTGTCTCCCAGGTGGGGTCCCCGCTGGGTGCCCAGCGCCCTCAGGCCTGGGGGGCTGTGCGGGCTGATCAGGATTATCAGCCAGCCTTGACTGAGCCGCCCAGTGGACTAGTAGGCCTTGCTCCGGGGTGAGTCCAGAGATGATGGGGACATGGGACTGGAAATGGGGTAGAAGTCCGTCCCCGGGGTGAGTGTGCTGGCCAGTCGGCCTGCGGTGTGGAAGGCGGAAAGGGAGAAGGAGCCGGCCGCCTGCCTTGGGAAGGTTCTGTCTCGCTTAAACAAACGAGCCTTTTTCTGTTGCTGCCTCTTTGGGTATCAGACTCTGGCTCATTCAGCCTTTCAGCGTGGCGTGAACTAGGACTCTCCAGGGGGCCTCTGGGCCTCAGCGTCCATCTGGCGCTGTCTTTGGTTCCTCTTACTCAGCACCTTCCAGATTCCTAGCCTGAGCGCCAGCGGCTGCAGACTGTCCCCCTGGGGTCGTGGGAGCCCGTCTCATCAATCCCCTCGCGTGATCGCACATATTTCTGTTAGTTCCTGTGGAGCGCTCACTCGGGCTGACAGCGTCCGTGGAGAGTTGGCCTCACGCCTCCTTCATGGGTTGGTGGTGAGGCCTGTGGGTCCTGGTCCACTCAGGGTCATGTGGAAAGAGATGTTCAGAACATCCGGGTGCTTGTCTCCCCACCTCTCCCAACCAGACATACTCACTGGGGCCAGCGTCCGCCTGGTCAGCCTGGAGCGTCACACTCCCAGGGCCAGGATCTCAGGACAAGGTCCCAGGCAGGCGGAGCAGGGGTGAGTTGCTGTGAACCGAGTCTCCCAGGACACTGGCACCCTGTCTTGGAGCAGCAGCCCTAGTGTGAGCCACAGCGGCCCCATCTAGCCACTGTGTCCACTCCAGGCTCAGCGGGACCCTGGTGGCTCTGGTCCCCTCTCCTGGAGAGCCTAGAGACGGAGCCACCTGATGTCCCTCTCCAGGGCTGGCGGGGCATGGCGGCTGATGGGCTCCAGGGTGGGGACCATGGCCTTGGTGGGCAGCTGTCAGGGGTTGGCTGGACTGGGGTGTGGCGAGGGCTGCCACTTGGCCCTAGGGCTTCTGACCCACATGGCCCCTGCCTCCAGCCTCGTAGTGGCTTGGCTCCTGCAGCCCTGGGGTTTCATGGGGGTGCTCACCCCACCCCTCAGCTCAGAGAGCTCAGGCTGACGGCGCTGGAGGGCGGTGGGGAGGTGTGGTTGGCTGGTGAGCCTGCAGGCTGACCTGGCCTCCTCTGTACCACCAGCTGCCGTGGCCGAGAGGCCACGCGTGGGCAGGGCAGGGGCAGCCCACCCAGCAGCTGCCACTGGGGCCACTGTGGCCCCACGAGAAGGCTTGGGCCGTGTGTGGGGACCAGCGCTGAGCTGGGCTCCTGCCGCCACGCCTGCGATCTGTGGAGCCCGGGACGTCTCCAGGAGAGGCATATGGAAGCAATTACCCCAAGAGCCGTCGTTTGAGTAATTCCCAAAGAGACACCAGGGCCGGTGCGCGCGAAGCCTGGTGCACGGCGCCCTAATGAAGCAATTAAGGCAAGGATCCTCCGACTTTGATCTCGATGGGGTAATTTTTACAAAAACATCACGGAGTGATAGATACCCATAACTCAGAGTCCTTAATTGTACTTAATTTGTTTGGAATACGAATGTGCATTTAATTAAGCCCCAGCATGGCCTGCATGCTTCCAGCAGGGCTGTCAAGGAAAATTAAGACCCAGTTTGCTTTCAAAGTTACTGGTTTGTATCAGGCAAGGACAGCAGTCTTCGAACAGAAGGTTAGAGATAATTAGGCCGTGAGCTGCAGCCTGAGAGAGGCACCGCGGGGGAGGGAGGCGGGGAGACCCCAGACCCAGAGCCGGTGCCTGGCTTGCAAACACAGGGCTTGCTGGGCTGGTCCTTGGGTACGCTGCAGCCTTGTGGCGTGGCCACGCGGGCTCCTGGTGCCACTTGGCAACAAGGATGCACACGAGACCGGGCCCAAGTAGGGGGGCATGGTCCTGCCATGCTCCAGGGTGGACTGGGGCAGGAGGGGCCAAGGAAGAGCTGGCACTGCCCCTGGTCAGGTGACCCTGCCCATCAGCCCCGTCCCTGGGTGTCACCTACCCAGCCTGGGGTGCACAGGCTCTGGTGGTCAGGAGGTCTCTGGCTCTCTGAGGGAGGTGTCGGGGTGCGGGCGGCTGAGCACCAGCAGATTCGGCAAGCACGGGGTCTCCCCTGGGCCAAGGTGCATGGAGCAGGGAAAGCATGCAGGCGCCACCTTGCACCCAGCCATGCCCAGGCTGCTGGGGACACTAAGGTTTGCCAGGCCCTGGAGGACGCTGGCTTGGTTGGAGCAGCAGCCTCGTGTGGGGCAGCAGTGTGGAGCCAAGGCCACGTGTGGAGAGAGAACCGTGCGAGTCCCAGTACGCATTGCGGGCACGCAGGACATGCTGAGAGCGCATGCGGACACAGGTGTACACGCAACTTCACCCCCCAGCCAGTGTGCCCACATGGGCCTGCGATGCAGCCACACACACACACGGACCCACAGATGCACACACGGCACGCACACACACAAGCACACAGGATCACACATGCACACGCCTTTCCACGCAGTGTACTCACACACACAAGCGGCCTCTCGCTCCGCTGGTCTGTGAACAGACTAGCTGGGTTCCTGACCTTGATGGCTTGGTCCATGCAGGCCCATCGGGCACAGTGCTGTGTTTGCCAACAAGCTGGGGAGAGTCCACTCCCCATCCTGAGCCACTCAGTTCCCTGGACGCTCCTTACCACGAGGCCTCTAACGCAGGCCTGGCTAGGCAGGGCTTGCTTTCTAGCGTCTTAGGGAATCTGCAGCCCAGCAGAAACTCCCTGCATGGCTGTGTCCGCCCAGGAGGGACAGTCCTGGCCATGCGGAGGTGGCCCAGGTCCACCCCAGCACAGTAGAGGCACGGAACCAATCAGCTCTGAACATGGGTCTCGACCTATTTCCTGGGCAGAGCAAACTGCTGGGTGTGTCTGCCCTGTCCTCAAGCCAGGGACATCCTTCCTAGGTGGACAATTGGTGGCTTGTTGGTGGCCTCCCTTTCCAGTGCTGAGAGGCTCAGTAACTTGCTAGAGGGACCCCGCCTGTAGGGGACAGGGTCCTGGGTGCAGCCAGATTTGCTCATGTAAACATGACCCCAGTGTAGGGAGAGGCTGGCCAAGGGGGACCCTGAGGACCAGCCCACCCCTCGGGGCTCCATCCCCAGGTTGCTGGATTTGCTAGCAGCTGCATGGGGGCCCCCAGGGAAGGTGAGGCTCAGGTGCTGCGGGCTGGGGTGCTGAGTGGGGATCCCAGGGCTGCACCAGTCGTGAATGAGGCACTGGCTGTCTCAGGCTGCAGCCCAAGATGGAGGCACGGCAGCTGGCTCCTCGCGGCTGCAAGGGAGAACCAGCTCAGCAGCCTCCCCGCTTTGGGGTTGGTGTAACCTGCGGGTTCCCCGCCTTGCGCGCATCACTCTGGTCTCTGCTTCCGGCTCCACGGGGAACCCCGCTGCATGTCCATCTCTGTGTCTCCTTTTCCTAGGGACCCCTGTCAAAGGCTCCCTAGTACTCACTGTTATAACTGCATCTGCCACTACCTAGGTCCCAGTAAGGTCACGTTCGGAGGTCCTGGGGTCTTAGACTTCAACGTAGGAATTTGGGAAGCACACAGTTCAACCCACAGTAATTCTCAGAGGTTGCTGAGAGGTCTGCACAGGTTGGTATGGACTGGGGTCTGTGGAGCAGCTGGGGACACAGGGTTAGTGCCACATCCCAAGCTACAGTGGCCCCACCTCTGGTGGACACTACTAGAGGGCCTGCCTGCAGGCTTGAGGAAACCCGGCTTCCTCTCTGCAGCCCGTGTCACCCAGTCAGGGCTGCTGTGGGAATAAGCCCTCTGGCCCTGGCAGTGCTGCAGTCAGGGCCAGCCTGGAGCAGGACCCACGCTGGGAGCCTCCAAGACAGATAAGGACAGGTCCCGCCCTGGTGGCCGGGACCGTAAATACCAGGCACTCCCAGCAGAACCCCAGGGCCTGGCTCACCCTCTTGAGCAGAGGTGCTGCCCAGAAGCTGCAGGGTTCTCTGAGAAGGCACAGTGGTGCTAGGCTTTCCTATGTGAAGGATCGGGGACCAGGAGACCACCAGGACCAAGCCAGCCGGGGCAGGCAGCAACAGCCCTTCTCCCAAAGCCTGCTGCCAGCTGGGCCCTGGAACTGCCACTGGCAGGGACTACAGGGAGCCCACTGGCAGGGGAGAGGGAGAGCCCGCAGGCCTGGGATCTCAGGATGCCTAAGAGGGCCTGCAGCAGGGACCGTGGGTGGCGGGCAGCGCGGCGCACACCAGCTACACACACGTGTGTCAGTTTCCAGACAGTGCCCGTGGTGCTGGCTCCCGCTGCCGCTGCAGAACAGGGCCAGAGCCCCTTGTAAAAGCCAGTGTGCTTCTCCCTGTCCACAGGGAGGGGGCAAAACCACAGCCATGGGGCCCGCTCCCAAGGGTAGCCTCCAAACCATCTCTGCTCACGTTGGTGTCTCTTCCAGGTCAGCAAAGATACCGTCTATGGGTTTGTAATGTGTAAATGTCTCAGGTTAGCCAGAAAGGAAGGAGTACAGGAAAGGCAAGGGAGGAAGGAGGGACCCGCTCACTTGAGCGCACACGTGCATGCACACACACGTGCATGCACGTGTGTGTAGGAGAGCTTGCAAGTGTGGGTGGCTGTTCAGGCTTGGTTTCCAGGGCTTGTCAGATGCAGTGGTCCACAGTTAGGCTCTCCCTGCACCCCAGCTCTTGACTGGTTAGGGTTTGGTCCCTGGTTTGGCATGACCCGAATGGTCACTGCCACTGGCTCTGCTCCTCAGGGGTCCCTCTCTTTCCTCCCTTCCTCCCTTTAGTGTCCACTGACTTCCCATTGCACGTAGAAGGACCGCAAGGCTTCCGGCTACCTTCTTCTGCCCATGTGGCGATGGCCCGTTGGCCCAGGCACACATGCCTCAGCCCTGGGGCCTCTTGCCAGCCTCCGCTTTTCCTGTGGTCAGCAGGGTGTGTGGTGTGGGCTGAGAAGTTGGGAGTGGGGGCCCGAGGGGCGGGCAGTCGTGTGTCCTGTTTCTTGCTTGGAAACATAAATGAGCCCTGAAGGTGGACGCCGGCCCTCCTCACCCATCGTCACTGGGTCTCTAGGGACCCGAGGGGAGCGAGGGGGCGAGAAGCCAGAATGCTGGGCGTGAGCCCAGGCTGTGGGTGCTCACTGAGCCGACCGTGCCGAGGCTGGGCTGGGGAGCAGGGACCGATCAGGCCTGGCACCTCCTCTGGGCGGCCCAGCTGTGGGGCCTGGGCTCCTGAGCAAGGCCAGGTCCCCTGAGGGTCCGTTGCTGTCCATCCATGGTGGCAGGGCCAGCAAGAACTGTGAGATGCACAGCTTCCAGGGCAGCCACCACAGGGCCCTGGGGTGCCTTTGCTCTGCAGCAGGCTGCGGTGGCAGTGGCCTTCCCGTGGGGCAGAGCTGGTACAGCTGAGCGTGTACGTGGCTGCTGGACCTTGGGTCCACAGACGGGGCAGCGACAGATGCAGCCACACCCTCGAGGTCTGGAGGCCGGAGGCCAAGGTCGAAGTGTGCATGGCTGAGCCTCTCGAAAGGCTCCCGGGCGGCCCCAGCCTTCCTGGGCTGCTGGCCGCACCATCCCACCTCTGTGTCCCTGCGTCTCTACCTTCTGCCACACCCCACAACCCCATCTTAACTGGGTCACTTCCGCAGAGACCATCCTCCCCAATCAGTCCCCACACTCAGGTCCTGGGCTGTAGGACTGGGGCATCTATTTTGGGGACACAACTGAGCCCATAGCAACTCATGGCCATTTTGGGGGGCCTTGAGCCAGCATCCGTTTGCTGGGGACAAAGGACAGGCTCATCCCAGCAGGTCCTATGCCTTCCGATCAGGGGCAGTCAGAGCCCAGGTGGGTGCTGGCCCATCCCTGCCCCTGCCCTGGCCTTGGGGTCCCCTGCAGAGACCATACCTGGCTCCACCAGCGCCCCTGCCACGCTGGGAGACAGAATCTGCGGAGGGGAGGAGCCGGAGGGTGTCGTGCCCTCCTGGTTTTTTGCCTGTGACCCCTCAGCTCCACCTAGCTGCCACCCTCCACTGGTGTTTGCTCTGGCCTCCAGCTAGCTCCATGCAGGACCAGGGTGCCCGCTGCTGGCATGGCCCAGGGGCTCACTCTGTAGAGCCCCTGGAGCTGCACCCCACTCACTCTGCCCTCCTGGCCCCGAGCGCCCGCATGCATTCTGCTTTCTTCCTCTGTGGCCACTGGCTTGTTCCCTAGCTTCTTCTCCTCTGCTGGGTCACTTGGGTGCTTCTTTCTTCCCAGCCCTGACTCTTCCGCATCCCAGAAATGAGAAGGGGGATCAAGCCACTTCAACCAGGTTTGGTTCCTCAATGCTGTCTGGAGGGTCTGCGACACTCAGTGACACTGCAGTTAGCAGGATTGTTCCTTCTGCCAGCTGTGGTCAAGTTGCTTTTGAAGTAACTGCCACTGGGATCACACGGCAGCCTCAGCCAAGTGCTATGGAGGCTGCAGGTCAGGTGGGGGCTGACTTCTGCACTCCAGAGCCCGCGGGCAGGCATGGTGGGCTCCAGCTCCTGCAGAATCAGAGACCTAAGGTGGCGGCCCTGAAGTAATCTCATTTCTTTTAGCCCCAGGGAGAGAAACACTGCAAAGGAAACCAGAATTTAATTGTGTAGACTGTGGAAACAGAGGAAATTGAGCCCCTGAGTTTGTCAAGTCTCTTCCGTGAAACCCAGGCGCTCCTCGGCAGGGTCAGACCTGGAGCCTGGGGCGGGGCCGTGTGCATGGGCTGAGCCAAAGACAAAATCTGGACGGCATGCATCCCACCGAGGTGCCCTGTGCAGAGGTGACCGCTCTCAGCTGGACTGTCCTGCCTGGGACACCCTGTCCCTTACCACCTGGATAGCTGTGGCATGGGGCGCCTGTCCTTCTCTAGACCCAGCCAGGCCAGTCCCGGTGCACAGCGAGTCAGCGCATGCTCTCAGGATGGGCCAGTGGGCCAGGGACGGTCACATGCAGGGTCGTGTGCAAGAGTGTGCAAGTTCTGTTAAGGAGCCTGCAGTGGCTTGGCTTGAGACGTGGTGTTCAGGCCAGGGCGGTGATGTGCGTGGGGCTAACTTGTCTTCCGCACAGAGGCCGTGGTTGTTGTGCTGGCCAAGGCAGCAGGAGGGTCAGGGTGGCCAGGCCTGGATGGACTCCACTGGCTGAGAGCCAAATCTGCTGAGACCCCAGGCCCTCCAGGTGGTGGGGACAGGCACCCCAGAGGCTTAGGGAGGAGCTGTGTGAGCTGCCTTCACCGTGTGGATCGTTTGCCAGACTGACTGGAGAGGACCCCAGCACCCAGCGTAGGAGCAAACCCAGCTGTGGGGACTGGCAACCCGAGACTCTGCAGGCGAGGCCAGCATCAGAGAGGCCTCCCTGCCTCGGGTTCCTGGGGCGGCCACCTCAGGCACTACAGCTGGGGAGGCAGGCACGTGGCAGTATTGCTGGGCCACAAGCCCCATGGGAGACAGAGCAGGACCCACCCAGCCTGCTTCTCCTGCTTCCAGTCACTGTGTCAGCATCCCGTGGCCATGCCCTCTGATGTGTCGGTGTCTCCTGGATTTCTCCTAGGAGGACACCTGTGGGGCTTTTCAGGTCCGGGGGCAGTGTGGCACGCTGTCCCCATGGCAGGAGCCTGGACCAATGGCAGGCATTTGTCATCCAGCGTGGCACTGCCAGGCTCCAGGTGTCAGGTCTCCCGCACTTCCACTAGGCTACTCCTTGCCATGCCTACCTGGCTGCGGGGCGGGCGGGCAGGTGAGCCAGGCGATGTTTCCCGCTACAGGGCAAGGGGCTCCCCTGGGGCCAGCCCTCACACATAATCCCTGGGATTTTCCTAGTGTGTCATTTTCCTAGATGTGATTACAGTTTGGAGCCTGATATTCTGGTAATTATCTTCCTGGGCTTAATCCCTGTGCCCTAGTAATGCCATTAGGCTCAACATGGGAGTCTTAAAATAGTGATTATTGTAGTGTGTGCCCCGCGTGCTGAGCAATCCCGATGTCTCACACAGGTCCGGGGAGCAAGGCTGGGCCTGTGGAGGCCGCTTTGCCGAGGGCTTCGGGTTGTGAAGGGACGGAAGCTGCCCCAAAACGGCTGTGTGGGCGTTCAGCCTTCCAACCACAGTGCCTTCCGGAGGGGCAGAACGACACAGACTGGACCGGGTCAGTGTCCTCAGACCAGACCGGGTCAGTGTCCTCAGGGTTGGGCCCGTGGGTGGACGGGCGGGTGTGCTGGGGGCTGTGGGGGCTGTGGGTCACACTGGATGATTCTACAGCTTATCATTGCCACTCAGGTAAGCCACCAGATGTCCCACGCCCGCAGAACTCTGAAGTCAGCTGTGGGCTGACGGGGGCAGTGACGTGTTAGTGTCAGGCCAACCACCGTCACCAGGCAGCAATTCTGTAAGACGGTGCCCTGCTCTGCGCTGTCATGGGGGAGGTTGGGGGTATAGGGCCTGGAGGCACGGGCTCTCTCTATACCCGTCACAGTTTTGCCGTGTTCCTAAAACAACAGCTGTCCACCATAAGCGCTATTTTATATGTGAACAAAGACAACCCCTCTCGTGGGGATGACACGCCCTGAGGACCGCATGCAAGCCGCGCACCCAGCTCCTGGTTGTCGCAAGGGTCAGGGGCTGTGGGTGTTGTGGCCAGCCCTGTCTTTCCGTGCCATACTGGACAAGCTTGTGGACAAGGCTCGTGGCCAGTAGGAGCCACTGGGGACTCTGTGGGTTGACAGCTCTAGGCTATGTGCACGGTGCCTGCCCCTGGGGCCCCACTGTGTGTCAGGCCAGGGCCGCAGGGAGGAATCCCCTGGGGACAGCAAAGTTGGGTTGGAATATTTGTTAACGGTGGGCATGCATCTTTTAAATGATAAATCGATAAATAGTTAATTCAATACTAGAGCGCTGCTGAATATTTCATGCAGCCACAGAGCTCTGCTCTGCCTGGTACCGACGGCCAAGCGGCACAGCACTTGGACTGCAGCCTTCCTGGCTCCTGCCTGGGTGTGGACCCTTTTCACTAATGGTTAGGGCGCTGGCAGGACCCTCACACTCAGCCCTCTCCTGGCTGAGGAGCTGAGGCAGTGACCCTGCCTGCCTGGGTCTTAATGTCAGGGGCCTCGGGCATCAACCCTAGCTCAAGCATGGCCTGCTCAGAGCGGAGAGGAGGAGGGCTGTGGGTCAAGCTGAGCCCCTTGTCTTTGTATTGAAGCCCCAACCCCAGCCCCAGTCGCAGCCCAGCCCCAGC
>NW_004524689.1:1400257-1417181 GCF_000260255.1 Octodon degus
CCAGCACCAGCACCAGCCCCAGTTGCAGTCCCAGCTCCAAGCCCAGTCCCTGCGCAGGATCTTGCTCTGAGTTTGACTGTGTCTGGATGAATGAGGTTCAGTGAAGTCACTAGGGTGGCCCTAGCCCAGGAGGTAAGGATGCTGACACACAGAGGGAAGACCATGGAGGACATAGGGACCAAGCCACCACCTGCTGGGACAGAGGCCAAGGGAGGAGCCCAGGGCCTCCAGGACAGCAGGGCAACCCTACGCTTGGAGCCCCTCTAGGTGCCTGGAGGTGTAGGTGCAGGGGACTGAAGCCAGGGCAGTGTGGCTTCCCTCTGCTGGCCTCACCCTGTCTGGGGCCAAGCCTGGCAGCGTCCTCAGCTTGCTCCCTTTCCCATGGGGTGGCCCAGGCAGGTGAGGGGCCTTCACGGCGCTGGGAGAAGCCCCCAGGGACTCCTGGAAGGCCAAGAGAAGCAGGGAGCGGCCACCACCACTGGTCCTGGCATGCAGGGAGGGTCCTGGGGGACTTGGCGGGAGCCAGCAGCCCAGCCTGTGTTCCCACCCCTGTCCCCAGCCTCTTTTTCTCCTGGGCCACAGGACCTTGTGGAGGGTGGCTTGTGGCCACACTGAAACAGAGACATGGCGGCTCTGAAAGTCACACTTCCTTTTCCAGAGGCCGTGTGGCTTGGGCACCCCTGACCCAGGCTCCTCTTCTGGAAGGTGTCTGGGCCTCACGTCTGCTTGGAGCTGAGGATGGCCCCGTGGTCCACAGTGGTGGCTTCTCTGCCACTTGGTCTCCTGATGTCTCATCAGAAATCGACTGAGGCAGAGCCCAGGGGCCACCAACGGAAGCATGGCCCAGAGCTCCCAGGGGCTCCCCTGAGCCAGGCTGATGGTGGCCCTGCAAATCCTAGTGCCACCTGGGCCTGCAGATTGGGCTCCTGCTGGGCCTCACCTTTGTCCAGAGTCCTGCACAGCTGAAGACATGTGCCGTGGGCACGGGGCACAGCCTGGTGGTGGAGCTGGTGATTCTTGGGGATCCTGGGCAGCAGGGGTTCCCCTCCTGCGGGCTTTGGTCTCAGCATCTATGACCTCATCCTCTGAGCCTGTGGCACTGTGTGGCCCTGGGGTGCTCGCATCCAGGAACTGTTGGCTTTGTCCTCGTTCTCTGGGGTCCCTCAAGGCTGGGCGCAGTAGTCCAGGGACATGGGGTGCGCCAGGGGCCGAGAGTGGGGTGAGGAAGTTGGCGTGGGGTGGTGCCGCCTGGCCTGGGGCTCTCGGTGGGTGAGTGGCCACGGGTCCCCCGTTCTTTGCCCTCACGGTGCAGTGAGGCCGGCTGATCCCCAGACCTACCATGCTGGACCCGGTGCTTGGCGGAGAGAATGGCCCTGACTTCCCAGTCTCTTTCCTTCCACAGCTGCCACTAGCCTAGCCCTCACGGCATGGTGCCTGGTACAGCCGGGGCCCAGCAAACATGGTCGCCATGTGGTGGGGCTGCTGAGCTTTGTCACTGCAGGCTACGCCTGCCCTAGATGAGACCTGAAGGGGGACAGGGAGCCGGGGTGAGCATGCAAGACCCTGTGCCCAGAACCAGGATGCTGGGCCCAGAGGCTGCAGGAACTGCTCTGTGCCCTTGAGGACACGTGTGGTGGCTATGTGGGTGACCAGAGGTGGCCTAGAGTGAACACAGCCCCACCTGATGTACTGGTGGCCTTGGAGTGGACCCTGCTGCCCTCCCTGTGTGGCTTCTGCCGTCCCACTGTCCCCATGGCAGCTGTGTCCCTGCTGCCTGTGAGCCCTGCTGACAGGGCTGCAACAGTGACAGTAGATTAATATCTCTTTAATCAGCCAAAATGAACACAGCTCGTGGGTGACAGTCCAATTTTCTGCTAACAGATTGTGGTCTATCTAACCCGGTGCTCAGCTGAGTTTTATTCCTGCTGGAGATAATTCAGTGCGGCAGGGCCAGCCACGGCTGTCCAGGCGCCTCTCCCGCCCGCTGCCCGACAAATCTTGTGCTGAGGTCTCTCTCCCCATGTGGTAGCTGCAGCCACCAGCACGAGGCTCACACGCTGGCAGTGCCGTGGCCAGTGCCCGTGGCATCTGGACACCCCCATCCTGGGCTCTGAGTCGGGGCTGCAGATGGGCCCTGGGGCCGGGGAGGGCAGCCCTGGTGAAGCTGTGTGTGTGCGCACTCTGGGGCACCAGGTGGTGGGTGTGGGTGGTGTATGGGAGAGTGTTGGGGGCTGAGTGTGCCCGGGAATGGACAGGCCCAGCCTCAGTGATGGTGGCCTTTCTCCTCGGAGAAACAGGGACTCGGTGTGGTGCTTCTAGAAGCTTCTGCTTCTCAGGGAGCTGAGTCAGGAGGCCTTCTGGTTTCACTGTCTGGTGACCGTGGGCAGCACTAGCTGCTCTGGTCCTGGTCCTGGTCCTGGTCCTGGTCCTGGTCCTGCTGGCAGTTGCTCCTGCCCTCCATTAGGACAGTCTTGCCACCTCCTTCGGGGCAGGCCTAGGAGTGTCAGCCTTAGCCTCCAACTGTCACTGTCCCTCTCTGGATCCCCACACAGCTGAGCCAATGGAAGGGACAGAGTGGGGCCTGGCTCCTGGGCTCCATCCCTGAGCCCTCCCTGAGCCAGGGACCTTTCCTGCTTAGAAGATCCCAGGCAGACCCGACTGCCAGGGAGCAGGGTTCAGGGAGGCCAGCGGAAGACCAGGGCCCCATTGCTGGAGCCTCCTGGCCTGGAGGGTGGGATGAGGGTGGGGCCAAGGGCTACCACTGTGGCCGGACCTCACAGGGAGACCTAGCTAGGGAGTGGGTGTCACCATCCCACCTCCCTGTCACCTGCGCCAGGCTCCTGGTGGACGGAGGCCTTTGGGGACCAAACGACACAGAAGCCACTCCCTGCAGCCCAGGAACACTGTGAGGCTGGTCCAGCTCAGAGTGGGTTGGGGAAGTCAGCCCTGACAGGCACCCCAGAGAGGCCACAGCTCCCAGCTTCTCCCAGCAGAGGTCACGTGGCTCTCAGGCATCAGGTGCCCTGCCCTGTCCCACATCTGTGTGGAGCAACGTCTTGCAGGGCCCCAGAGCTCCAGAAGGAGGCAGCTGGCTGCAGCGGAGAGTGGCCTGAGGGCAACACTGTCCCTAGCTGGCTTCACCTCATGGTGGTGCAGCTGCTGCAGAGCTCTGCTGGGGAGTTGTGGGCTTGGGGAGCCACCCCACGTCCAGACCCCAGAGGGCAGACACAGACTCACCCACTCTTCTGACTCGACTTCCAGCCCTGTCGGGGGAGGGCAGGGGCACACGGACACGCCACGTGCACGGCTCTCCTGGGGTAGGCTGGGGCCTTTTCCACCTAACCTGGAGCCAAAGGAGGGAGTCTGGAGATTGAGCCCTTGGCCGTCCTGGCTGGGCAGCGCAGGACCTGGGCTGGGTGCGGAGTGCATGGGATTCTGGTGGAGCTGCAGGCCGGCCTGGGCATGGGCTGCGCTTCTGTGTGGCTCGGGGACCTTTCTCCAGGGCTCCCCTGCTGCTCATTGCCCATGTGGGGCTAGTGTACCCCCGTCTCCACACAAGCACGCTCACCTATGCGTGCAGTCCACACATGCCCTCAGTGCACACGGGCACACCCAGCCACGTGCATGGGCAATCCACAGGCACACCATTCGCACGTACATGTGTCTACGTGTGCACAACCCCACGTGCCCACACCGATCTGCATGCACACCTGCCACACCTTTGCTTGGCATACTGACATGCACCACCTACATATATATCCACACGTGTAACCCGTGTGGTCACGCAAGGCATGAGCACAGCCAGGACCCAGGACTGGGGCTGCCCAGGGTGGCACAGCTGGGGTGTGCTGGGCTGCTGCGTGTGCCAGGTGTGAGGAGTGCAGGTTGACACAGGCCTGTGCCCACAGGGCTGGGCAGAGCGTCGGTGGCTGCGTGCCTGCTCCACAGCATGGCGGCAACGCCCCACGGCTGTGCTGTGCACACGCGTGTCCTTGTCTTGCTGTGCTGGGCTCCCAGACTCGGGGCTCAGCTGGGGATGCTCCCCGCCTGCGGGCCACGCCTGATGACCTGTGTCCACTCCACCACTGTGGTCAGAGCCGCTCTGGGTTACCATGGCAATGTGGGGGCACTGAGCTGCCCCAGAACAGGCCCCGAGGCCCTGTCCCCAGTGGGCCCTGACCTCGAGCAGCGGCCCCCCGCCCTGCGTCTCCCGGCCCATCACGGCCGGCTGACAGGTTGGCATTTCCCTTCCTGTTGGGCCCTTTCCCGGCGTGTTGACAAGCGCAATCGTGTTCCCTGACAGACGGAAATATCAGTCCTCAAGTACGGGGGACAAAGCAGGTTTTAAACTTTAACGAGAGGCTTTAATGGAAATAAAATGTGAAGTTCTCCTTCAGAAGGGGTTTCCGTTTTATCAGAGAAAAAGGGCCCTAAATAATAAATCAAGGGCGCGTGTTGCAGTTCTTTTACATGCGTGAATATTTAAGACATGCAGAAACACAGGAAACGAGACGCATTTGCTGCTAACAAAAGGAAACGCTTATTTACCCTAAAATGAATAAATAAAAGCAAGGTGCGGGTTGGAGACGAGGAAGCCGGCCATGTGTGCTTAACGCGGTGGCGTGCGGTATGAGTGGATTCATGAATATGCGTGTGGCTGGGTGTGAGGAGCGGGGCGTAGGTTTTGGGGAACACACTGCCCCTGCCGCTTGTTCACTGTTTACAGTTGTTTTGTGCCTGGCCTGGAGAACGAGCCCAGGGCCGCAGGTGGGGTGGGCAAGTCCTGAGCTGCTGCTGGCGCCAGATCCTGTCACGGCGTTCAAGCCCCACACTCGCGGCCTGCCTCTCTCTGTTCCACCTTCCCCATTCCAGGGACCTTTGTGCGGTGCACACCGTGTGCCTCAGGCACCCGACTCTTCCAAGAGTGCCTCCCCAGGGCATTCTTTCGTCCAGTGCTCCTCACGAAGACCCTGGGCAGGACCCTCTGCCTCTTCCTGCTGCTGTGGCCCCTCCAGTCTCTGCCCCTGTCCTCGCAGGCCATGGCCACTCCGGGGCCCTTGTCCTCCTAGACCACATCTGCAAAGGCCCTGCCTCTATAGGTCTCCTTGCAGTTCCCAGGGTTGAGCACCCAGGCCAGCTCAGGCTACCAGGCAAGGTGTCAGGGTGTCCTCAGGGGACAGGGAGACCCAGGCTGCACAGGGGCCTCCTCCACGCATGCCGGGGAAGCACCCAAGCCCTGGGCTCCACTCCTCCATCCCCAGCCTCTGAACTCACCTCATCCTCCCTGCCACCTTTGACGCCTGGAATCTTGGCTCTCAGAATCAGTTGGGAGACGTTGTGAGGTTTCGTGTAACTTGGGGCAATAATTCTTGAAACACTGTCACACAGCATCGTGTGCGTTTGTGATAAAACAGAGAAAGCTCATTGTCCCTTTATGAAGACCCCCATCCTGGCATTTAGTGACCTCTCACACACAAAGGTGTCTTATGGACCCAGTAAGCGCCTGCATCTCCTTAAGGCCTAGTCTCTGGGAAATATGAGGCCTGCCCGGGAGGAGCAGGGGAGAGACAGCAGGGCCAGCAGTCAGGGCCCCGCCCAGGCTATGTCCTAGCCCGAGGCCCACGGGACCCCCGGACGTGGCCCCGGCACGTCCAGGGCTGTGGACCTGAGCATGCACGGGCGGGGGCTCTGCACCGAGCAGGCGGCTTCTGGAATGGACAAGGGCCGCTGGGTATAGTCAAGTGGGGCTTCGAGGCCGAGACACCACTGAGTGCCAGCCTGCCCTCTGTGCCCTGGAGTCACAGCGACCCCGCCTGGTCCTCGGTGTCCAGGACGCGGGCTTTGCTCTCCCTCCCTTCACAGGGACCTGCGTGGCTTTGCTCTCCGCAGTCCTGCCCCGTGGGCTGAGCGCTTGGCAAGGCCTCACGGGGCACAGTGCGGGGCAGAGGGCTGGGCTGGCAGGCTGCGGACCCAGCCAGGAGTGCGGGGCCGCTCACCACATGGCCCTCCCCGCCTCATGGCCCCCCCTGGCCTGCAAAGCCAGGGTCGCTTTAATGACATTCCTTCCACTCCCCACCTTGGCGGGTTCACAAACAGCCACTCAATTATTCACGCCAGCCGCCAGGGATGGAGCCGTGGCGGAAGGCTCTGGGTGGGGAGGGCTTTCTGAGGCTGGCACATAAATTTTTAAACCTGTCCGCGTTGGTGGTCAGCACTGCGTTCTGTCCCTTTTAAACCATCCGGCAGTAGGGGAGGCCGAGGCGATTGTCTTTGTTTGTGATGGAGGTGGCCCATGTCTAACCTGGACAGGGCAGAGTCCAGGCCCCTGTGTGGACCGGTCAGTCACACGTGTCTGTCCCCAGGGTCCAGGCTCTCCTCCCTGTCCCCCAAGCTCGGCGAAAATAATGCAGACCTGAAGCTGCCAGTATACAGGTGGAGAAACCAAGTCAGATCCAAAGCGTTCTCGCCTGGGGCCTTTGGAGGCAGGAGGCTCCGAGCGGCGGCCACCTGTCCCCGAGTCCCCTCCCACAGGCAGGGCGCTGCGGTTGGCAATGCTCCCGTGAGCCTCGGGGCAGTGCCAACAGATGCGGGAGCCGCTGGCTGGCAGCCGCTCAGCCAGACTGTTCTCATTACGGCCGGAGAGGACCCCGTGAAGCCCAGCACTAACAGCATCATTTATTTCAGCGGCGTCGGGGCAAAATGGTTTTACAACGGTGTTTTATGTGCTACATGTGTGCTATAAATATTTCCATAAAAACATGCATTAAAATATAAAAATGGGCCCCCAAATATCAAACGTTGGGAGGGAGGAAATCCGCAGCAAAGCTGGCGCTGGAGTCGGCTCAGCTGGAGCAGCTGCTGAGGGTGCCTGCGGGGGTTGGCAGCGCCCTTCCCGCCCTTTCCCTGTGTGTGGGGACAGCTTGGGGGCCCGCAGACCCTGGCCGGCTGGCACTGGGTCCTGAGAGGCTGCATCCCGGGGAGGCTGAGCACCACCCCTTGGAGTTCAGCACCATGGCCCCGGCTTGGGGGACACACTCCCAGCCACGCCCCGGCCCAGCCTACGTCCCCAGCATGGTGTGCGCGTGGGGCAGAGCTCAGGTGCCCCAGGCCACGGCTGCCCATCGGAGCTGGGGTCCTCAGGAGAGACAGGGCCGTGAGTCTCTGGCCCAGTCCCAGCACTAGGCCGCCTGTGGCCACCTTACCTGCCTGCAGTGAGTGGCCCAGCACCTTGTCTGAGGCCGTCCAGGCAGCGACATGGGGTCTGGGTTGGGATTGGGCCACCCAGCTTCAGAACCCTGAGGTTCTGAGACCCCACTGTGCCCAGAGGCAGGGCTCCCTGCCTCCCACCAGCCTCCTCCACCTCCTGGCCTCCTGAGCAGGAACTCTCCCTCTGGCCAGGGTCCTGGGCCCCTGTACAGAGATGTGTGAAGAGCCGCCTGCCATATCTCCTGGTCGTGACCTGCAAGTGCCGTCACAGCGCCCAGCGATGGAGACCTGCCGTGTCCCCCACCCGCCAGTCCCCACAGCCTTCTTTAGTTTGTCTTGGTTACTCTCTCATTGCTGGGACAAACTGCCCGGCACACACCAGTTAGGGGAGGAAGGTGTTTTGGCTCACAGTGTGCACAGGGTTCAGTCCATGGTCAGCTGGCTTTGAGGCAGGGCAGCATGGCAGCGGGGCAGCGGGAGGAGAAGCAGTCCCTGGAGGGGCGGGCGGAGGCAGCAGGGCCTTCCCTCCTCTGCTCCCTTTAGTCCCTCCAGGCTCCAGGCCCCAGGCTGCGGCTTCCCTCTTCATGCACACTCAGGACCACGCTAAGCCGAGCAGTGGGCTAATCCAGCATCCCAAGGCATGGACCAGTTGTACCCCCAGAGGGGCACCTGAGGCTGTAAGCAGATAGATACAAGCCCCAAGTCCCAAGCAGTGGGGGCAGGGGACTGTCCCTTGGCCCTCCGCCTAGCACACCTCACCGGCGGTCCTCCCCAGAGCCCTGGCCACCTGCTTCGCTGTCCCCCCATCTCCATCCTACCCATCCTGGACCCACTGAATGCCCATCCCCCCTCTTCCTGGCCCGACTCCTGGGTCTCCTGTCCTCCCTGCCCACACCTCCCTTGGGGCTTGGGTGGAGCCGCACAGTGACCCGCCGGCTCTCCAGGGGGCAGTGGAGCTCAGGGATGAGGAGGGAGCTGAACCCCCCGGCCCAGGACAGGAGCAGGTGGAGTTAGTCAGATGCCTGCTCCGGCCTGTGGAGGGCAGGCGCGCGCCACCAGGGATGTGGCCACAGGATGCCCCAGAGGTCATCAGAGCTTTCTGAGAACCAAAACCTATTTTTAAAGCCTCTAGCAATGGAACAGCATGCTAGAAAGTGGTCAGAGAAGGTCCAGTGACAGGGCAGCCCAACCACTGCCTGCTCTGTTCTGAGGCTTGGAACAGCACAGCCGAGTGGCCGAGGTCACCCAGGCCTTGGGGTGTCCCTGCTCCTGCTTCTCATGAGCAGCGGAGGACACGTGGGGTGGGAGGCTTCAGAACAGTCCAGGCCACCCGGCGAGATGCCCAGGAAGCCTCTGCACCCAGAGCCCCCTGGTGGTGAACTGTGGCCACTGCAGCCCCCGCCTTGTCCCCCTGGGATCCAGGACCTCAAGGGAGGAACCCAAGTGTGGCTGCCGCAGGGGTCCAGGCTGGATTCAGCACCCCAAGTCCAGGATGCACAGTTCAACTTGATTTCAGACCAAGAGGAAGAAGAGTCAGGTATGAGGTTTTTCATGAGTGGTGGGGCTGACCCTAAGCGCAGCCCCATGGATGTGGGGTGCAGACCCCGCAGCAAGGAAGCATGCTGGGGGCACGGAGGGAAGAGCCCAGCTGGGCACAGCACAGAGGCCGAGGTCGGGGCTAGGAGCGCCGGTCAGTGGTCAGCACCTGCCCGAGCGCGTGACTGCCGCTGTGATTAGAACAATAGGTCGACTGAGTGACAGCTCACGCCGCCCGGCCCGCCTCTTCCTGCGTGCATGTCGGTGTCTTTTAGCGAGCTCACGGCAGAGTGCAGCCGCCACCATGCCGTCCTGGACAAGCCCTTCTTCCTTTACCCCGACCCACACCCTGCCGGCCCAGCTCCTGGCAGTGTAATCTAACTGACTCCACATCCCCTTGTTCTGGATGTTTCGTGTAAAGGGAATCCCGTGCCCTTCACGTCGGACTCCCCCTCTGAGTGGAAGGGTTTCTAGGTCCTTACGGGCACCTCCACTGTTGGCCTCGTGGCACCCCACTTTGGCAGGAACCTGTGTGGGGTAAGACTCTGCCTGGTTCTCAGGCTGCAAAACCCCCAGGTGAGAGGCTTTCTAGGGGCCTTAGGAGCCTGCTGGACCCCTTTGCAGATTTGGCGAGCTCCCTGTGAGCTAGAGGGTGAGGGGGAGAGGGTTTGTCCCATGACTCTTACAGCCACTGCCCTTGGGCCTTTCTGGAGGTCAGGAACGCAACTTCCCAGGGCGTGGGGTGCTGGGTCCTCAGACCATGGCGGGGCGAGACCTGGGGGCATTTTCTCTGCTGGGAAGATGTAGGATGAGGGGCTGATCCCATACAAACCCTCCCCTCCAAGTCAACTGGCGTCCTGGGCATCCACGGCCACTCTGGGTGCCAGGCGGAGGTGGCTGCAAGCTAGGTGGTCAGGGTTGGCCAGGGCTGTGTGGGTGTCCCGTCCCACGGGCAGTCTCTCTTCCTCCTGCCCCCAGCAGCGAGGAGGCTGGCCATTGTCACTGTGATCACAATCGCCCCCCCACTAAAAATCATGCGGTGCTGGGTATCGCTCTTCCCAACACAGAGAATCTGTGTCACACGTGGGAGTCGCTGAATGGAATTTTATCGGCGGGCCTCGGGGACCAGCAGAAGCTCACGCCGCGGCCCAGGGGAGAAGCTCCAGCCCTGTCATCTCTGAGGGCCACAGTCCCCGCTGTGTCCTAAGGGCGCTCCTGTCCCTTCTGCACTGGGCGGAGGCTGCGAGACTCCCCTTTCCAGGAAGGGGCCTCACCTGGGCCTGGGAAGGAGGAAGCCGGCGGTGGCCTTGTGCTTTGCCCCCAGCCGCCTACTTTATATAAGGTCAGCCCCGAGGGGACAGCGGTCACCACCACTGACCACTCGGCACCATGACCCAGCTGTCTTCCTGGGGAGGATGGCCAGGGGGGCCTCCCACCCCACCCGCGGGCAGCAATTTGCCACGCCCCATAAAGACGCTGGGGCTGCTGTGTTTCCCAGATTGTTTTACAGCAAAACTCAGTGTCAATGTTATGCTTTGAAACCCTTAAGAAGCAGCAGTTTATAGCCTCAGATCTTTACAGTTTGCAAGATGAATACGCTGTTCGCCGTGCGGGCCAAGTGGGTGTTTTAGATTCTCGCAAACCCCCTCGTTGTTACAACTGCTGAGACCCTGGGGAGGAGGTGCCCAAATCACTCCAAGATGTCCCGGCTTTGGGCTCCTGCTCTGCGGAAACGTGTTCGTGTTCTCAGGCGCAGAGTCAAAACACACAAAAAGGGGATATTTTTAGATGTGTGCATTTAGAATAAACCCTCCTGCTCCACTCGAGGAGGGCTCCGGGAATGCACTGGTCCCTCTCTTCTCTGTCCTCCTCGTGTATGTGAAGTGCTGGGGCACTGGCCCGCCCCGTGATGGCCAGATCTGTCCTTCCTGGCCAAGGATGACTGGGCTCTGCTGGGTGCTGTGGCCCAAAGCCTGGGGCTGGGGCTCTGCTCCCTGTGGGCTATGTGGGAACGCTCTGGCCTGGGCAGATGAAGTGGGTCGCTGACTTACTTGTGCAGCCCTGGGGGAGCACACACACCATCCAGCCCCCCCACCAGCTTAGGCCCCCAGTGAGGGCCGGGATGAGGTGGGGAGCGCAGGGTGCCCAGTAGGGCAGTCCCCAGAATGCTCGGGCTTTGCAGTGCTGCCTGCGAAGAACGCTGCACCGGTCACTAAAGCCCGTGAGCAGCCTGGAGGCCAATACCCAGTCTGTGCTTGCTGGCAGGAGACTTTGGAAACGTGGGGACACAGGCCAGCCCGCTCTGTCACTCCCCCAAGAGACTGGCTGTGCCAGGAAGGACTCCAGAAGACAGCACGGGGCTGCTCTGGGGCTCGGGGTAGGTGTCTATCCTCCACCCTATGGTCTGTCTGTGTCCTCCACCCTAAGGCTCTGGCCCTGTGTCTCTGGAATGTCTAGGGTTTCAATGAGGAGCCCCAGTCTTGTCCTCTGCAGGTAGACCCTTGTATCGGGCCCTTCAAGTGGCCCGAGGGGACCCCTGGGGCTGTGGGTACCCTCTGCAGGTAGTTTCACATCACTGTCAAAGTTGAAGCCACAGCTTGTGCCCTGTGCAAAGCCACACCATTGTCAGCCGTGGAAGGGAAGGTCACCATGTCCAGGGTTCGCACAGGCCCTGGGGACACCACCATCCAGTGCTGGTGGGAGGACTTCCGACCTGGAAGGGACAGTGGCGGAAGCAGCTTGGCGTGAGGCCCCCGGCTTCCCAGGAACTGGAGACACAGGAGCGGTGCTGCCGGATACGCGCCGGCCACCTTGCTGGTGGACAAACAGCACTGGCTCCTCTGGCCATGCTCCTTGGCCCCAAGGCAGTGTTCCTGTCCTCCATGGTCACCCTCTGCACACCTGTGCCCAGTGTCCCCTTCTTGTAGGAACACAGTCCTTCTGCATGAGGGTGAGCCAGTGACCTTGTTTTACTCAGATGCACTCTCTGGAGCCCCCTGCTCTACACGTGGCAGCATCCAAGGCCTCCTGCAGGAGTTTTATTGAGGACGCTTCCCCGGGTGACAGGAGGTCCCAGCACTGCTCGGACCCCATGCGCGGGCAGACTGTTGTCCTGCTTAGCTGAGGTGCAGATGTAACTAGGCCACCCCAGAGCCCTTGCTGCTCATCCCAGCCTGAGGTGCAGACAGAGCCCAGGGGAGTAAGGCTGGGACCCTGAGGCCCTAGGATAGATAGGGCAGCAGGAGCCTCACTCAGGGGCCGGAAGCCCTCCCTGGGGCAGCTGCGCTGGGGGACAGAGCCCTGAGACGCCATGCTTGCTGGAGTTCCACAGCCTTGTTCCAGCATGTGGCCTTCTCCGGGCACATTCAGGGCTGGCACCTGCCCGGAAGTCCTCGTGCCAGTGAGCCTGGATCTGAGGAGGCGCGGCCAGCCCAGGCTGGGTTCAGTGGAGGGAACCAGCGTCCCACCAGCCTCTGCTCACAGCAGAGGGTGTCGGAGATGGGTCTGGGAGGCTTCATCTCTGGACGTCCTTCCTCCCCTCTGGCTGTAACTGGGGTGGGTGGAAATTAAGGGACAGGACCTAGGGTAGCCGGTCAGCGGTGGGGGGCCTTGTGGGCCTGCCGAGTGGCTCCCAGGCGCTGTCACCCCACCCGCCCCAGGCACTGGGTCGGGAGCCGAGAGCATCAGGGGCCGTTTTTAGTGCAAACCTCGATTTATTAACTTTTCTCCAGAAGCCAGCATGCCTGTTATTTATGCTACTTTGATCTAAAGAGCTGTTTGTTTACATTTTATTGCATTATAAATCCCCGGTAAGCAGGCGTGATATTTTTATGATGCCCCATAAGGATCCTCTTGCGAGTGTGCGGAGGGAACCGGGGCTTGGCCGCCTGCCACTAGCGTCTTCCCCGCCGGCTCCCTGCACCCCCTGCGCATGCGGCCCACAGATGTGTCCTGGGGAGCACCTGGGGCTGTGCGCCCAGAACCAGGAGCCTGCGGCTCTGGGCAGCCGCACTGTGGGCCAGAGATGCCAGTAACTCATGGGGCTCATGGCATCTTCCTGTCCCCAGAACAACACAGCCAGGAGCAGAGGCCACTGAATAGGTGCCCAAGGAGGACAGGGACATGGGATGGGGTGACAGTTGTGTCACTGATCCCCAATCCTAACAGGAAACATGCCATCACTGCCCCTTTACATCTGGGGAAACTGAGGCACAGATCCCCCATCTGCTCTGCCCGCTGTGAGTGGAGGGAGACATCCTTCTTGCTTAGCTCGCTGGCCTCCAGGACTTGTCTTCGTGGTCAGCATCCGCAGCATCAGGGGATGAGAACCAAGCGAGAGGAATGCGCAGCTCTGCCCACCCCGGCTCCAAGCCGAGGCCTGCGGCACGCAGGGCCCAGTTGGCGGTGAGGGTGTGGGTGTGCCCGGTGTCTGCTCGGGGCTGAGCCGTGGGCCTGTGTGTGAGTAGGTGCATGGGGGTGTGGGCGCCAGGGCTGTCCGTACATGCAGTGTGAGGAGCGTGGGTGCAGCCCATGGCACCCGAGGCTGGATCCAGTCTTGGGAGGGACTCAGGGCATGAGGACAGACACCTTCAGTCTCAGTGGGTGCTGAGTGCGGTGGGAGGTGTCCCTGAGAGACGGCTGTGGTCTCTGCAGGACAACCCAGAGAGTGAGGGTGGCACTGTCCTGCCCACCACACCTGGGGTGGGCGTGCTGGGCACCGGCCAGTGGGGCTCAAAATGGTCACACGTTCTGCAATCAGGGCCTCAGGGGTGGGAAGGTGCTAGGTAAAGGGCAGTACACGGGAGCCCCCAGGCACTGCTGGGGACCTGGGTGCTGTCTCTCAGGAGGACCGGGAGGGTGCAGGCCTGGCCAGGCCCATCCCAAGGGAGGGGTGGCCAAGCTGGGCCGGGGTCCCGGCTGATCTGTCCCTGGAGGCGAAGGCAGCACCTCTTCTCCCCACTGGACTGCACAGGGCTGGAATGGAGAGAGACGTGTGCGGGTCTCACATACCTCAGAAAGGTAGACGGGAGTTAATTGTGTCCGCTTTGATCTTCTGCAGGAGGTTAAGTGTGCTGAGCCCAGGAGGACCTTCAGGCTGCCCTTCCTGCTTGAAGATTTTTAGGTGGAAAGCAAGGATAAATCTAATACGGGGTCGTGAAAGGAAATGACGGCGCGGGCCACACAGCTGCCTCTCTCCAACGGAGCCAGTGAGCACGCACTCTCTCGCCCTGCAGTGCCGGCTGGGCGGCCCCCAAGGTGTCGCTGGCTGTCAGGAAACTGGAACCAAAGAGTATGTATCAGATGAGCTGCTAATGTTGGAAAGAGGGGAAAAACACGCTCGGGGTCTCTGTTTTATGGCTGCGCTTGAAGTCGGAATTTGCGATGGTAACCCAATGCCTCCGCCCCCACACGCTCTCAGGAGCGTCGGGATGATTGAAAGTCCAGACTGGTGCGGCTATTAGGCCCCCGAGCCGCTGTGCCCCTCGCTGGCCCAGGCAGGAGGAGCACCTGGGGCCCTGGCAGGTCCCGCGGCCACCACGGCACTCAGCCTAGGCCTCCCCAGGTCCTTCGCTTCGTCCTGCTCCTTGTCAGAGCCCGACTCCCCAGGGGGACGGGGGTGGGGGCGTATGGAGCTATGGGCTGTGCCCTTCTGGATTTGTTGCCCGTGGAGCTGACGCCCTCTGCTGGGGTGGGTCTTCCATGCCTGGGGACTCCCTTGGGGTCTGTCCTGGGCAGAATCATGTCCCCCAACGCATAAGTTGAAGTCCTCACCCCTGAGGTCCTGGAACATGGCTGTGTCAGGAAGTAGATCAGTGTGGATGGTCAATGAAAGGCGAGGTCATGTGGTAAGCCCAAGTCCCGCTGGCCTGGTGTCCCAGCACAGGGAGATGTGACAGTCAAGACGGAGGTTGGCCCCGAACTGCGGGAGGACAGCAAGGAGAGCCCTCTCCTTCAAGAAAGGATCCAGGCCCACGCGGCCCCCACAGCGCAGGCGCCCTGCAGTGCACTCACAGGGGGCTCTTGGGAGCCGCATGATGAAGCCCGAGGACTGGACCTGGGCGACTTCAGGGCTGTGGTGGAGGCCCTGTCCCGCCCTCTGGCAGCATCGGGGTCAGGGACAGCCTCCACACCATCGATGGCAAGCACTCCCCCAGGTCCACCGTCAGCTGTTAAGAGACACGGGTGCTGCCAGATGCCGGTAGAGAGGGCGTCTGCACCCTCCTTCACCCACTCCGAGCCCCCCCCCCCCGAGCCTGACCACAGTGCAGGTGGCACTGGCTCTCCTCTGTGGTCCCGCTGGTCCAAAAGGCAGGGATGTGACAGAGATAAAGTAGTGTCTGCCCTCCTGGGCTCAACACTGCTGACCAAGTCGGGAGGAGGGCACAGGAAGAAGGCAGAGCAGCAGGGGTCTCGGGAGGCCAGCCCAGCCACCCAACCCAAGTGGACACAGGAGGGAGGGAGGCAGAACCAGCCTAGCAACCTCGACCTGCACGGGTCAGGGTGGCCGTGGTCTTAGAGGTCCATGCCATCCCAACACGGAGACAGAGGCCCTAAGGGAGCCTGGGTACCCCAAGATTCAAGAGGCCTCCATGACTTGGAAGCAGAGCTCGGATGGAAGCACAGGGGCTCTGGAGATGGGGCCCAGGACCACCTGGGTGAGGGGGTCTCAGAGCTGAGAGCCGGAGGCCAAGGGTCCACCCAGACCCCCAAGACTGGCTCCGCCTTGGGGCTGGATGTCACTTGGGGCACGGGGGGCCCCGACAATATCGAATAAACAGACTGTTACCGAGGGAGGCCGCTTCTGCCCTGTACTTCCTGTGCTCTCGCTGGGCACAGGGACCAGGAGCCTGAGCCCCAGAAAACCTTGGGCATAGCAACACAAAAACAGGAGCAGGTGGAGGGGAGCCAGTCCAGGCCTGGGCTCTGTGCCGCTCCTGCCTCGGGCCTGGACCCTTCCCACGAAGTGCACTGCGGCGCAGGAATCCTGCATCCACTGCAGGATTTATTGTTGGCTGCATTCCCTGCCCCACGCTGGGCGTCCCAGAGGGCAGCAGCCCAGACAGCAGCAGGTGAACATGCACCTCCCATTGGGGTGGGAATGGGGTGGGGCCCAGCGGAACTTTAGGGACAAGGCAGCCCTGCCGGGAGATTCACAGCATGCACCCTCGGCCCTGCTTATGAGTAGGAAACCTTACCACGTCCTGTCCCTGTGCATCCCTCCCATGGCCGCTTGTCTGCACCAGGCACAGGCTGGCAGGGCAGGGAGGTGGCTTCCTCCCACTGCCCCTGCAGGTAGAAGGCGTGGGACAGAGGGAGAGACCAGGGCGAGGCCGCAGTGGACCGGGGAGACGCGCGTAGAATGGGACTGCCCGGGACTGGCCTTCTTAGCCGAGGAGCAAAGGCCACACTCGGGGCTTTCGATGGGTCATGTCCTGCTCACAGCCCCTGCTCACATCCCATTGCCCCAGGACTTCACTCTCAAGCTAAGCTCTGCTGTCTGCCTTGGCTTCGGCTTTACAAAAAATCACCCAGAAGGTGGGGAAAGAAGAGAAGCCTGGGAAAGGAGCAGAGTGCCCTGGGGAGGAACCAAGGGGGCTCAGACGGCCACCCGCGAGGGCTGCTGCATGGTGGCGTTGCGAGGGGGGTTGGTGGTCACTTGTGCAGACAGCCCAGCTTCAAAAGCCACACAGATGCGTGGGACGCCTCGTCAGCCTCTGCCGCCTGTCCCACACCAGCCACTTCCAGCTGTTTCAAAGTTTTACCTGTGTTTCCCTTGCCCACTGTTTTCATTTTTCTCTCTATTTAAGAAGCACAGCAGGAGGTCTCACAGTCACGTGACCACTGCGGCCATCACGGGTCGCCGTCCAAAGATGCTGCCCGTGTCCGGTTTCACCTGCTCCGCTTATGGTCCTGGGCTGGTGTGGCTGGTGGCAGAGCAGCGTCCCAGGACACCGAGGACCCCGGGTTCCACACAGGACGGCACTAACACGAAAATAAGACCTCTAGCTTGCACCCCACGTTACACAGACCACACTCGGCTCCAAGGACTTGCGCTGACTCTCGTGGTTACAGGGTGGAGACTGAATTCTCTTAATGCACACTTACCAAACTAGTCATAGCTGTCCCCTATGTCAGTGATAGGGCGTGCTCTCCCTCTCTCCCTCTTCCCCTCTCCCTCTCC
>NW_004524689.1:1417854-1451124 GCF_000260255.1 Octodon degus
TCCCTCTCTCTCTCCCTCTCCCTCTCCCTCTCCCTCTCCCTCTCCGTCTCCCTGTCTCCCTCTTTCTCTGACCCGTTCTGGAGATTGAACCCGGAGACTTCATACTAAGCTACACCTCAAGCCCTCTTTGTTTTCTCTTTGGAGGCAGGTTCTCATTAAGTCCCTCCTGCCTCAGCCTCCTGAGGTGCCGGGATTACAGCTGTGCACCATGAGGACTTGCACCTTCCCGACACTGAGACCGCGTTCGCAGGAACAGCTGCGGCTTCTTCTCTCCAGGAACCTTTTCCTGGTGGACATTAACGACTGCCCGAAATTTTCATTTGCATATGTTTCCTGGAAGTTGTCAATTACTGACCCTCAAGCAGTCTGAAAAAGGTGTAAGATGTCTTCAAACACAGGCGGTGGCTTCAGGTTTCCGCCAGTTTCTTTGCTTGCCGAGCTGCCTCTGGGCGGCCTCCGCCCCTCTCTGTGCTGTTCCGGTCGCTCCTCAGTTCTCATTCTGCTGCAGGTATCCGAGGGGAAGCCGCTGCTGACACTTCCACTGGGGCGCAGCCTGGGTCAGACGGTCCCCTCCTCTCCAGGCCGCGGCCGCGCTTTGCCTTGCCTTCGTTTTCGCCCTGGGAATTCCTCGGCCCACCTTGGGCTTTGGGTTTCTGCTTCCAGGATCCAAGTCATCTATTTTTTCCACTGTTTTATGTCTTCAGTTTACTGCAGCAAATCGTTTAGTAGCTTTCTGAGAAAGGGCTCCCGGGGCTTGAGTTGGGACCTTCCTTCTGGTCTTCGAATTTATCTGCATGTTTGTCTGGACACTGGCTTCTAGGCTTGCCTCGGAATTTTGAGAGTCGCTCCGTTGTCTCCTACCTTCTCCTCTCTCCAAGCCCTGACACCATGTTTGTGCCTGACCCGTGCATCTGATCTGTGCCTGCCCCTCTGTGGGAGCCCCCAGGTGCACCCCTCTCCCCTGTGGGTCACGTCACCCGGGGGCTGCCTGGGCACTCTGAGCTCATCCCTGGCTGCTTCTCGCTGTTCTTGCTCTCCCTTCCTGGCCAGCCACCAACTCCTGCGCTCATCCCGCTTTGCCCCATTTGCTTCCCTCTGGGGAGTCAAGCTCGATGTCTGGGGAGATTGGGGGCTCCTGGTCTACAGTTACTTAAGCTCCCCGTACTTCCGTTTCTGAACTGGAATGTGGGCTCATGGCTGGGCCTAGAGAGCTTAGGGACCATGTGGGGCTCATTCGCAGGGTGAAGATGACAGCTTCTGTGGTCTCCCATGAAGCAGGCCCCTGGGCAGAAGCTTGGGGGGCCAGGTGGCTGCCCTGAGTCCCTGGAGCACCACCTGGGCCTCCTGCTCCTCAGCGGCCCCTCCCTGCCCGTAAGCATGCAGGCCTGGCCTGGCCTGGCTGAGTCCTGCCGCTGCCTTGCCTTGGCCCCCTGGGTTTGCTGGTGTTGGGCGCTGTTCCACCGGAGGACATGTGGGGTGCGTGTGCCTCTCACACAGCGCATACTTGCAGCGTGGACCGCCAGCCCGAGATGGCCACAAACCTCGCTGCAGGAGGAACTCATACACCACCCGCTTCCTGCGGCCTGAGCCACCCTGAACCTGGCCTGCCTGCTCCTGGGCCGCGGGGCCTCCCTCCTTGGCAGGGCTCCAGCCCCCCACAGCCCGATTTATGGTGCTGCAAACACCCTGCAGATGTGGCCATGTCTACTGGCTGTTGCCAATTAATGCTTGGGGGCACTGGCCCAGACCGGCCACCGTCCTGCTCGGAGTGAGGGAGAGGCCAGGAGGGCTGGGGTGGCCCTGGGGTGGTCCTCACACCATCCCTACGGGGAGGCTTGGCTCTGTAGCCTGATGTCCACCTCCAGGGTGCTGGGGACGTCTAGTTCAGAGCCTCAGTTCCACCCTCCAGAAAGAACTGTGAGGGGTGGGGTGGGGCGGGGCGGGGTGGGGGACCGCATACACGTGACAGGCGCAGCATGGATGAGAAGCTCCAGGGGGCGCCCCCGCCATCGCTCCCCAGCCCTGCGCATGAGTGAACAAAGGCCAGAGGCTGCAACACACTGAGCGCCCACGGGGCCTGCAGTGTCGCAGCTCTCCCTGAGGACTAAAAGTAACCCAGTGGGCAGGTCCCAACTCCAAATGAGGCATGGCTTGTCATGCCCATGTGGACCTTTGTCGCCCTGGCTGTTCACTGGGGGTCCTGCGTGGGACCTGCTCCCTGGAGAACAGTCCTCTCTCACTCAGCAGTGTCCAGCCCTGGGCCTGACATCCACTCACAGCCCCCAAGAGGTGTACCCCGATGGCCTGCCCTGATGGACAGCTTCCCTCTCTCCCACCCCAGCTGCCCCTGCCCTGGATGGAATGTGGGGACTGGGAAGAGGCCACAGCACAGGAAGAGCTAGGGCAGCCTGGACCACACTGCCCAGAGCAGCTGGATGCTGAGGGGTCAGAGCGCATCAGTTCCCACGTTAGTCAGGACGCATGGTCTTGACAGATGAAAATGTGCTCTTGCAACAGGTGTGTGTGTGTCTGCCTGCATGCATGTGGCTTATAAACACTAGGTGGAGGCTGGCGTGAGCTCAGGGAGCTGACCAGCCCCTGGTGAGGGCTACCTCCTCTCCACACCATTGTGTGGCAAGGGGGAGCCTGTCAGTGCTTGTGCGTGAGTGTGTGTTGGCGTATGCGGGCGGGCGTGTACATCCTTGTGTGTGGTTAGCATGTGCCCAGGTCCACATGCATGTCGCATGCACATGTGTATTCAGGTGTGCAGGAGTGAGTGTGTGCTTCAGGTCTGTGTGTGTGCTGTGTGTTCCATGTGCACATGTTGGTTTGGGGTTGCGGAGCTCTCCCCATGTACAGCCTGTGCACAGACGGGTCTGGGGCCTCCTAGGTGTGCTTTGCCAGGGCAGCAGACCCGCAGCTTCTGTCGGGAGATTTGGGCTAAGAGGCCTCACGGCAGATGCCCAAAACCCGATAACCCGGCTCTGAGGGAAACCTAATAGCTACATAAAAGGCTTTGTGATTTTTCTCTTAGGATTCAGCAGGTGTTTTGTCATGGGAACACGGCCGGGCATGTCCATTACCCAGGAAAGGACTTGGCCCCGTGGCCCAGCCTCCCACGCTGTGGGCAGTGGGTATGGTCAGGAGTCCTGGCCCCCATCAGGACTCCCATGTCTCCTGACAGCAGGTACTCTGGATAGGGAAATGGTCAAGCCTGGAGCGGGCACCAGCCTGCCAGAGATCAAGCTGCACCCTGCCTGGCTGGCCAGAGCCAGGTCTGCCTGTCCAGTACAGCACCAGGCCGGCCTCCTCCAGTGCCCAGCTGGAAGGCCCTCAGGCCCGCTGCCCCTGGGGGCTGCAGCCTTGTCCCACCAACACGCCTGCATCACCCAGTCAAGCTCCAGGCAGAGGAGGCTGGTTGCCCCAGACCGATCCGCCCACATCAACAGGAAGGCAGCAACCAGCCACAGGGGGGAAGAAGACTGAGACGTGGACACGTGCCCTGGCTGGCGGGCAGTCCGAGCTCAGTCTCCCCGGACAGAAGCGTTCTGCAGCAAGGGGATGCGGACATGAGCCGAGAGCAGCGGGAGGTGGGCTGGGCGCTGTTCTCATCTGACCACTTTCCCTGTCCTGGTCACCCTCGGCCACTCCGCTCCTCCTCCTGAGGCCATGGTGGGTAGTGGGAGCGAAAACCTGGTGACCACCAAGCAGCCCACCCAGCCACATGTGGTTTTTCCCACCCCAGATCTGCAGGGAGCCCTGGGGGTCTGGTGAAGGGAAAACCAGAACTGCCGCTCCGTTGGCCTTGGAGAGTGGGGCCCACACCTGGCACCCCGAGTTGGAGGGTTGGGGTGCATTTTCAGAGCTGGGCTGGGTTCTGTGGCTGCTCTTGCACCCTGAACCCTGCCCACAAAGCTAGGGTGAACTGTAAGGGGCTCTCACCTGACCCGGTGGGATTCCAGGGGCCTCGTTCAGCAGCCAGAGTGGAAGAAACTCCTCGGAGTGGAAAGGACCATTCTGGGCAGGCTGCAGCTCAGCCCTGGGGGTTCCAGGAGAGCCAGCTCCCCAGCCTGAGGGTAGATGGGGCACTGTGAGCGCGGCCTGGTGCTGCCTGACACCCTCTGGCCTCGGTTCTGTCGCCTGGGCCCTGTGCACCATGCCCACCCAGCCAGGGGGTGGGTGCCGGCGGCTACAGCTTCTGTTTCGGGTACAGCCTGGGCACCAAGATTTAATGGATTAGTTAAAATGATGAGGAAAAACGGAGCTCTGATTTATGACCTGCGAGTTTTTGCTGACTGTGGCATGTTCTTCCCGAGGCTGCGCTTTAAAGTCACCAGTGCATAAGAGCCAGGCTGTCCCTCCGACGGCCGCCCCAGGGCTCATCCGCGGACCCTGTGCCCGAGGCCTCTCCAGACCTTTAAAACAGGAAGTTTAATTTTATAGAATTAAAAAAGAGAAAATGGTACTTAATTATCTGGCTGTGAAAGAGCGCTGCCCTTTCTTAATTTTAGTAGCTAATAAAATGCTGGGCCTGGAATGACCTACTTCTGGTCCAAACACCCTGCGATTTGGGCCGTTTGGGTAGAATATTTTATGAACTGTTATATATTGCACTACAGTTTTTAAGCTCTGCTATGACATATTTCTCTCAAGATTTATTAGGATTTTTTATTTAAAACAATATATTAAATAGGGGAGAAAAAGTAATCTTAGGTAAAATTCCAATACTAGCAAAGCATAAGGCGACTCGGCCCTGTCTCATTTGGGGACCTGTCGCCCCCGCCCGCTGTCTCCATAAAAGAGGGCGCAGCGGCCACAGCTGTACCCCAACTCCAGACGCCTGCCAGCCCGGCTCCAATCAGGGGAGCAGTCTCAGGGCCCGGGCCACGTAAGTGACTTTATGGAAACAGAACCACGAGCCGCGCAGGGCGGCCACCGAGCACGTGCAAAGAGCTCCGGGCGCCTTCCCGGCTGCCACCGCTCTCTGCGATGGCCACACGGCCTGGGTGAGAGATGCCCGCCGGGCTTGACCCCAGTTGCCCTGCCCAGGTGTAGTGCGGCAGGACCACCTGCCAGGCCCGGGTCGCGGCTGGTTCCCTGGTCCACCGGGTAGCCCATATGGGGCCAAAGGTGTGGGAGGGGCGCGTGAAGACCTGGGAAGGGCGGGCAGCAGCAGGGGCAGGGAGAATGTTGTCACCTTCAGGGCCCGGGGACGGCAGGAGAGGGCTCCAGCAGGCACCACTGGACATCGTGTGTGCCTCTGGCCAGCCTGGTTCCCAGTCAGGATGTCACCCTGTGTGCAGTTGGCCATCCTGGAGGACAACTGCCATCTGCTTGGTCACGAGTGCCGGGTGCTGGGAGGTGCAGCATCTTCTTGACACACCCGGCTGCAGGTGAGCTGGAAGGCAATCACTGCTGTGACAGTGCCCTGCACCTCCAAGGTCTCCCAGCTGGGCGCCAACCTGTTATCCTGTGCACACAGCTAACCTGTGGGCATCCGGGGCTTTGGGCAATAGTAGCACTTTGAACCAGGAGGGCCTTGTGTTCATCTGCACAACTTATTGGGTGTCCCTGTCCTGGCCCCCGGCCAGCCTGGTGCAACCTACCTGCAGGCCCTGTGTTTAACAGGCAGCCGTAAGACCGTCTTTGTGTAGTGCAGAGGTGCTCCGCACGGTGCTGGCAGGCAAGGCCAAGGCTGGGCTGGCTTCCACCTGGGCGCTGCTGGGGGACTGGGTGGCTGCACCTGCACGAGGACCCCAGAAGCCCCGCAGGCCCCAAGAGCTCCAGGAGCCATTGTGATAGCTCCGCCTGGCCCCACTTACATGCTGGGGGCCAGAAGGGGGAGGACATCCCAGCCCCTCCTTCCTCCCCTGACCACCCCTTTCCTGGCGCCAACCCCGGGCCAGCAGCGCCAGAGCACCTGTCTGTGAAGGGTGGTCCTGCAGGCACTGCTGGGGCCCCTCGGGCCTCAGATGGCGACCCTGGGTTCACGTCCACTCAGGAGCTGGGAGTGGCCTTGTTTGGAATTTGGGTCCGTGCAGATATGTGATGAAGGTGAGGTCGTACTGCACGAGGCCCTGAACCCAGGAACGGTCCCCAGAGCGGAGGAGAGGATGCTCACAGCACCTAGGAGAAAGGTGACTGGTGAGGACAGAGACCCCAGACAGAGCAGGGTGACACAGCCACAGGCAGGAGCATTGGCTTCCCCCCAAGGCTGGGAGAGGCAGCAAATGTCCCCCACAGTTGCCGGGGGCTTGTGCCACACGTGGTTCTTCAGGTTGGTTCCCATCTTGCCTCGCAGTCTGGCGAGCTTTAAAACTGCTCATCACAGATCTGCATTTTATTTTAAAGAGGACGAGACGGTCACCCCGGGCCAGCAGGTGCAGCCAGCAGGACCGCTTTCAGGTGCTGCCCACCAGCCCAGGGCAGCCAGGCACAGGCCAGCGGCAGCCCTCACAGGCTGAGGCCTGGTTGCCTCGGAGTTGAGCTGCCCCACTTGTCTACGTGACAGAGGTGTCCCTCTGAGACCTCGCTGGGGATCTCTGACACTCACAGGTAGCCAGGAGCACTGAACGGCTTGTGCATGAGGACCAGGGTGCAGCCTGGTGTCCCGTGCAGGCCCAGGAAGTGCCGCCGCCGCCCCGGCCCTCACTGTTCCTAAGAACGAGGAGCCCATCCGGCCCCTTGACTCCCTGGCCACCACCTCCTCTCCCTCCCGAGTCCCTTTCCTCAGAGTCATGAGGAGCCAGTGGGGTGAGGTGGCAAAGGCTAGAGGGACAGCACCCTGTGAGTTACACTGGCTTTGTCGTGCGTGGGACCCTGGGGTCCAGGGCTGGGGACAGGAGCGGCGCCTGCTGCCTGCTGATGCTGCGGTGGACATGTGTCCTAGGAAGGGACAGAATGTGCAGCGGGCGGCAGAGAGGAGCAGAGCCAGGGAGGCGGCTGCCGGTGGGGGGCAGCGGGGAGCCACAGGTCCTGCTCTCCCAGATTCCCAGGAGCCCCCAGTGTCCAAGGTAGTAGTCCACAGGGAGGCCCCCTGCAGCTGGCCCAGCAGCTCCCACACATCCCGGTACCTGAGAGGGCTCCCTTACCGCCTAAAGTGCCCGGCCACGCTCTCGCTGAGCCCAAGGGATACCCCCAAATCTCAGTAAATGCTGCCCTTTGTTTGGGCAAGGCCTGGGGCTGGGCTGCCTGTCACTTGAGCTGCCCCCCATCTTTCCTGGGAGGTAAACGGAGCTGAGCACGATCTATTTTGGGAAACCTCCGAGCTGGGAAACGCTTCTGGGACGATAAAAGCCTCTTGGTGAGAGTTTCATGCCGTCTTCAAAGGCAGAGTGGGAACAGAAATCGGATCCGCTGCCCCGACGGACGGCAGCAGGGGCACCTGGACCCTCACAGGCCCCGCACGAGCGCCAAGTGGGGAAGATGGAGCCAAGCAACTGCAGGACTGGAATTTGCACTTGGGGAGCAGTGGGGCCCAGAAGTGTCACCCAGGATTAGAAACGTCCTGGGGAAACCAAGGCAGCTGTGCGCCGGCGTGCTCGGCTGGTCCTTGCTTGCCTCCGCAATTCCGCCTGCTGCTTCCACTTCGATTAGCCCCACTGCTGGCGCAGAGAGCGCCCGAGCTGCAGGCGGCACAGGAGCAGGAGCTGCAGGCCCAGCCCAGCCCCAGCTCCAGCCGTGCGTCTGCGCCGCGCTCGGGCAGGAGGGTCATGAGGACAAGGACAGCGAGGAGGCAGCCGGCTGCACAGCGGAGGGGACAGCCCGTCAGACCCGTCGGGAGGCCGTGTGGCCCCAGGGAAGCAGGACTGAGCCTGAGCGTCCAGGGTGACAGCCTGTGTCTCCCTGGGTGTGGGGACAGCCTGGGGGAGGCTTGAGCAGGAAGGGACTGAGGCTGGTCGGAGCCCGTGGAGCCCAGGGTCTGGGCCAAGTGTGTACACGCCGGGGCTCAGGGGAGAGGGCCGCCGCACCCCAGGGCCTGGTCGCGAGGCTGCGATGTCCTGGGCAAGAGGCAAAGAAGAGGCTTTGGAGGCGCTGGAAGGGGAGCCAGCCCCGCCACTTCCTGTTGCTCGGCGCCGCTCTTGTCCCGCCTCCCTCCTGCCCTGCTGTCCCCACCGCAGCGCCTCCTCCTTACCCTCCACATCTGGCTATCGCCTCCTCTGCGCCCAGCCTCTCTCCCTGCCCCTTCTGCTCGGGCCCCGCTCTCTCCCACAGCTGTGATGGACACACTTGTCCTCCTGCCCTTGCTGCCACACGAGTCTTTGCACACGCAAACACACCTGTGTGTGCGCCTGACCACACGACCCTCCCAGCAGTGCCAGTGACGCCTGGACACCATCAGGCTATGGCCGGACTGCAGAGTCTGCGTCTCAGGCCTCAGAAGGAAAAACACAGACAGAGAGGTTTTCACGTTGACTCATTTGGTAAGTCAGGCCAACTCCCCTCTAAGGACACCCAGGAAGGACAGAAAACCAGATTCAACCAGTCAATTAAAAAAAAAATTGTAATATCTGGCACTCAACCAAAAGTAGCTAAGTATACAAGGAGCTAGGACAATATAAATGAAAACCAAAAAGCAACGGGGTGTATAAACAGACCTACAGGAACATCAAGCTTGGACTCGTCAGACTAAGACATCTGCGCTCACTGTGTCTGAGGAGATAAAGGGAGTATGTCAGAATTTCAACAGAAAACTAGGAGCTGTAATAACAGAACCAAGTGCAAAACCAAGAACTAAAAACATTGATAATCAAAATGAAGGCGTTAGTTGAACAGCAAATTAAACAGATGCAATTAATGAACTGGAAGATGGATTAAGAAAAAAAATCCAGATTGGACTAAGAGAGAAAGCAAACCATGGACGCTACAGAGGAGGCTCTGAGATTAATAAGGGGCAACCTCAAAAGGGCTATGGATTTCCAGTTGGATCCAAAAGGAAGAGGAGAAAGGGAACAGAGGAGCAGCATTTGTACAGGTCACGGCTGGAAACAGAGCCGGCTGAGTGCTTCCGCCTCGGACCGGAGAAGTCGGCCAGACCCCCAGCAAGTCTCTGGGGTGGTGGTTGTAGAGCTGAGGGCCAGGAGGAGGCAGGGAGAGGGCCCCAGCGCCCCCGGCCTCGCTTCCGCAGCGCAGTGGGACAGATGCTGCCCTTCTCCAGGTCTCTACCCTTCCCTGTCTGCCTTCTCTGTCTCTCTGCTGAAAACCAGAGAACAAGAAACATTTCCTAAACCACTGGGAAGTAAGGCCCCTGGTGCCCACAGGGGCTGCAGCAGGGCTTCACGGGGGCTCTGGACAGAATCCAGGAGACAGCGAGCAGCGGCTTTAAAGTCTCGCGTGAAGGAGCCACCTACCTACGACTCGCTGGACAGAAGCATGAATTTCAAGGAAGAAGGTCAGGGCTGGCGAGATAACTCAGTGCACTAAGCGCCTGCCCAGGCAAGCGCAGGGACCCGGGTTCGATCTGCGGCACCCCATCCCATGCTGGTCTCACCCCAGGGCAGGCTGAGCTGGCCACCGAGACTGGGCGTGGCGGCGCATACCTGTAATCCCAGCTCTGGGGAGGCTGAAGGCAGGAGGACCACCACGAGTCTGAGCTGCCTTAGTGAGACCCTGCAGCAACCAAATACATTTTTAAAAATTGTGTGTTGTCAAGACAAGGCTACCTGGTATAATCTCTAGGGTAATGTTTAAATGGATAGAAATATATGTGTAATTCATATTTATACAGATGAGCGTGAAGCAATAAAAATCCAAAAGAAGCACAAAAGAGAAACAGACTACTCAAGCCAAATGGAAACTAAATAGAAAGATTTATTTAAGCCAAAATATGATCACATTAAATGTAAATGAGTCAAATGATTTAATTAAAAGACAAACACTGCCTTGCTTAGTAACAAAATTCAAATATACTTTGTTTATAAAAGCTGCACAAACAAAATGCAAGTGTGTATTACTTATAAAAGAGGCAATACAAATATAAAGATATAGACAAGTTAAAATAAAAGTTCAGGAGAGACAGCATTAGCAAACTGGGATAAGGGCTGGGCAAAGAGCTCAGCAGATTAAAGTGCCTGCAAGCAGGTGCAGGGGCGGGGGCTCGATGGTGCCCGGGTCTCCCGGGGCGCGCTGAGACAGGGACTGAGACTGGTTGTGGCGACACGTGCCTGGAATCCCAGCTCTTGGGAGGCTGTAAACGGGAGGCTCACTATGAATCCGATCTAGTAGTGAGACCCTGAACACCCTGTAGGCCCTTCCCTAAAATACAAAAAGAAAAGAAAGAAAGAAAAAAAAGAAAGCTGGGGTAACTGCATAGGCTTCAAGGCAAAGAGCACACACACACACACACAGAGAGAGAGAGAGAGAGAGAGAGAGAGAGAGAGAGAGAGAGAGAGAGAGCTCGACTCTTACTGAGGCATGCTATATTTGCCATGAACACGCATGGCTTATAGATGCCTATGAACATAATAACGTGGCATTAAAAGCAAAAGATGATTAAATTAAAAGAATATATTGACAGATACAGAAAGAGAATGGAAGATTTTACACAAATTTCTCCATAATTAATATAACAAGCAGACAAGATATCATTAAATTATAAAGGATTCAAACAAGCTACCACTTAACCTTGTGGGCACAGTGTAGACCTCAAAATGACAAAACATGTTTTTCTGATAAAATCACACATAAAACATTTGTAAGATTAAGCTTTTATTGGACCATTAAGCAAGTTTTAAACATTTTGAGGTATTTAAACCATAGAGTATATGATCTGAGGAATTAAGGTAAAAATAGCAACAGAATCAAGGGCTGTGGAGATAGCTCAGCAGCCCGAGTGCCTGTCCAGGCAAGTGCAATGACCCGAAGTGATCCCCAGCACGCTGGTGCAGGGCGGACCCCACCCCGGGCGCGCCGAGCCGGCTGCCGAGACTGGGTGCGGGGGCGCACGCCGTAGCACCAGCGCTGGGGAGGCTGGGAGCTGCGTGGTGAGACCCTGTACCAAATGCATAAAATGTAAAAACAAAAAGCAGAAATCAATTAAAGTCTTACAAGAATGGGAATTAAGAAAGTATTTGAACAAAAGAGTCAAAGAAAGCCATCACTTTGCAAGTTAAAATATACATTACACCAAAATGTGTAGGATGAAGCTAAAATCTTTTAAATTAAATTTGTATCACAAAATTCACTAAAAAGAATTTTTAAAAATGCTGAAAAGTAATTTTATAATATATGCATTATTTCAGGAAGCCTTTTTAAAGAAAGAATTTTTTAAAAAATAAAATAATAAAGAAAGAAATAGATGAAAATAGAAAGCAATGATTTTATAACTGCTGTAGTGGGTTACTGGTCAGCTTATGGATCAGCGTGGTGCTGGGGTGGAAGGCCCCCCTGGGGACATGCCAACAGCCGTGAAGGACAGCTGGGGGACGAGGTGTGCTGCTCATTCTGGAGTCTTGTCATGCCGGTGTTGATGATACGAACCCAGCTGTTCTCTCTGGAGGAGCTTGGGTCCTCGCTGCCACTGAGGGTGGCTGTGGTACTTTTTGGGGGAGCTCTGGTTCTTCCCTTGAGCAGCAGTTCCTGGCTCCCGTGCAGACCCCTCGGCCCACTGGCACAGATCCTCCATCCCGCTGGTACAGGCTTTCTAGCTCCCACCCCTGACCTTCGGGCCTGCCCAGTGCACATCCTTGGTACAGAGCAGCCGGAGACATTGACTGGCGTGGGCTCTCGACCTCCAGCGGGACTCATGCAGGACACTGCCGTGGGATCCAGGCCCTCAGCTGGAGTCTTTGGGTTTTTTTTTCCATAATTTTATTGAAAAACAAATAGTAGTGAGACAGTTTCAAATCAAATTGGTAGGACAGTTTCAATAATTAACACATTGCATACTCTCTTCCTAGTGGTTAATTGCTGTACAAGATGCGGACATGATATCCTATTTACAAACACTATTAGAACAAATCCCTCTATTAAGAGAATGTAACTATATATCTATCCTAATCATTCTGAATACACAGATACAAAATGAACATTCGTCTGTATCCCCTTTTTTGTTTAGTTCCGTCATTTGAATATTATAGGTGTGTTAACTCAGCAAAATAATCTAAAAGAGTCCAGTAGTCCATAATAGTACTGGGTCTTCCGCTTGACTGGAGATGTCAGAAATCGTTGACCTGAGTCTCCTACAGCTCAACATACAGCATGGCTTTACTTCTTATACTTCGTTTTTATACTTTTCTGCTGGATGGTTAAGACCAAGATAAAGCAGGACCTGTGCAACAAGAGTTGGTCAGCTGGACTCTTTGGGTCTCTAGTACATGGACAGATCTCCTGCGTTCTTTTGCATTTGACACTTTGGGTGAATCTTATGAGATAATCCTATAAATTATGTGTCCTGTATTAAATATTTTCTCTTCTAAACCTTGATGACAACTGTCAGGGAAACTGGCTCAGAAACAAAATCCCTCCCATGGGGAAAATATTGGGTCCCTAGTGGCAACCCCATCAAGTCCCTCAGACACTGAGGAAAGTATACCAGTCTTATATACTCTTTCAGAGAATAGGAGCGGCAGCCTTTCTCTCTAACTTGGTTTATGAATAGCAAATTTCACCACCAAGACTCAACAGAGAGCTTCCAGGGGCCGGGGAGATGGCTCAGTAGAGTAAGCACTTGGCTGGCAAGCACAAGGGCCTGACTTCAAGCCCGGTTCCGAAAAAAACAAACAAACGGAGACCTTCCAAGAAATTTCATGTGGACCTGTCTGGACACCACTTCTGCATTCAGATGCAAAGATTTTAAACAAAATATGAAAAATGCAAAATTATCAATGTACAAAGTGGTATTATATTGAGTGTTTGATTTACTCTCAGGATGTAAGATGAGGTTAGCATTCTTTAAATTAATTAATATAGTCAGCCACATACATAGAATTGAAAATCATAGATAATCTCAACAGGTTTGGCAAAAACACTTAATAAAAACATCCATTCAAGATAAAACAGCAAACTAACATTTAGCAAGCTAGCAATAAAAGATGACTTTCTTAACCTTATGAGGTAAACATGCAAAAATCTGCAGTAAACATCACATGCAATGGCAAATTGTTGAAAGCTCTCTGAAACTGGGACCCAGGCAAGGATTCCAGCTACTTCAAATTCCTTCCAACCCTAAATTAGAGATCTCAGCCATGCGATGATGCAAGAAACAGTAACAGAAGTCATAATTACTAGAAGGAGCAAATACTATTGTTATAGCTTTCAGGTGGCATGACTGTAGAAGCGAAGATCTCAGAAGAACCTACAGACCTATTTATTACCTGTTATCATAAGGATTAAAGTGATTTGAGCAAATATATTAGCAATAAAAATTTTAAATCATTTTATATAACATAAAGATAATAAATGTTGAGTAACGAATCCAGCGAAAGGCATTCAAACTAAGCATAGAATGTTATAAGTTGTTGGTGAAATTAAGGGAAACTGGGGCCAGGGAAATGGCTCAGTAGGATATGCGCTTGACTGGCAAATGCAAGGGTCTGAGTTCAATCCCCGGTTCTGCCAAAAAAAAAAAAAGAAAAAGAAAAAGAAAGAAAGAAAGAAATTAAGGGAAACACAAATAAAGGGCTGCGTCGTAGTCATAGATTGGAATGCCAAATTGCACGAACATGTCAATACCTTGTACACAGATGCATAAAGTTACCACAGCCCCAATTAAGGTCCCAAGTGGCTTTTGTGGATCTTGCAGGCTCGTGTGCAAGCTGATAGGCGAAATGGATGGATCGGGAAGAGCCAGCTCACGAACAAGAAGGGAGCTCTGCTCCGGGGAGTGACTGCTCCGGCTGCAGCAGCCCAGTGAGGGTGTGTTGGCCTCAGGACGAGCATCAGAGGATGGACACTGGGCGCCGTGCGAGGATGGACACTGGGCGCACGCAGACCTCGGGGTCTGGGCCCAGCAGGAGGGACCGGCGAGCCCCGTCCTGGGGCACAGAGCTGTGTCCCCTGGATCGCCGCCAGTGGGTGTCAGGGTGGGAAGGGTGGTCGCCGCAGCACTCTCTCTGGCTTGATCCTGGGTAGCCTTGCGGAGAGAAGCTGGCCTCTCTAGGGGACGCCCAAGGACAGTGTTACTGGCCCATCGGGAGGGGACCCGTTGGGTTAGGAGACGCACCTCAGCCAGCCCTCAGCTGCCATCGCCTGTCTGCTGGGAGCACTGCGCATCTCTGATGGTGGTGCGAGTGTGGCACCTTAGGCTGGGCCCTGGCTGGAGCAGGGCAAGGAGCCGCTGTGTCTCCTGAGGGTAGAGGAGAAAGAGCCAGACAGGGGAGCAGTTGCCTGGGGGACGGGACGGGACACAGGTCTGAGCAGGCTGCTGGGTCCGGGACACTGAAGTCCAGAGCAGTGGCTCAGTGCTGAGGAGCCCCTCGTGCCGGCCGTGCCACAAGGAGCAGGAGGCACAGGCCCCCCCAAGAGCCACGCGCGGGGCTGGTCCTGAGAAGCGCAGGCCCAGGCTGCCGCTTCGTGCTTCTGCCTTAGCAGAAGGTGACCGAAAGAGAACCAGATGTTGGTGAATAAGAAAGCCAAAGAGCCAGACAGTGAGGCTCCTCTTCCTGTGAGAGGGCCAAAGGTGGGGAGAAGGCCCCAAGCCGGACCCCACACGTACTGCACCCAAGGCTGCACTTGCCTTGCAGCCGGAGCGAGGCCCCAAGGACTCTCTTCATGCCCACAGGCCAGGGCAGCGAGGCCAGCTGCAGACAGACCCAGCTGGAGCACCCCGACTGCCGCGGGCATCCCCATCGCTTTGGGTTTGTTCTAAGTTCCAAGCACCAGACAGAACACCTCGCTGGACATCATGAAGGCATATATATTTAGCTAAGATGAATATGCTCATCTGAAAACATCAAAGACCGTCATTAAGTGGAAACCACACGCGTGCCCAGCACACAGGACAAGACGGGACGTGGCCACGGGAGCTCTTCTGCCGTGCTCAGAACCATGGCTGGAGGAGGGCACAGGTGTCACTGAAGCTGTCCCCATTGTGGTGGTGGTCCAGGGTGGTCGGGGCTGGGGAGGGGAGGGGAGGGGAGGAAGGCACAGTGTTGGTCCCGGAGAATTGCCACAGTTACCAGCCAGGCGTACGCAGCTTCTACTGAGAAGCCTGGTTTGGGACAGGACCAGCTCCCGTCTGTTACCCCGTAGCCTCCCATCCCATGTGGCACATGCAGGTCGTGGCACTGGCCCCGTGGCCTCCCAGGTCATCTCCTGGGTCTGTGCAGAGACCGGGAGCCTGAGGTGGACAGCTGGCGGGAATAAGCCCAGAGCGCCCCAGCAGCCCTGCTTCTCAGCTAGATGCTCAGCATTGCAAGCCCTTGGCCCACACGGCTGCTGGGTACACAGGAGGGTCCCCTACACCCCCAGGTCCTAATAAGCCACCTCCTGTCACCGCCAGTGTCCCTGGGCAGTGTGAAGCAGTCCCTCCTGCAGGCGCGGGGCTGGAGTCCCTGGCCTGGTGCTGCCCTGTGGCTCTGCCTGGCTCTGCTCGGGGGTCCCCACAGGACTCCCCCACTGTCCCTCTACCAGCGGTTTTCATCCCAAGACAGTCTGACTGGGAAGCTGGTGCGCCTGGGTTGGCTCTGTCTTGTCCTTCAGAGTAGCTGTGTTGGCCACAAAATGAAAATAAACCGGGCGACTGCCGGCATGCACGAGGCTCGGCATTAGAACAGCACTGGGTGCCAGCCCTGCCCTGCGTCTCACAGAGAGAGCTCTGGACACTGGTCCCTCCTCTGCGGCTTACGTGGTGGCTTGGGACCTAGGGGACATGCTGGGCTTTTGACTCCATGGGCAATGAAAGATCAGAGTGTACAGATCCTCGGAGCATCCCACCCCCCTTCTGGAGCCAGGGGCCCTCCCTCAGCAAGGCCGAGTTACAGCCCAATGATGTCCCCAAATCCACCCGCTGATGTCCTCAGGCCCAGGGCCTCAGGCGCGGCTGCGTTCAGATACAACGTCCTGACCAAGCTGTTTGAATTGAAATGTGGTCATCGGGTTGGGCCCTGGTGCCACTGGTGTCCTTCTAAGGAGATGAGACAAGGACACAGATGCACTGGGGGCAGCCCTGTGAGGCCACAGAGAGAGCACAGCCTCGGTGAGCCAGGCGCAGAGGCCCCAGAAGGAGCCAGCCCGGGCCACCGTGACTCCAGGCCTCAGCCTCAGGAGGTGGGGTCCAGCCGGAGCTGCCCTGACAGCGCGGCTGCCGGGAGGACGCGGGTGGAGAGGGCTGGGCGGCTATAACGCTGTGTACACGGGATCCCAGACACGGTGTCACCCTCTGGTCAAACAAATATTTGCTCAGGGCTTCCTAAAGGTGAACAGCATAAACAGGGCCCAGCTTGAGCCGACGGGTGATTAGTGGAATTAATAGTCACTTAGAGGAGCTAATGAGGACACATGTGGCCGTTGGGCTCCCTGCTCAGCAAACATCCCCTCCTCTTGCTGCAGGGTGGGGCCGCCTCCCCGTGGTGCCCGGACCTGGGCCCCGCTTCTCTGGCCAAGGGGACACTGGCGGTCTCCTGCTGGCTGGGGGGCACCAGGACAGTTGTCGCTGCTGCTCTGCAGCCCAGGTCCCCGAACACACAGCCAGGCAGCTGTGAGCCAGCCAGGGCTTAGGCAGAGCCGGCTCAGCCAGCCACTACGCCTGTGACCACAGGGATGCTTGTCACGCAGCCTTCCCACCGCAGGTGACGACCCAGTACCACACACGGGGAAGGGAGGGCCCCGCGTGGGCGGGCTTGCATGCTCATCATGCCGTAGGGACTTGGGGGCGGGGACCCGGCTCTCAGAGGGGTCCAGCCAGGCCCCTACCACTCAGCCTAGAGCTAAGAAAGGCTTTTCCATTTCTGAGTGGTTGAAACAGAGCAACGCAAGGAGCCTACTATTTCGTGGTGCAAGATCTTCGTGTGGAATTCACACGCAGGCAGTTGTGTCAGTGCCAGCCCCATCCCTTCATCCGCAGGGGACAGTTGGCAGCTGGGGTCCAGGAGGCCTCCACTGTTCGCTGCCCGTCCCGTCCAGTGAGAGTGGGCCTCGTCCTGAAGAAGGGGTCTGGGGCAAAGCACAAGGCGGCTTGCGAGGTGGCGGGAAGCTGTTGCGGCTGCTGCAGCGCAGATCCTCCTGGCTCAAGCAAGAAGAGGGTTCTACCCTCTGCAGTTGCTGTGACCTTGATTCTAGGAGCCAAACCCTGCCTACTCAGCCGTGGGGTCCCCCTTCCTGTGTGCCCCCATTCCCTGAGCACTTGCCCTGGGCAACGTCTGTGTGAACATAAAGACCCAACACTGAGTACGGCAGTTGTGTGCTCACCCACCCACCCGTGCCCACCGCCCACCTGTGCCCATGCCCATCTATGTCCATCCACCAATCTGCATCCATCTACCCCCATCCATCCACCCATCCACTCATTCGCCAACCCATCACCTACTTAGCCACCCACTGGCTCCTCCATTCATGCTCCCATCCATCTGCCCATCCACCAGCCATCCACCCACTCCCATCTAGCTGAGCACCTGGCTGCCATCCACTCACCCACTCACCCACCTGGCCTCTGTCCATCCGTCCATCCATCTGTCCACCTCCCCATCCACCCGCTCACTCCACCCAGCTGTCCTTTCAGCTGCGCCTGTCCTCAGTGACTGTCTCCTAAAGGTACACTCGCCGGGCAGCATCTTGGCTTGAGCACAGCGGTGACCACACAGCTCATAGGGCCTACTGACTTTACTGCTACCAATCAGGAGGCGAGAATCAGTAGGGCCTGGCAAGTGAGCAGGAGGTGCCCAGGGAGGGGCTGCTGGGCCAAGGCCCGTGGTGGAGGAGGAAGGTGGTGCTGGGAGGTGGGTGGGTGAGGGGCCTGGTGCTGGCCCGGTGCTGGCCTGAGGGAGCCTGAAGATGGAAGAGGAGAGAACAGAGTCTCCCGGGGCCCTTGGTAGCCATGTGTCCCCGATGATCCTCAGTTTTGCACTCCTGGTTCCCAGGACAGTGGGAGAGTGCTACCTGGCTGTGGTGGCCCTGGAAGGTGGCCCAGGAAACAACCCCTCAGCTGCCCACGTCTTCCCCTCTGGGCCACTGGCCCCTGGCCGGGACAGGACACAGGGTGTTCTCACCAGACCACCCACCTGGAGGCTGGCCCTGTGGCTCTGTGGGACAGCACCGGCTGGGCTCTGGTGCTCGCTCTGTGGTAAAGGACCTCTGCCACACGTTTCCACTCTCCGAACACTGTTCCCAGGGCCTGGCCTTGCAGCCCCAACTCACGAGGGCCTGGGCTCACTCTGAAGCTGGCAGCTGCCCGCTAGCCTGGCAGGGGCTGCCGAGGACCCGCCCTCACCTCTGTAGAGACAGGAAGTCCCACCAGGAGCAGAGGTTCACGCCTGTGAACACAGCCTCAGGAGGCTGAGGCAGGGGAAAGCTCAAGGGCAAGCCCAGCTGGGCACTGTGGTAAGACTGTTTAGGATAAAGGCAATGAGGAGTGCTGGTGGCGCAGCTCAGCTGTGCAGAGCCTTGTTTCAGCCCCAGGACGGGGCCGGGTGCGGGAAAAGTCTCTGTCGGAAGAGGCCCGCCGCCTTTAGGGCTGAGACTTGGGCAGGATTCAGGTTCTCACCGGGGGATGATTTATAAATGCTCTAGAGGCCAAGGAGGTCAGCTGGGAACACTGGCTAGACGAAATAATTTATCAGAGGATTCCAAGCGGCTGTCTGCAGGCTAGAATGCGGCGTGGCCCGGCTTTTCCCAGGCGGGGTGCGTGCTGAGGGCTACGTGAGCTGGATCAGTGTGGTACCCCATGCTCTGGGCCTCGCCTCGGCCTATCATATAGGTGGACAACAATATGCTGTCCCCAAGTGGTCACCGCCCTGCCCCGGAGGTCCTCCCTGTGCGGACCCCGTGCTCCTGAGCACATGCCTGCCCTGCTGCATGACCTCTCAAGGCTGGTGCGCCGTGGACCCCAGGAGTGTGGGGTTGATGGAGAGTACCCCGGACCCCGGTCTGGCCAGAGGCTGGGAGTGGTGACCATGGGGCTGGGTGCCACTGCCTCGCTGTGTCCGTACAGTGACCCCCGGCACAAGGCCAGCGGGGCCTTGGCTTCCTCCTGTCTGATCCCGGCCCAGACCTTAGTTCCCCGGATAGAAGAGCAAGCCCAAGCTGAGAGCACCCTGGGACGCAGGCTAGCCTTGGCTTAGGCTTCAGCTAGAGCTCAGAAGGGGGTGGCCGCGGCCAGGTGGCCTGGAAGATTCCGAAGAGATGGGGTGGCACAGGGCTCGTGGGGACGCAGCCACACAGCGTGGCCGAAGCTCGTAACCTGGAGACAGACCCCAGGCACACACGGCTACTGTTTCGGGGTGGCTGACCTTGCTGCACAAGTGACCAAATCTGTGGCCCGTGTCACACGCCATGCCCCAAAATGGGCACTGGAAACCACCTCCGGGCGGTGGGTGGAAGTTTGAACTTAGACAAGAGGGCTTTTTTCTTCTTCGCATGAGGCACTTTCTCAGCGCGTGGAGAGATGGCCAGGCGGCTCTTATCTTTGAACTCCATGTGCTTAACGCTTATTAAAATCAATACCATCCATTAGCCAGCAACGTTTCCATTTTTAATCATCTACTGATATATGGCCTGTGCTTTTATAGGACTAAACAAATTTCCGCTCTTGGTGCCCCTCTGCAGCCTGGGGGCAGGGGTGCGCGGCCGCGGGACGTAAATGTTTATTTACTGCCTGCTTCCTGATTGAGAACATACCTGGTCCCCGCGTCAGATGGCTTTTACACGGGGGCTCAGGGCCACTTCCTGTGCTCCAGACTCACAGTGCCTTTTTCGGGGAGGGTAATGAATGCCCCGTATTGTGTGTGCAATCGCTGGCCAGCCGGGTGGGCGGGAGGCGAGGGTGGCAAGTTTATTGTTTACCCACTCCCCAGCGCAGCTCTCTGGGGGCAAGGTGAGCCCCACCAGCTGTGCAGCGGACACCTCTCTGCACCGAAGCTGCTTCTCCCAGCCTTCACCAAGCTCCTGCCCTGTTGGCTGGGAGAGGGGTCGGACGCAGGTGACCCGGCAGGGCCAGGGCTCCCGCGTGTCCCCCAGGAGACCACTCTGGCCTCCTCCCCCATTGCACAGGAGTGGCGAGGCTGGTCCAAGTGGATAGCCTTGGTCTGTCAGTGGCGGGTGCTGAGAGCCACAGCTGTCCACAGTCTTTGGGGCTCCCGGGCCCAGGGTGGTTGGCCTCCACTGCTGCCCACGCAGTCCTTCCAGCCAGGCATTGCTCAGCTGAAAGGCTCTGGGCAGAGCTGGCCCTCGGCTGCTCGCGTGCTTATGAGCTGGCTGCCCCCGGGGGCCGCCCCCTTCCCTGCCCTGACACGGGACCCACCGTTTTGTCAACGGCACCGCCACACGCAGTGGCCAAGGAGGCTGCCCAGGGCACACAAGCAGGGGCATCTTGGAAGTCTGGAATGCGTCCTCCCCCGGGGCAGGCTCAGCCTGGAAGCCCAAGGCATGTGGATCCCCCCAGCCCACAGATGGCATACTCAGATGAGGAGGCTGACTGCCAGTGTGCCAGTGGGGCTCCAGCCCCAGCGCTGGGGGTGCCAGGGTGTCAGTCATGCTTCAAGGGCTCTTGGGAATTCTGTGTGCCCTCCTGGGGGAGGGGGAGCTGGGGAACCGGGCAGCCGAGACCAGCGGGACCAGCCTCGCTTCTGCCTTCGGGCTTTGTTTTTACACTGTTTAGGGGCTTTGTGCTGCTAAAGTACCTGGAGGCACTTGTGGCTAAGCTATCCCCGGAGGGAAACTGAGGCCAAGAGAGGGGCTGCGGCTGGCTCATCACCTGCGGGCACCCCAGCCCCTCCAGGCCGTGGCTGAGTCCCGGTGGGCACCAAGGGCGGGGGCTGGTCCACACAGGGGTGCAGACAGCCCCTTGGACGCAGGGCAGGCCACCCAGCGCAGGACCCAGGCCGGCAGGCAGCTGCTGCACACTTGCGGCTTGGACGCGCATCTGCGATGGGTGGCTTCGTAAAATGCCTTCTAATGAAAGTAACACACGGCAACAGGGAGGGCAGCCCAGGACGCAGGCTGCGTTGCGGAGAACGCGCTTGTTAAAATGTGTAATGAGAGACAGAACAAATCCCCAATATCAGGCAAAGCTGTCGTTAAATCCCTTAATGATAGCGGCATTTTCTCTGGTACGCCGCATGGTTCGTTATAAAGCCCTTTGGCATGGTGGGGGTGGAGCAGGGGATGAGAGGGCGAGGAGCCCGGGCTGGAAAGGTTCTTCTGGAGGCTGGGACCGGCCCTGACCTGTGTGTCTGTTCTCTACCCTGCCCGGTGGCACCAGACATCCACGGAGGGGTCCTGGGCTGGGCCCCAGCTGGGCTGGAAAAGCCTCAGTCTGTGGACCTCAGAGCTCCTGCTGAGGCTTGCTGGGCGCCTGCCGGTTGCCACTCAGGGGAACTCCTCAGGGCTATGCCTCAACCCTCCTCTGGCCTTCAGGGAAGGCCAGAAAGCATTTGAGGGCTGGCTGCGGCGGGTCCAGGGACAGACGCCCATGGGAGAGTCTCTCCAGATCGGCCCCTAGCCCTGGGCCTGCAGTGGAGAGCATCCCCAGCCCCTCCAGGGTCCCGGGGATGAGGAGCCATGCGTACACAGGTGGTGCTGGGGCTGGGTGTCCACATCAGTGCCACATGGCTCCGTGGCCTGCCGGCAGGGACAATCAAACTCAAGGGTTGCAAATGGAAGGCAGGAGGGTCTGTGGCCAGGCCTTGTCATGGAGGCTGCAGGGCCAGGAGCCTGAGGGTGTGACTGGGATGGATGCAGCCGTGGCCTCTAGCAATGGGCCTCGTGGGCTACCCAAGTCTATTCTTGTCCCGTGGTTCTGCCCACCCCTAGGCAGAGACCAGGTCTGGTGCTGATCAGGCTCTAAGTCCCTGGAAACTCTGGGGAGGCAAAGCCAGGGCAGGCTCAGGGCCCACACAGGGCTTGGCCTAAGCACCCACCTGGGGAGGGCCACTATGGCCAAGGTCAGGAGCCATGGGCACAGGGCTGGGTGCCATCGTGACCACCCCAGTGACTCGGCCACACTGGTACTTGAGGCCCAGGCTGGATTGAGCCAGTTTCGGTTTCTGTCTTGCTGTCCCCAGGGAGGGCAGATCCAGCCCTGGTCCACACTCTGGAAGTGGCAGGCTCCTGGGGTGACACTGGCCTCCTGGGGGACCATGGAGCTGGTCTCTCTGTAGCTCTATCCAGCAGCCCCAAGAAGGAGGCTGAGAGCCAGGCCGACTCTGTGGCCAGGGTGGCTGTCCCAGCCTTGCCTGTGGGCAGTGTGGCTGCCACGCAGGAACTGATCTCTGGGCAAACCAGACAAAATTCTGGCCTTCCCTAGAGGCTGCCGCTGTCGGAGGCTGCCTGGGGCGGGTGCTCTTCAGCTCCCAGGGTTCTGGGCTTTTACACTCACAGCCCCCAGGGCCAGTGGAGAACCTGGCCCTGCCTGGGCCACAGCCGCATGTGTGTCAGCCACTCCCCTTCTGCCACTCCAATCCTGGGTCCCCATCAGCATCTTCTTATTCACCTGCAGGTGAAGGCCACAACAGGCCCGGGACCCCAGGACTCAGGGTCAAGAGAGGGTCGCCCCGACTGGAAGCCGAGTGGCTCTGTCTGAGGCTCTGATGGCACTAGACAGACGGCTGACAGCTTAGGACCCTGCGCCAGCCCTGGGGCTCCCACTGTACCCAGGGCCCTCATCGGCATGGTGGATCCACCAGATCCCCAGGCTTGGGCTCCTCTCCTGGAGCAGTAGGGAACCCTTTAAGACTGGCGGCCGAGGCAGGACCCCCAGGGGTCCTTCGTTTTGGAAACCCCGAGCCTCAATCTTTCCTGGGAGTGGATGCTCAGGGCCAGGCTTAGACCTAAGGCCTCAGAGTCCTCACTTGCTGAAGGCCCGTGGGAAGCAGCTCTGTCCCCCAGGTGTGTGTGCTTGTAGAGGAAGGGTGAGCTGTCAGCACCACAGCTGTCCTCCCGGGGACACCTGCTCCGGCCGGCTCCGTAGGCTGTCTGGCCTCCCCTGGCCACATCCCACTGCAACAGAGGCTTTGGGATGACCCGGCTCAGCGACAGCAGGTGAGTCAGCCACGGGGTCCGGGGCCCAGGCGGCCGTGAGATCCTGTGTCCTAGGAGGCGTCCCGTGTCTGTCTCTGAGGGCAGCCAGCTCCATGAGGGGCCACCTTGCTGGGATCCCCAGCCAGGGCATACTGCCCTGGCCTTGCTGTGGCCACCCTGGCCTCAGCTGTCCTGGACACAGATCGGAAGCTAGAAGGAGCTGAGGAGGCTGAGGTGGGTGAACCCGGACCCTGGCCAGTCTGGCGGGCACTGGGCCTTTGAGGACGGCTGCCAGAGCAGTGGTTAGCCGGCCGCCAGGGCCCAGGTGTGGATATTTTTAATAGCCTGTGACCTGACATCCACTCTCAGCTGGGTGTTAATGGCCAAATGTTTTGCGAGTAAATTACCAGAAAGAATTATTCCTGAGAGGCAGAGGTTTGTGGGAAGGTGTTAGGAAGCTGGACAAGCAGCCAGCATTCATGTCTGTCCTCCACCGGGCCAGCTTGGAGGACAGCGGCCAGGGCCAGGCGGGCCAGGCGGGGGCAGGGACGATGGTGGCTCTCCAACACGGGGTGAGCTCTCCAGAATGCCCTGTGGGTACAGTAGGGAGCCCCAGGACTCTTGGGCGCTCGGGTCACAGCCGGGACCATCTGGCCAAAAGGTAGCCCCTCCTGCAACACATCTCCTGGCCAGAGTCAGTGTTGGCCCTGGAGAGCCTATCTGGTTCCACCAGGCTGGAGAGGCCCTGGGCTGCCCAGATGGGGTCCGGGTTCCCAGGCAGGATGCCAGCTGTGCCTGGGCCTCCTCGGGGGCCCCGTCCAGGGCGCACTCTGCCCAAAGGACCAGGGAGCAGCCCGGGATGTGGCATCCTTCCTCCTACCAGCAGGCACAGAGGGACACTTTGCCAAATCTCCCCTTGCCAGGACAGCGGCAGCCATGGCTGGCTCTAGAGGCCTTATTCCAAGGAAAGACCCAAAAGTGTGGGGCAGGGTGGTACGCACTGTGACCCCAGAACTCTGGGAGGCTGAGGCAGGAGGATTGGAGCCCAGCCTGGACAACTTAGGGATTTAGTAAGACCCTGACTCTAAATAAAAATAAGAAGGGGTTAGAGATGTAGCTCAGTGTGAAGGCCCTGGGTTCAATCCCCAGTAGTGCAAAAGAGGGAAGGGAGGGAGGGAGGGAGGGAGGAAGGAAGGAAGGGCGGAACAGGAGGTCAGAATGTACTGCCAGTGCAGACCTGAAGGCCACAGAAAGAGCCAGCTGCAGGCGGGTGCCGTGGTCTCGGTTGGGTTTGGGCCCTGAGCAGTCTCCTCAACTCTGGGGTCTCAGTGCTCCCCTCTGTGAGGCGGGAAGGCACCACCTCCTGCCACAGTGGCTTGCTGAGCAGCGAGTGAAAATCTGAGATACCCCCACCCCTCAGCACACACACTCCAGGAGCAGTGTGGAGCACGGCGGGGGGCGCCTCTTACCCAGCTTCCCCACCCACAGTGCCCTCCAAGGCCAAGGCAGCAGGCCCTGGGGAAGATGCACACCTGCCCTGGCCCGGGTGACAGGGGGCGTGCTGCAGCCCAACTGGACCTCTGAGGGCCCAGGGTGTGACATGCCCAGCAGGACGGCCTGGGCACCCGGCGGAGCAGGGTGGACACCGCGGCACCACGGCCAGCCGGCTCCACGGAGCTTCAAGCAAACCCTCTGCTGTGCGCGGACCCGGCTCTGCGTCTTTAAGGCACGAACGGGCCCCTTACAAAATGACAGTCTACCCCCTCAGTCGCAGGTTCTCGTCTGACATCAGCAGGGAATCAAAGATGTTTTATTATTTGGAAACTCCATATAGGGAAGGCAGCCTTGAGGGTCTGTCGTTGCTCCAAAACCCACACCTCCCCTGGGAGTTAATTATTTTCTTAAAATGCAACTTGCACTGTTAGTCTAAAACATTCCAACTGTGTTCACACTCTTTAAATCTTCAGTAAACCTTAGAGTTTAAATCACTTGCAGATAAGGGCGATTCTGCGGGGGTGGGGGAGCGGGGAGTGGGTGCGTGCGCACGGGGCGAATGGGTGGAATGAAAAGGCCTTTGATCGCGGGCTCCTCCGGCACTCCCTGCGCACAGTCTACGTGGAGCCCAGAGGCTGGGCTGGGGCTGCCCACTGGGAGGCTGGGTATGGCCCTTGGGTACCCTGGGGAACGGTTGTGTGACAGTGGGGCCCGGCCTCCCTGGAGGACATGGTCTTAGCAAGGAGGATCCCAGGTCCAATGCTGCAGGACTCAGGAGACTGGTGTCGACCCACTGGGCCCCATGTCACCCGTGGCCTGCACGACCACCTGCGACTTGGGCTCCACTGAGCCTGGTGCCCCCTGGGGCCTGGGTGTGACCTGGAGCCTGGCAGGGGACTGGTCTCAGGAGGCAGTCTGGCACTTGCCCTGGTTTCTCTCTTCTCGTCCCCTGGACTTGGGTTTGCCTCTGCCCCTCGCCCCCGACCCAGGCGACCCCTAGTTATCCTGAGGGACAGTGTTCCCTGCATCTGGTTTCCCTGTGTCAGGCAAAGCCAGGTGAGGAGGTGGCCGCCAGGCTCAGGGTTCTCTGTGGGGTCAGCTACCAGCCCTTCCTGTATCGTCCCCAGGCCCTGCCTGGACTGATGGCCTGGGGCCGCCTCTTCCTCCCAAGACCTCTGCCCATACAGAGCCAAGCGCAGCTGCCCTCAGACCTCCAGGCTTGCAGGAGCCTGGCACGCGGCTGTCAGAAGAGGTCTTTCAGAGGGGACAGCAGGCTAGGGCTGGGCAACGAGGTTGGAAGGTTCGCGTGTACCCAGGATGACATAGCCACCATCAGACGCTGCCTTGCCGGGCTGAACCCCGAGGCATCCGTGCCCACTCCCCTGAGGCAGGCAGAGGCACGGGTGGGGCGGCAGGGAGGAAGGAACAAAAGTGGCCCACCCTGTGTTCTGGAGCTCTAGGGTCCTGCAGGCTCCCTAGGCCCTCTCTGCAGCCTGGACAGATCTCGCACTTGGGGTCAGACAGGGTGGGCAGCATGTACCTCACAGGAAACCCACCCTACCCCACTCTCTCAGCCCAAGGAAAGATGGGTGACCCTTCAGCCCCAGGCCAGCAGCGTAACAGGGGTGGTAGGCCCCATGCACACTTACCTGAGCCTGGAGTGCCAGGGGGCGGGGTTGGCCCCAGCACACAGCTGTGTGTGCTGGGTGTGTGCCAGGTGTGACCTGGGCCTGCTTGATAGGTGACCGCCCAGAGCCTGGCAGTGAGCTGCGCCCCAGAGCCTGTCCTGTTGGCACCAGCTCAGAGCAGAGGTTGTCCTTGCCTTCCCCACCATGCACTGCACACCCTCAGTACCCCGTTGTGACAGCAGGGCTCTCGGGAACCCCAACCTGGCTGCGCCTGCTTCCCCTGCTGCCCCGTTACCCCCATTGCCCCTGCTGCCCTTGCTGCCCCTGCTTCCCCTGCTGCCCCTGCTGCCCCTGCTTCCCCAGCTGCCCCTGCTTCCCCAGCTGCCCCTGCTTCCCCTGCTTGCCCCTGCTTCCCCTGCTTGCCCCGGCTGCCCCTGCTGCCCCACAGTCCAGCTGCCCCTGCTGCCCCTGATTCCCCTGCTGCCCCTGCTTCCCCTGCTTGCCCCGGCTGCCCTGCTGCCCCACAGTCCAGCTGCCCCTGTTGCCCCTGATTCCCTGCTGCCCCTGCTTCCCCTGCTTCCCCTGATTGCCCCAGCTGCCCCTGCTGCCCCACAGCCCAGCTGCCCTGCCCGCCTGTGGTTGCTCACTTCGCGCCCCATTTGTAGCAGCTTTGCAGCTCCTTCAGGGCGCAGCTCCCACGCGCTGGTGCGTGGCCCTGGCCTGTGTCCCTCCCTCAGCTGGTTGCATTGTCACCTGTCCTCTGCAGATTGGAGGATCCATGGGCGGCCTCTCCCCTCAGGCACCAGGCATCTCCCACAAAAGAGTTGGGGCACAGGCACCCAGACTGCAGATGCATGTGGATTCCAGGTGGACGCACACGGGGCACAGGCTGTCCCTGCAGTGATGGTGTCAGCAGAGCCTCTGTCCCCTGGAGCCCAGCTGGGGTCCAGGTTGAATATGGCAGACACTGCAAACACCCCTTCCTGACATCCTGTGTCATGACGAGGGGTCTCAGGGCCACCAGTGTGTGTCTCAGGGCCACCATCTGTCCATCTGTCTATTCCCTTGGCCCCTACTATGAAGTGCCCTGTCCAACACACGTGGGTGTTTGCTCGGTCTTGCATCCCTAGCCACTCTGCCCCCAGCCACTTCTCTCAAGAACTGGGGTCCAGGCTAGATTTGGGCTACCAGGGGCACACGAGCTCTGAGATTCTGGAGGATAAGTGGGTCCCACCTAGGGACCCCACCGAGGCTGGGGAGGACTCGGCTCTGGAGAGGTCAGTACCTGAGCACCACCCAGAGGCCCGGTGCTGGGCTGGGCTCCCACAGCCTGTGCTGGGCAGGTCAGGAGGGTCTCTCAGTCTGGTCCCGCTCACCCCAAATAGCATTTTGATGAGTTAAGTGTGAGAGAATTAAAAACAACCCGATTAAATTTCCTTTATAAATACACACGGGTTGGAAATCAAGGGGAAAAGTGGCTTTGGGCTAATAAAACACTGCTACACTTTCCCTGAAAGCGTGCATGGAGGGCACTGGCAGGTCCTTGGGCTGGGCGCCCCTGAGCGCTGCCAAGGTGACCCAGGCAGTGGGCGAGGCCAGGGATCGCCAGGCCCCCTGCCCTCCCAGCCTGGGTGCACAGCCAGCTCAGCCTGGGTGCACAGCCAGCTGTGCCCGTCTCCCCTCAATACCCTGTAGGGCCCACACCTGCAGACATGCGTCTGTGCCAGAAGGCCAAGGCGGGGGTGCAGGCTGACAACATGTTCAGCAGCAGGGTTGCCCTGGCTGTGGGGAGGGCCCTCTGTCACCCTTCTGGTCTGCCAAGACATCCCTGAGATGCTGCTTGCAGATTTGAGCTAGGGGAAGACGCAGGAACGCTGGGTGCGTGGGGCAAGGGAGAGGCCCTGGCGGTGGAACTTTTGAGGTCATTGGAAAGGCAAACAGAATCATTAACAGCTTCCAAAAATAACCCACCCAGAGCGAGGCTCCCGGGAAACTTCCAAGCATGGAGCTCGGCTGGGGGCTGGGGGCATCTTAGGAATTTGGGGCCAGCAGGTCCGGAGTGGCCTGGGCAGCTCTGACCAGTGTGTCCTAACCAGCTGGGGCTTCATCTGAAGATGGGCCACCCAAGATCTGGAGCAGGGAGGCTCCATCCATCCATCCATCCATCCATCCATCCATCCATCCATCTGTCCGTCTGTCCATCCATCCATCCATCCATCCATCCATCCATCCATCCATCCATCCATCTGTCCATCCATCCATCTGTCCATCCATTTGTCCATCCATCTGTCTGTCCATCTGTCCATCTGTCCATTCATCCATCCATCCATCCATCCATCCATCCATCCATCCATCCATCTGTCCATCCATCTGTCCATCTGTCTATCCATCCATCCATCTGTCCATCTATCCATCCATCCATCTGTCCATCCATCCATCCATCCATCCATCTGTCCGTCCATCCATCTGTCCATCTGTCTATTCCCTTGGCCCCTACTATGAAGTGCCCTGTCCAACACACGTGGGTGTTTGCTCTGTCCCTTGAAGACTGGGCACTGTTTTATGATCTTTCTTTTTCTTTTTGTGAATTTTAGGACAGGGTCTACAGGGTGTTTAGGGTTTCACTATGTAGATCAGACTTGTAGTGATTCTCCTGTTTTCAGCCTCCCAAGCCTTGGGATTACAGGCATGCGCCACCACTCCTGGTCTCAGTTGCTGTCTCAATGTACCCGGGGATTGAACCCCTGGCCCCTGAGCTCTGCTGAAGCAGGAACTTTAGTCTGCTGAGCTACCTGGCTGGCTCTAGGATCCTTTCTTTCTTTTAACAGTTTAGGGGTGTAGTTGGAACACAAGAAATGGCACTAGTTGAAGTATGTGGCTGGGAGGGCTGGGACGTAGCTCAGGAAGGTCTTGCAAGCTCAGTGCGTGCCAGGCCCTGGGTCTGAGCTCCAGCTTCTCCTCCCACGAGAGGTGTGTACTTGGTCAGTGTGGGCACGAGGGTGGGACTCACACGCCATTGCCCTGCGAGCTGGTCCATTGCCCTCCAAGTCTCTTTTGCCCCTGCTGTCCCTTCCTCACCTGTCCCCCAACCCCAACAACCTCAACCTAAAGCTCTGAGGGACTGGATCCAGCCATGGAGACACCTCTGGGAGTACTGACTGCTCCGCTGTGTACTCACAGCTCACAATACAGCCTGAGCTGGAGATCACGCACACGAGAGCTAACACGGACCGACAGCATGGGCAGCTACAACGAGGGGCTGGGAGGGAGGCCGCGTGACTGCGCCTCGTGTCCCACCACCTCACGCTTCCCCACCAAGGGAGCACTTTACCCTTCTCTTTGCCACACTGGATTGCCAGCATTGTTACTCTTATGCTTTGGGGCCATTTGTGAGCAAAATGGAGGTGACTTACCCCAGGCCCTGCCACCCTGCCACCCGGGTGCCCAGCGGGTGGGTGTCATGTGCTGTGCAGGCGCACGGACAGAGTGAGGATTCTCTCTGGAAAGGAAGATTCACTCTGGACAAAGAACAGCAAGGGCTTCATCACACATCTCAGAGTCGCTCACAGTTGAAAAACCTGTGAATTGCTCCCTTCTGGAACTTTCCATTTGATGTTTGGGGCCTAGGCTGAGCACGGTGGCTGAAACCTTGGGGCTCCTCCCTGTCCTCTTCTTTCTCTCCGGGCCAGCTTGGCCCTGCCCTAACCTTCACCTGTCATCCGTCCCTCTGAGGCTTCTTGCGTCCATGGTGACAAACTGTTCCCGGTCGTAAAAGTCTGAAAGCCTCTTTTGCGCCATGTCAAGGACATGGTGGCTGGGTCGGGGCTGTAAGTTCACAGGGCTTGGTTTGCTTTTCCTTTTGGGGACCCTAGGATGCTCAGGCCACCTGCAATCCTTCACCTCGTTCTCGCAGATGAGATTGTCCCATCGCCAATTTTGAGCGGCCCAACTTTGCCCGAGTTCTTGCGGCCTGGGATAAATTGCTAAACTTCGCCAACTGAGATGGAAAGCAAACAGCCTCAGTCCCGGGGAGGTGCTATGGCTGCAGGTTGGGGCCAAGTCCTGGCTCCAAGGCCCCGCTCGCACCTGCTCCAACGGCTTGGCAAGCTACACCAGGACCCCGGTGGGAGCAAGTGTCAGGGAGACGGCCTGAGGACCAGGCCGCCCCAGGGAGCCCAGGCCAGCGGCCCTGTGAGCCTACCTGCAGGCGGGTGCAGCATCCTCAGCTCTGTGTGCCGAGCCCCGGCAGGCGGTGCTTCTGTCCCTCTCTGGGTCCAGTCAGGCTCCTGGCTTGGCCAGACTGAGTCTGATAGCTGTCTCTCTGATGCCCCATGAGGGCTGAGGGTGAAGATTTGGAGCAAGCCTGGCATGCAGGGTGGTCCTGCTGACAGATAACCTCTGCCTGCCTCAGCCTCCTGGGGATCAATGGGATGGAAACACTGACCAGGGGCTGTTGGAGAGGGTGGCCCCTGGGCTGAGTCCTAGGAGGGCTCTGGGACAAGGCCTCCTCTGCAAGGACACCTCTGGGCCCAGGTGGCACCGAGCCCCAGAGTCCAGGAGCTCTGGGAGACTGAGGCCTGGAGCCCCCATGGTACCTCTGGGGATCAACTGTTCTCTGGACACAGGAGTCCTGGCCCTGGGAATGGGGTCCATGCCAGGAACAGAAAGGGGCAGCGAGGCACATAAGGCCTGGGCCCCTTCACAGACCCAGCTTCAGGGTGGGGTTCTGGGGTCTGAACCCTAGTGAGGGGATGCTCACGGGGGCCCTGGCAGGTCCCTGGCCCTTGGGCTGCTGTTTCTGTTTGCCCTCCTGCCAACCCCACTGGCAGAGCCGAGAGCGGGCGAGAAATCTCTCAGGCTGGCTTTCCTAGCCCCAGCCCTGGGCCTGTTCCAGGACCCACGCTGAAGAGGCATCTTTGTTTCTTTAATTTTGCCTGTTGGAAAACTCCGGTATTAATATTTATGAGAAATTACCTCATATCCACGCCGCCTGCCGTGTGTTTGCTTAACATATTTAATGTGATTTGGGGGCTACATTTACTTTTTAACTGCCTCAGCGAGGGAGGCCTGACCCATCTCCTCCCTCCCAACCCTGGTGCCACGGTGTTGTCCCCAGCGGCCTCCAAAGTCCGTGGCTTTAATGGCTTCAGCAAAGTCCCGGCCCCTCCTGGCCGCAGCTGGGATGGCCAGCCCTGCCTGATGGCGACACCGCACCAGGGCCAGGGCTCCGTGTGGCAAGCCGGCCCTCGCAGGGTGGAGCGAAGGTGGATTTCTGCAGGAAAGGAAGGAAAAAACATTGATGGTGTCTGAAAATAGCTCCTTGTATTGCTAGAAGACAGCAATTTAAATAAGTGCTTTCTCCCGTTTCTCTTGAACACAAAGGTAATTGTTTTGCTCTGAAATAGATGGCCGGGTTGCCTGTGGATTGATTTTTCTCAGCGTCCCTTTCTGTGCTGCATTAGGGAAGCCAGTGCTGGGCTGAGCCCTTCTGTGGCTGGGACGCATGCCTGTCCTGGGCCACAGGCCTGTCCAGGGGGACTGCATGCTGGGCAGGAGGGGCCGCCGTGTGGCGCTGCCCCCGAAGCTCCGTGGCTTGGAACTGGAACTCGGTCCCTCTCTCAGAGGCTCATCTCCCTCTGGTAACGTGAGGCCCGGAACTGTAGGTTACCGGCCTGGGGTCACTGCAAGATGCAGGAGGCATGACTGTCCACGCATGGCCCTTGGCAGGTGGCTGCTCAGAAACCCCTCGGTCCTCTCCTCTGCTTGGCTGTCTCTGGCTTTGGATGCTGACTTGGGGTTCAGCCACCTGGTCATCTTGGAGACCCAGAGGCGCAGGAAAGCTAAGATTTCTGGGCAGTGAGCCCAGGGCTACCTCGCACCCACTACACTTGTCAAATGCATCTGCTTGTGATCTGGCGCCAGACAACAAAACCACAGACAGGCGAAGCTGCCGCTCGGCCCCCTGCAGAGTCCTGGTCATGTGGCCCAGGCCTCGTCCTCCCGCAAGCGTCCAGGCCCATGCAGCTCCGGGGGTGCCCAGACAGCCTACACCAGCCCTCTCTACCGCCCGTCTTCTAGTGGAGAAGGGACGACAACTGCAGCCCACCCAGGGCGCCCTCGGGGCAGGCTGAGCGGGCTCCCGAGGCGGGAGGTTGTGAGGCCCGGCCTGCACATGTGGGTCTGCTGCGCCCGACAGCCTGTGTGCTCCTGGGAAACGCGATACTCACCACATTCCTGCCCAGCTCCGCCCTGCGGAGTGGAGATGCTGCTCTGGCCCTAATCGTCTGGGAGAGACACAACCAGCTGTCGCCTCAGGCCTGGCCCTTTGCCCCCGGGTGGGGACACCAGCACAGTGATCAATCAGTCCCCACACTTCTCGGCGGGACTCTCAAGTTACACGCCACGGGATGAGGTCACTGTGGCTGCCATGCTGCGAAAGGAGAAAGAGGCCCCTGTGTTTCAAGCCCCAGGGTCGGACAGGCCAGCTTCTTGGGTACCAGAATTCTTCTGCCCTCTGTTTCAGGAATGAGGGCTAGTACAGAATCTTTGTGTCCCTCCCAGAACCCCAAAGTTGTAAGTCTATGTATATTTACTGTAGAGGATTTGGAAAATATGAAAAAGCAAGAGGGAGAAAAGGAAAACATTTAATTTCCACTTTGCCCTATTTTCTTCTAGTATTTTTGTACCACATGTCTCGACCCATGCTCAACAGCTCATCGAACACTGAGTGATCGGTTCACCCACCCACCATTCATCATGCATGTTCTTTTATCCATTCACCATCCACCACCCATCCATCCATCTGTCCTCTGTCATCCATTCACCTTTCCTTCCACCCGCCACCCATCCACTATCATCCATCCATCCTCCCACCTCCCATCTGCATTATCCATCCATTCACCCATCTCCCCATCCTTCCCTCTGTCCCTCGGCATCCACCTTTCCCCTTCTTTCCTTCCTTAGTTCCTTTTATCCTCCCATCCTTCCATCCACCCATCCATCCACCCATCCTTGCATCCACCCATCCATCCACCCATCC
>NW_004524689.1:1451669-1455599 GCF_000260255.1 Octodon degus
CCATCCATCCATCCATCCATCCATCCATCCATCCATCCATCCAGTACTCAAGTCAAACCATATGCCGTTGCTGACATTCAATCATTTCAAATGACAAAAATAGCATTTTCATATGGCTTGAGCTAATATTAATCATCCATTCTCCTTATCCATTTTTGTTTGTTTCTGAAAACTTTAGATGCCATTTCCATGTGGTGCCTTCTACAGGCTGCCTCTGCCCACAACAGCGATGCCACAACAGTCTGTCTGGGAATGCGAGTTGAAGAGTGTGCAGGAAACACCTACTTGGCAGCCAGGCAGGTATGCAGGGCTTGGGCTTCTCAGCAGCCAGGCAAGGGTGCGCTCCCCAGAGCCCGGGCACTGAGGGAGGAGAAGAGCGGCCTGGGGTGGGGGAAGCTTGCTTTCTTTCTGCCCAGCCCACCCAGGGCTTCACAGCAGGCTTTTGGGGGAACGCCACATTTCCTGAGTTCACTCTGAGGGGAAAAGCAGCTTTCACAGGGGCAGTGTGGGGCTAGGGCAGGGCCCAAGCTCTCCTGCAGTTCTGTGGAGAGGAGCATGTTCCATCAGGGGACTGCTCAGGGGCAGCCATGCACCCGTGTCACTGGCCCCTGCACTGGGCCTCGTGCTGTGTGGACCTAGAGAAGCCGTAGCGGGGTGGAACACCGGGAGGGTCATGGGGGTGAGTGTGGCCCATGAGTCTTGGTTTTCCAGTAGCATCCGTTGATCCAGAGAGCTGGGCATCTGTGAGCAGACCCTGCTGGGCCTGACCCTCAAATGTGCTGGGCCAGGACCTTGTACTGGGCATTAACACAGACGCAGCAGCAGGCTGTCAGGCACTGCATTCCTAGCTCGGCACCTGGAGTCACAAGTGTGCAAGTGTGTGTGTGTGTGTGCTGTGTGTTAGAGAGTGCATGAGTGTGTGTTGGAGCATGGGTGTGGCGCAGGGCTGGGCGGGCCTGGCCCTGTGGGGCCCTTTCCACACTGGCACTCTCAGCCCTGAGGTCAGCCCTGTGCTCACCCCTGGTCCCGGCCACTGCTCCTTCCCGCTTGGGCTCTGAGGTGGATGAGCCTCGCCTCTGCTTGTCCTGCAGCCGGGCTGCGCAGCCAGGCCTGCTGCGCCACACATGGGCCATGTTAGCCACCCCCTCCCCTGCGTCCACACTGCGCCCCGGCGGTCACCCCGCCCCCGTCGCCAGCCCACCTCCACTTCTAATTGGGCCCAAAGCCACTTAATGGTGTCTGCTGCGGCTGCAGGGCTGCACAGGGCAGAACAATGTGCCATTCATGTCCCGAACAGAACACTAGTGATCGGGCTAATATCTGCAAGCTCAAAAACAAGGCCTAATTGGGACAGATGCTGTGAATTCCAGGGGAAAGGCAGCTCCCATGTGATCCACACCAGGTACGTGCCAGCGCTTCGATTTTAATAGCAGCTTTTATTTTTTTATTGGCATACACACACCCCACCAACGCTCCATGCCGTCGCTGGCAGGCCTCTGTGGAAGCCTCCGTGGCCGCTCGGCCTGCGGCCCTGTGGCCGTGTCATTCGGCTGACGAAAAGATGCCTACCATGCCACAAGCATCTCCCTGCAGACGCTGACCTCTGCCCTTCACTGAGCGGACCCGGCACTTGACAACTGCTCTGGACCTCGGCTCGGATGCCCACCCCAGGACTGTCTGCCCTCACGGTGGCAGGGCCTGTGGTCCCTGTGCTGGGAGGTGCCCAGCCTGCGGTCCCCTGCTGAGCTCCACCTGTGGCCAGGTGTCGCCCTGACCATGAGCCCCTGCACTTTGCGCCGACGTGCTCGGCCACACACTCCTGGGTCCTTGCTGTGCTCACCATCCTCTGATCTCATGAGGGAAGCCCCTGAGGCTGGGTGCTCGCTGTACCTTACCCAGCCAGCACACAGGGTGCTGCTGAGCCACTGGGGGCCCAGAGCAGCCCTGCCTGACCCCACGCCCCCATCCATTCAGCCCATGGACACCACTGCTGTGGGACCTGCAGGCTGCTCCTGGGGCTGTTGCTTCTGTTGGGCAGGAAAGGGGGGCCCAGCTCATTTGCTGGGCTTCCAAGTCCCCAGGAAAGCTGCTGGTGGGATTCGTCAGCATAACCAACAGCTCAGGAGGGAAGGGGTCTCTGCTTCAGGCAGACCACCACGGTCAGCCCTCTGTCTGTCACCCATCCATCCGCTCTGCCTGCTATGCCTCATCTACCCTTCCATCCATTTATTCACCCAACAAGTCGTTCAGCTATCGTCCATCCACCTATCCATCCATCCACCTATCCAGGTAGCCATCTTCCATCCACTGGGATCACAGGTGTGTCACGCCATGGCCTGCCTTCTTCTCACATTTAGAGCTCCAGTCTGCCCGGCGTGTGGCTCTGTATATTTGTGGGATCGAGTGCAATGTCTCTTCCCTGAACCTATCTGGCAGATGTGGTTTGAGTCACCAGAGGCCCCACCCGTCCCTCAGAGGCCAGCTTGGGTGGAGTCCAGGAAGCTGTGCACTCATTTCTGGGCCCTGCCTGCTCCCCAGCCTGCGAGGACAGGATCACCGAGGAGGAGCCACAGCCGTGGGCGCAAGGAGAGCGTGTGCCGCGTGTCTGCCGTGTGGCATGTCGCCCAGAGCTCCGGGCCTGTCCCGCCTGCTCTGCTCCCAAGCACAGCTTCTGTGGAGCAGGAACCTGGCGTGTCCCATCTCAGGGTCTTTGAGGCTGCAAACAAAGCTCCAGAAAGAGTGTGCTTCCTCTCTCCCCGCAGCCCCGCACTCGTGTGGCACTGGAAGGCATGCCCGCGGCAGCTGCGGAACACGGGTCCTCCTCCTTTGCGGGCAGTTGTGCGCAGCTCCGAGAGCTGTCCCCATTCCCTGCCTTGTGACCTCCTCTGCTTGGGTGACAAAGACCCTCCCATCTCACTTTCCCTTTGGGGGAACTCCGCCCCTCATCCGACTAGGCCAGGCCCACCGCGGACCGGCTCCCTGTGCACGGCTCGTCACCTTTGACTCCTCTTGCCGCAGTCGTGCGCTGGGTGAGCTGAGGCCCACGGATCAGGGTCTGCTGCTGATGCCTGGGAGCCACCTGCACGTCTGGGAGAGGAGCCCACGTGCTGAGGAGACCCAGGCTCGGAGACAAGGTGATAATTGGGTGGAAATCCGTTCCCTGCCAGCCTCGGGTGGCCTGGCTGCGAGTGCAGCACACGGCTGCCCAGAGCAAGCCCCATGCAGCCTCCCTTGCTGCGGCTGTGGCCAAGCTGCCAAGCCACGGACAGCGCAGACATGCCACGTGCTGCTCTTAGCCGCCTGCTGCTCGCTGTTGCTCTGCTCTCCCTTGCTGATCCCACTGGAGTGCTGATTATGCGGCGGAGGCTGGCGTCACCTTGGTGCAGGCAGCAGGGGTCGCCCCTACGGTGGTTAAGACAGAACCGAGGAGCTGGCTCTTCAGCGACTCCTGAGCAGGGCCACCGTGCCCGGCCTCTCCAGCACAGCCACGGAAACAACAGAGAGTGAGCTCCACGCTGCTGACAGCCTCCCTGCTGGAGCCAGACTCCCCGTGTGAAGCCACCTGGGTGCTCCTCCGGGAAATCCCCTTGGATGGCCCTCAGTGTCTGCGCATTTCACGTGGCTGGCTGAACGTGTGTGACCATAAAGGAAGCCGTGCTCATCGATAAGTTTAGCCCAGAACCTTCCCTTCTTCCTCTGTCACTTTTTGATCCAGCATATCAAAGTGGTTTTAATATCACTAAAAAACCAGGCAAGGGGTTTCCTTTCTTAATACTCTTTGAAACAGTCTATTTAGAACTGCGGTTTTTATGTTTATTAACTATTTTAAAGACTTTTCTAGGGGCTGAGGAGATGGCTCAGTAGAATAAGCGCTTGCCTGGCAAGCTCAAGGGCCTGAGTTCAATCCCTGGATCAGCAAAAAAAACAAAA
>NW_004524689.1:1455699-1474842 GCF_000260255.1 Octodon degus
AAAAAAAAAAAAAAAAAAAAAAAAAAAAAAAAAAACACTTTTGTACAGTGTTCTCACTATGTGGACGTAGTTTGAATAATCTTTAAAGGCCAAGGCATTTTCCAGATATTTTTATTTCTCATTTAGTCGGTTCTTTTTGCCTTCGGGGAGCCCACAGGCTGCGCGTGTCCGCGTCCCGGGCCCGGCCAGCTGGGGCTGTCTGCAGCTGTCCTGTCTTCCCGGCCCCACCTGCTGTGCTCGCCCCTCCTCACCGTGCACACTTCGGAAGGGCGCAGGCCAAGCGTTTGGGCGGACGTTCACGAGCTTGTTTGTTGGCCGTCTCCTGACAAGACTGTGGACGGCCTTGGGGGCAGAGCACCGCAGGGCTTCCCACGGAGGGCAGGAGGCGTCGCCAGTGGGACAGTGGGCTGGCCCCGACCCCCGCGTAGGGTGGTGTCACCAGGCTTGTCTAGGGTTACTGTGTTAGTTTGTAATGCGTATTAGGTGACGGCTAGAAGGTACACGGACATTGTTTGTTCTTAAATTTTACCCGCTAACGTCAGCCCTGAAGAAGCAATTCTGGCTGTCATTGTCTAGTGGCGACTTAGAGATCTCCATCCCCTCGCTTTGCGGAGACTCGCCGAGAACTTTCTGTAGGGAGGCGTTGCTTACTCTCCCCCACTCGCTGTTTGCATCTACTCACGGGCTCTTGGATGCCTCCTACTGGGCGTCAGCACAGGGTCATCTACCTGTCGGGTCACTGAGAGCCCCAGTCCCGGCCGAGGACTGACAGGCCCCCACTCTCTTAGGTGCGGCCCCCATTAAAGTGCCTTCCTGGCACCGGCTGGCCTCCTGGCATCACAGGGCACTGGGCCACTTGATATTTCTCCCATCTGGTCGCAGGATCAGCCGCTCTTCCAAGAACACTTCCCTGGTGAACTGTTTCCAGAGCTGGGATTTGCATTGATGTGGGTTGGATGATTTTGAGTGTGTGCCTGGGGGCTCATGTGTCAGAGGCTGGGTGTCCAGAGTGCAGTGCTGGAAGGCATTGGCCTCTGCGGGGTGGGCAGTGGGTGGTCCTTGGTGAGGAAAGACGCCAGTGGAGGAGTGGAAGCACCATGCCCAGGACCCGGGCATTCTCATGGGGAGGCTCTCATGCCAGGTTCCTGCTCCCCACGGCCCAGCTCTTCCCTGGGACCAAGTCTGAAGGTGTGAGCCATCTCTGTGTCCACACCACCATCTGCCATGAGGGCCTGGCCAGGGCTGGGTCCACATTTTGACTTTGAACCTCCTGAAGTGTGAACTCAGTGCATTGTCTTTGTTCTGTGAATCCAGCTTGTCAGATGTTTTAGTAACTGATTTGCATGTGTTGAGCAAATCTTACATTCTTGGGATAAATCTACCTTGCCATGCTGTATAGGCTTATTGGATGTCCTTGGGTTTGAATGATCAGTATTTTTGAAATTTTTTTTGCATCAGTCTAAGGGATGTTGGTCTGTAGTTTTCTGATGTTTTTGTCTGGCTTGAATGTCAGGACAACATGTAATTTATAGAACAAGTTCTTTCATTTCTGTGTCTGCCTTTTGACAGTTTAAGTGTCGCATACTTAGACATGGATTCCTTGGGGTTTTAAGCTCAGAATTCATCGAGCCTCTTACATGTGTGGATTCACGGTTTGCACCAAACTTAGGGAGCGTGGGTCTCAGTTGACCCAGGTTCAAGTCCATCCGCTCCGCCGTGGTTGAGTTCTGCCGCGGAGCCTGCCTGCCCATTTTCCACTTCAGTCAGTACACTTTCCAACTCCAGAATTTCTGTTTGATCATTGTTCTAGCTTCTGTCGATTCGCTTACACTCCGGCTTTGGTGAGACCTCATTCTTGTATTTTCTTTTGGTTCTTTAGACACCTTCAGCTCCTTGAGCATGCAGCCTTTGCCTAGGGATTCCGACAGCCGGGCCTCCTTGGGGGCCGTCTCTACTGGCCCTCTGAGCCTTGTGTATGTGCTATACTGTACCGTTTCTTTGCACAGTTCATAAGATCTTATTGACAAGAGGGTATTCTAAATAGTAGGCTGTGGTGACTCTGGAAATCAGGTTTTCCTCTCCCACCCAGAGCGCGCGTTGCCGCTACTTGGGTTCCCTGGGTTTGTTCACGCAGCGATTCTCCTGCAGCTGCTCACATGACGCCTGCAGTCCGTGTCCTGTGAGGCCGCTGACGCCTCTGCTCCATCTGACTTGTGGTGAGTCAGTCGCACACACAAATCCTTGAAGCAAGAAATGTCCCGGGCTTTGCTGAGGAGACTGCGACACCGCGGTAGGAGGGAAGCAGCTCTGCCTTAGCCTTCTGGACAGCAGCTCTGTCTGCACAGCTGGTGGTGACCCTGGACAGAGGCTCCAGCTGTCCCAGGTCAGCAGAGGCCAGACACATTTCTGCAAGGCGGTGTGCCCTCTATAGTGACCCTCGTGCTGTTCCTGGAGCCTCAGGGGCATCTTGTCCCCGGCCACATGCAGACTGCCGTGTCCAAGATCCCACGAGTGGGGGCTGCTTGTCCCTGACTGAGAAACCACAGAGTTCTGTCCTGTTGACTTGGAGCCTGGTCGGCAGGTCAGGCCAGCAGTGCCAGGCCAGAGGTCCACACTGCGCCACCGTCTCGCAGCACAGTGAGGCTGTGGCACTTGCTGGGTCTGCACAGAGATTGTGTCCCTGGCCGGCCGGGATCACCGTGGACAGCTTAGAGATCACAGGCACTCAGAGTAAGTCTGAGCGCAGAGGCCAGGAGAAGCTGGGGACACTCTGCCTCAAGCCTGGATGGCCATGGCACATCCCAGAAGTGCTGGGAAGCCCACATAGACTGGGGCCATCTGTGCCACTTGCAGAAGGGAAGGGTGTGTGCGGCACAGGGTGTGCAGTGAGAGGCAGCCCCTGTGATACAGACGGTGTGTGGCACCAAGGGGCGAATGGTCACCAAGCGGCGGAGGGCCACCAAGTGGCAGAGGGCCAACGAGGCATAGAAGGTGACCAAGGGGCAGGGGCTCGTCAAGGGGAGGGAAGACAGGACTCGAGGTGGGGAATCTGCCAAGGTGGCCACCAGGCCAAGGGTAGTTAGCGGAAGGTTGGGCTTAGAAAGCTGACCTGTGGGGTCCTGGAGCTGGGATGCCATGACACACAGTCTAACGCACAGAGCCACTTTCACTACTTTGGTTGTCATTATGTTATCTGCTTCTAAGAAGCGACACTGAACTGACCACCCACATTTACTCCATCCACATTCAGTGACTGTCCCGTGGTGGATGTCACATGTAGAGGTCCTGTGGTTCCCTAGGAAGCAGAGGGCCACGAATGCTCCCTAGTGACAGCCCCCCATGCTCCAGCTCATCCGGCTCTTGGGTCACGGGGAGAAGCTGCCAAAGGCTACCAGCCCTGCTCCTGTCCCCCAGGGACACGACGGCTCGGCGAGCTGCAGACCCTCAGCCGGTGTGGGAGGGTCCTGGGGCTCTCCAGGGATGCTGCTGAACCCAGGCCTTCCTCTTTAGCAGCCTAGGGCAAGTAGCTATATGTGCCCCAGGCAGGGAGCATGGATAAGGGCTGAGGCTCAGGGGACCTATGCCCACCGTGCTGGGCTCAGGAGGGATGCTTCCCCAACAGGGGCTTTTTTTCCTGAAAGAGAATAAAAAATACTAAAAACATAGAAATGATACAGAATTTTACTAAATAAGATTATAGGAATTAAACCATGGTTGTTTCCTTGCATATTGTTGTCTTCAAATTAGTTACTCGGATTACCAGATACAAGCATGCAAGATTGGTCAAAAAGGGCCGGGGAGATGGCCCAGTGGAATAAGCGCTTCTCTGGCAGCGCAAGGGCCTGAGTTCAATCCCTGGTTCTGCAAAAAAAAAGTCAAAAAACTCATCATGATTGCTCTTCTGAACAGACCAGCAGAAATCCGCAGCACAATTAACGAAGCTCTCCTGTGCATACGCACATATGTTTCCCCCCCTTTCTCCTTTCCCTCGTCCCAGCTTTCCCTTCCCCTTGCAGTTTCTTTCCCTTCCACAGCGTCTGTTGTACCTTTAAGATTTCATGTACTCGCTCAGGTTCTTACGCTAGGGAGACAGTAGAATGTTTGCACACGTGGGCCTGATTTATTTCACTGGTTATATCCAGTTACCTATAAAAGCCTCGAGTCTATCTTTTTTCATAGCTCAGTAATACTCCATTGTATAAAAACCCCACCTCTTTGTTATCCGTTCCGCAGTTGATGGGCATCTGGGTTGTTTGGAGGACTTAGCTCTGACAAACTGTGCTGCTATAAACATGGGGCACATACATTGCTGTGGTATGAGGTTTTCAGCTCTGGAAAAATATCCAGGAGGGGAAGAGCTGGGTTGGATGGGCCCTCCAACCCTAGCTTTTTGAGGAGTGTTATGCTGCTTTCCGCTGAGGCTGTTCCAGTCTACGTTCCCCCAGCAGCGGAGAAGGTTCCTCTTTCCCTCCAGGCCCTCCAGCATTGGTTATTGGCTGACCCAGTGAGGACTTTTAAGATGTGCTGCTCAGAATCTGCACCAGCCAGCCAGGGCCTGGGAGGAGCAGAGGACCAGGGAGGGCAGTGTCGTCTTGCTCCGGGACTTTCGCCCGGCCATTCTTGCCTCAGGCAGGAGCGTGCTGCTCCCGGTCTCGTAGGTAGTGCTCTGCTCCATCCTCGGGGGCTCAGCTTGGTAGCATCTCCCTGTCGCCCTACTCGACGTCACCCTAGCCCAGCCATGCCATGGCCACTTTCATTTGCTTTCTTCTATGTACAGCGCCTGCTCTGGTTTCCGTCTAGACACCCCTCAAGTCTCGCGCTCTCGCAGGCAGAGCTTCTGGGGGTGACTGGGCCGTGCGTGCGTGATGCAGGACGGTCGCTGACGGGCTTCTAGTCGGGTGTCATGGGCGACAGTGCCTGGCTGAGGAGCGGGTGGCGGTGGCCGTGGCCTGAAGGCTGCCTCCCTGCTGCTCCCTGGAGCCCTCCCGGCCTCTGCCCACCCTGCCGTGGACTGTCTGTCTTCTGCCAGGCCCTCTGCCGTGCTGCCCCGCCTCAGAGCCAGCCAGATGTGGACCGAAACGTCCAGACGTTGGGACCCTGAAGAAACCTTTCTTCCCTTAACTTGTGGGCATTGGGTATGGGGCCCAGCGACAGGAAAGCCACCAAGAACTGCTGTCACATCTCTCATTGCAGGACAAACACCTGACACCCAAAATGAAGGAAGGAGCGGTTTATTTAGCTTATAGTTACCGGAGGTTTCAGTCCACGCTTGTCAGCATGTGGCAGAGAGCAACCTTTCATGGCGGTGACAAAGAGCAGAGAGCAAAATGGAGGAGCAGGGGCAACAATGGCTTCAGAGAGCAGGTCTGTCTTCCTTAAGTCGCATTCAGACTGCCCGCCCCAGGCTGGGTGCAGTCCTCTCACCCATGATCCCAGCAGCCTCACACCCGTAATCCCAGCAGCACTCACACCTGTAATCCCAGCAGCCTCACACCCATAATCCCAGCAGCACTCACACCTGTAATCCCAGCGGATCATGAGTGAATCACAAACTCTAGAAGCTACCCCATGACTGCAGGCAGCGTTGGGGGGACAAATACGTACAAAGCAGAGCAACTGCCCAGCACCATCCTGTGTTAAGCTGATGTTTCTATCCACCAAGACTGACTGTGGCTAAGTGGTCCAGAGCCATCCTTGACCCGCTCCAGCCTGTCCAGCCTGCCCATGCAGGTGTCTGGGGGTGCAGGTGGTGGACACCGTCCAGTGGAGGGATGGCCGTTCTGCCATGGGATGGAGAAATGGACGGGGATGGTTCAGCGAGGTACAGGGCGTGCGGGTTGCAGCCTTGCCCAGGAGAGATTTTAACGAGGCTCCCGAGGTCCAAGCATGGAGGAAACATCCAGGGATGGAGGGCCATGACTGCATCTCTGTCCCAACTGCAGCCCGCCCACCTGGCCTGAGTCCTCCTGCCCCCGCCCTGGCCAGCGACCCTGCTGGTGTCTTGGCGTGTGTGGGCATCTGAGTCCCTGGGCCTCGAGGCTCACAGCTGCATGGATGCTGCAGCCTCCTGTCTCGGGGATCGGGCAGAGGGGCGCTTATTCTGCTTTTCCCAGCTGTGGTCAGAAAACCTTGGCCAGCGTGTGAGCCAGTCGTCAGCTGGGGTCAGAGTTGCTCCCAGACATGGGTGCGGCTTAGCCTGAGCCTCAGGTGAGCAAGGACTCTTCCATCTCTGCCTTGTGGGACCCGTGGGCTGGCTGGTGCTCACCCACACCTCGCGGCTCCAGTGCAGCAGGCAGGCAGGCAGGCAGGCAAGGGACCGGTTCGGCTGTGCAGTGTGGGTAGCAGGGCCAGCTGCCACCTCAGCCTGTGCGCTGTCCTTGGCTAGCCTTCTCATTACAGAGAGCAGGTGCTGTGTGAAGGGTGTGGCATCTGCCCCTGATGCTCTCAGTGGCCTCCTGAGGCCCCTGTGCAGAGCAGCCAGGCCCAGCTTCCTCCCCATGCCCCAGGGGCCCATGGGAGCCCTGCCGGCTGCTGGGCTGCTGTTCCGGGCAGAATCCCTCCAAAGGACAGCTATAAATGTCTCCTGCGGATGGCCTGAGGGCCGGGCCAGAGAGTGCGGAGCTGGGCTGCAGCGGCTCCGCCTCCGGATCCCCAAACCCACCCGGCCTGCAGCTCCCTCCCTCTCAGGTCCCCAGGAGCCCCCAGGAGCCCTGAGAAGTCTCCTGCTGCCGCTTCCTAAGATCAGTCACTGGCTTGTTCTGGAGAACTCTGGCCCCTGCTCCCCAGACTGTAAGCTAGCTCGGAGACAGGGCTCTGCACTGAGATCTCGCTGGGAGAGATGTTGGCAGGCGTCGCCGCCCCAACTCTGCCCAGTCACCGTCCCAGGAGATGCAGCCCAGCGTGTGCTTCTACAGAGGAAAGCAGCCATGGGGTGGGAGGGAGAAGAGGAGGGGATCGCTGGGAAACGGGAGCTGGGCTGCAGCTTCCTTCCACTGATGGGCGGCAGGCGAGTCCCCAAGGCCCCAGAGCAACTCAGAAGGGAGGGAGGGAGGGGAGTCTCCTCCGCATGACGTGCAGCGCTGCCCTGGAGGGAGAGCTGGCGGTGGCCCTACGACTCTGACCAGTGATCAGCCTGTTTCCCCAGCTGCCCTACTATAAAACTTATTCTTTTGCAGTCTGTGCCCAGAGGTCCACACCCAGGTGTGACCAGGCCGGGGCCATGGTGGCTGAGACTCTGGTGGCACCCTGTGCATCTATCTGGCTCTGGCTCTCCACAGCCCCAGCAGTCCTCCACGTTCCTTGGTTAGTGGCACTCCCGGGCTATCTCCACCACTACATGGTGTCCCCAAGTCTCTGCCTTTTCTTCCCAGGACACTGTCCTGACCTCGTTTCGACTCACCTTGCAAGGATCCTGAGGAAGCCCACTATGAGAGGTTCTGGGCAGACGGGAACGTAGGGGGCCCTTCCCACCTGTGCCCAGGGGTGTGGAAGTGCTGGAGTCAACCAGCTGCAGGCCTAGGCAGGAACCTCTTGCTGGCAGGAGGGGACAGGCTGGCAGGGGACTCTGCCCCCTCACGGACCTCACTGGCATTGGTCACCATGGGCCTTGGGCACAGCCTGGTCCACAGCACAGCCCAGGCCCAGAGGGGTGAGTGGCACCTCTGTGTCTAACATGCCCTTCTGGCACTGGGAGGCCCCCCAAGCTGTCCTAAGTGATGTCTGACAGACAGCCGTGTCTCCTTGCCGACAGAGCTATAAGGCAGCACTCTCGCTGTGGGACAAACCTTCCCACTTGGACCTGAAACCCACGGAGATGACACCCGCCTTCCCCACAGCAGGCTCCAGCAGAGCGCCTGCCAGTCCTAGCAGGCAAGTGGCTGCTCTGCTGAAGCAGCAGCAGCAGCGTGGACAGGAGGTGAGCGCATTCTCCTCACCCCCAAACACAAAGCCTTTTCTTTCTCCAGCTGGAAACCAGCACAGCCCGTGAGTGCAGAGAGCTCTTTCAACATTAGATTTTAAATTATTTGAATTAAATCTGGAATCCTTCCGGGCCCTGTGCGCTCTCGGTTATTTATCACTGGCTAAGTGTAGAAGTCTGTTCAGCGTCTCCAGGGACGGCCTGGGCTGCAAAGCCGTATCTGAAATGCTATAAACTATTTAAAACCCAAAGCTTGGCTGTGTCCGGTTGGAGGGAGCACATGAACACGGGCTTGGTGGGTGCTCTCGGGACCCGGCCGCTGGCCCATCCGCACGCTGGCTCATTTGGTGGGCCCTTCCTCTGGGTAATCACCTTAACACACTCGAAAATAGAGCTTCTCCCCACTGAGGCGAGGTAGTTTTCCCGTTATTTAGCAAATATTGATTCCTGCCCTTCCCCCAGTGTCTTGACTTAGCAAGAAATTGCCGCTGGCTCCTGGCCCTGCCCTAGGTCCTCACCACCTCAGACTCCACGGCAGTTCTACCTGGGCACCAGCAGGGGGCAGGAAACGCTCTTTTTTGAGGGCCACAGGGGGACTGGCCAGAGGTCTGGGCTCTGCCTGTCTGGCCAGCAGAATTTCTCGACATGGGGACTGGAGCCCTGAGCCTTCTCCTCTCGCACCGGAGTCAGGGGAAGCCTGGCCTTAGGTTAGGACATAAGGTCTCGAAGCATTAGGATTGAGGAGGGCATACTGGCTTAGGTAGGGAGAGGGACTCTCAGGGGCCCAGCCGGGGCGCCGCAGCCTCCTCACGCTGGGGCCGCTCCCCATGAGCCAGAGCATTTGCTGTCCTGACCCCGCGGTTCCTCACACTGGCAGACAAGGACGTCCCTACTGAGCAGAGGATGTGGAGGCCCAGCACAGTTCTGACCCAGACGCTTGCCCTCCATGCCCACTCTGGCCTGCCACCAGTGCCACGTGGGCACAGCAGCAGATGGTCCTCACCACCTGGCAGAGCCAGCACCTCTTCTTGGCTTCAGCCTCCTGACTGAGCCAGCCATCCTGGGCTGTGGGATGACCCAGTTGACCAAGACAGGTGCCCCAGTGACCTGGGGCAACCACGGGGGCTCTGGACCACCAAGTGGCTGTGCCCACCCACTCTGACCTGGGTGGTGGGAATGTGGGCTTGGTCCTAGCCTGGTCCACGCTGGTGGGTGACCCCACACGGACACCCCCAAGGGGGTCCTGGGGCAGCTGTGACTGGGCGCCAATCCCAGAGCCCAGGGAGCTGCTGCTGCTGGCTTCTTGTCAGCGTCAGAACCTGGGTTCCCCAATCTCCGGCTCAGGGCTCCCACCACACCTGTCCTAGGGAGCCTCATCTTCTCTGCAGCACCTTCCTCGGCGCTCATCATTCGCCCAGTGAGGCCACACCACTACCAGGGCCACCAGGAGGATCTGCTTCCCCTGCACAGATAGGGGCTGACTGCTCCAGGCAGGCACCAACCCAACCGCTGGATGGGGATTCATAGGGGGGCCGGGAGCCAGACAACAGGCATTGCTGAGTCCAGCTGCGCCCCAGGGGGCTGAGTGCCCCTGGTCCTATCCTTGCCCGTCCATGAGATGGTGGCGCTGGGTCTTCACATCCCTGGATCTCTGATGGGGTGGAGCAGCAGGATGCACAGTCACCCCAGAGCTCTCTGTCACCTCCAACCACACTGCCCAAGGGGCAGCAGCAGAGCAGGGAAGGCTCCTGAGCGCTGGACTGGAAAATGCAGGGGCTGTGGGCCTGCAGAGGAGATTACCAAGGAGGGAGGCGGACTCCCAGGAGTGGTGGGGAAGGGCAGGGGAGGGGAGGAAAGAAGGCAAGAAGGATGGGTATTGTTGGATGGACATTTGGATGGGTGGATATGTGGCTAGAAAGGCAAATAAAAAGGAGGGAAGCGGGAGGAAGGAAAGGAGGGAAGGACGGCTGGTGGGCAGATGGGTAGATGAGTAGATGGATGGATGTGCGGGTGAGGAAGGGCAGACCGCAGAATGTGTGGCTGGGTGGCTGAAGGGTGGATGGAAGGGTGAGTGGGCGGGCAGGGAGGCGAGTGGCTGTGTGGGGGTGGGTGGAAGGCTTAGGGGCGACTGGTACAACTCTCACCTCAGAGACTCAAAAGGGCTAAGCTGCGCAGGGCTTGGGCTCCCCGGGATTGCTAGGCTAGCGGGGTGCCAGGGCCCCCTGCGCCCACCTTGTTCCTGTGGGCTGCAGCCAGCCCCTCTGTGAGAGGCTCTGGCCGCCAGCTGTCGGCAGCACCAATGAGCCCAGTCTTCTGGTCACTGACTGGCAGAGGCTTGGGGCACCAGTGACAAGCGGAGCCAGGGATAATGGGATGCACACTCGGGCCTGGCACCAGGGCTGGGGGACGGGTATCCAATGCAGGCCAGTGGAGACCAGGGCATCCTGAGGCTGGGGCCGCCGATCCCAGGTCTAAGCACCCGGCAGCTTCCCAGGACCCTGGGTCCACGGGGCAAGGGGGGCTCTGCGGGAACAGGAGAGGTGATGGCCACGCTCACTGGCGCGGCAATGAACGTGTGTTTTCCTGGAGGCCGGAAGCGAGGCCGCCCTCAAGGCCCGTGCTCCCGCTGCAATCACAGGATGGACTTAGAGCCACTCGCCCACATAAACTCGTTCAAGCGATTTATGAGGCTTGGTGGCTCGTTGTGGGGGCGGCAGATGCAGACGGCTCCTAATTGGAGGCAGAGGAGGAGAGGAAGGCCTCCTTTCCTGTGCCTGGGCCATGCCTGGGTCCATCCCAGGGTGACCAGCACAACTGGCCGGACCTGCAGTCCATGCATCCCGCCTCCGAGGGTGGGGTGGGCGGAAGCCAGAGACTCCCATCAAGGCCGTGAAGGGGGTCCAGGAGGCTTGGAGGCCTGGGTCAAGTTTCTGCCCCAGGGGAAGCTCCAACCAGCAGGCCCTCACGTAGGCTGCGCTGCGGCTCATAAACCCACGGGGCGGCCACATGGTGACACCCAGAGGAAGTCCTGGCTCCTCAGTGCTCTGGTCTTCAGACCAGGGGGACAATAGTAAGCCCAGCTGGACAATGAGTGGGCATGGACATGCCACACTCCAAGGGCAGAGGCTGGCCTTGGAGCCGCTGGCCTTGGCAAACCTGGCAACGAGGGCCAGGATCCAGCGCGTCCCGGTCCCCATGCAGAGTCCCCTCGAGGCCTTGAAAGGCCCACTCCAGAGCTTCCGGCTGTTGTGGTGGAGGAAGAAAGGTGTGCTTTTCAGTGTCAGGGTGGATCGGAGGCGGTGGCGGCGGTGGCGGCAGTGGCGGGGTGCAGGGGAACAGATGCAGGTGCAGGACAGCACCTGCTCGACTCAGCAGGGGACCGAGCTGGAAGACACTTGGGGCCCCGTGAGACAAGGGCCGGAAGTGCTCGGGCACCTTCCCACGGTGTCCTCGGCCTCTGGCCAGGAGAAGGCAGGGAACACCTGTCCAGGGGTGGAAACAGCCCAGCCCCCTAGAGGCTGAGGAGGAAGCCAGGCCCGGGCGGGGGAGCAGGTTAGTCACCATGTTCTCACGTGACCCGTGGTCCCCAGGATGTGCCATCCTGTGCTACTGGAGCATCCGGGGCCACAGGACTGCAGTTCTCTGCGTGGACCAAGGCTGTGCACTTTCCACTGTCCAGGGCTAGCCCTTTGTCCCCCCACCGATCTCCACGTGCATGCAGGTCAGGACCACCAGGACCCCTCCCAGGCCCTGACCCAGACACGTCATCACAGAGTGTGGCCCCTTGTGGCCTCGGGAGCTTGGGGTCTGAGGGCAGCCACCCCAGAGTCCGTGGACAGTGAGCGAGCCAGGCATGATGGCACAGCTAGCAGGAGGCAGGGCCTTGCTTGGTGTGAAGGCCAGCTCTGAGTGGTTTCCTTGGCGTCTTTTGAGGAACAGCCTCTGGTGGTGATCAAGGTGTTATTGATGCCCCTGGGATCGGGGCGGGGGGCCCAGAGCCACCCGGTGAAGCCCTCGGCACGAGTCCACACCACGTCACAAGCCCACACTACGACTGTGCCAGGCGCCTACAGAGCCCGTCTGTACCCCTGCCTGTGGCTGCTGTCTTCCTCAGCCTGTCATTGGGTCAGCAGGGTATAGATTTATTTTTATGTATTTATTTTTTTTGTGGTACCAGGGATCGAACTCAGAACCTTGTGCTTGCCAGGCAAGCACTTATTCCACTGAGCTATCTCCCCGGTCCCTGGATGTAGATTTAGCGTGGGGACTCTGCAGGAGGGCAGGAGGGCGGTGGAGAGACTTTGGAGGGCTGGAAGGGTCAGGAGAGCTTGGTTCTCCAAGGCCACCTCGCTGCAAAGGAGCAGGGCCAGCTGAGCCCACAGGTTCCCTCCCACTGCCCTCTCTTGCCAGGAACCGGGTGGCAGGCTTGGCAAGTACTCTAGGCCTCAGCCCTGACTGTGCCCCCTTCCCAGTCCCCGCCTCTGCTGTCTGCAGAGACTGCGGGGCCCTGACCTGGGCCAGAACAGAGCCAGTACCTGGACACAGGCTCCCCAGGTGGGGCTTTCTTAGCTTCTATCTACTGTGGGACCCAGAATCAGATCCAACATGACAGAGGGCAGGGTAATCCCCGAGGGCTTCCTGGAGGCATCTGTAGCCAAAAGGAAATTCCGGGGTGCCTGCTGCTTTGGGGTGAAGCTCCTCTAGCCTGGTGCTTGGTTCATTGCCTGGTAAAGGGACAGGACAGGCACGCCTGGCTGGGTGGCTTCGCAGCTTTGGGGTGGATCCAAGCCAGCCTGCCATCCCCCCCTGGGGGCACAGCACCCCACATCCAGGCACTGAGGACAATCGCTGTCCTGGCTGGATTGTTACCTCAGGGACCATCGGCCCTGGGGGGCCTCTGGGCTGAGCTACATGTGAAGTCTGTGTTAGGCGCACAGAAGGCGGACGGGGTGCTGGGCCTGGGGCTGCCTGCTAAGGCTTCAGGAGGACTCTGGGCACTGCGGAATCCTGGGACCTTCCCCTTCCAGGGGCCCACTGTGACCTAGGCAGTGGGGAGTGGCTGCCTTCACCTGGTGACCACAGGGGGGAACACTGCAGGCATGTCGAGCCCGCAAGCCCTGAACTCCCCAGCTGTGATCTTTGATAATGGCTCTGGGCTCTGCAAAGCAGGGTTGTCGGGAGAGGTCGGGCCTCGCCACGTCCTCAGCTCCGTCGTGGGGCACCTGAAGGTCAAGCCGTCCCCCGCAGGGCCCCACCAGAAGACGTATTTCGTGGGGGACGAGGCCCTGTCCAGGCAGGAGGCGCTGAACATGCACATGCCCATCGAGCGCGGCCTGATCGTGGGCTGGGATGACATGGAGAGGCTGTGGCAGCACCTGTTTGAGTGGGAGCTGGGCGTGAAGCCCGGCGAGCAGCCGGTGCTGTTGACGGAGCCCTCACTGAACCCCAGGGAGAGCCGTGAGAAGACGGCGCAGGTGATGTTCGAGAGCTTCGGTGTGCCCGCCTTCTACCTGTCAGACCAGGCGGTGCTGGCGCTGTATGCCTCGGCCTGTGTCACGGGCCTGGTGGTGGACAGCGGGGAGGGCGTCACCTGCGCTGTCCCCATCTTCGAAGGCTACTCCCTGCCCCATGCCGTGGCCAAGCTGTACGTGGCAGGCAGGGACATCACAGAGCAGCTCACCCGGCTCCTCCTGGCTGGTGGACGGGCCTTCTCCTGCCTGCTGGACAAGGCCCTGGTGGACGACATCAAGGAGAAGCTCTGCTACGTGGCTTCGGAACCCGAGAAGGAGCTGTCCCGGCGGCCGGAGGACGTGCTACGGGAGTACAAGCTGCCGGACGGGAACGTCATCTACCTCGGCGACCAGCTGTTCCAGGCGCCCGAGGTCCTATTCTCGCCCGAGCAGGTGGGCACGCAGAGCCCGGGGCTGTCCAGGATGGTGTCCAGCAGCGTCACCAAGTGTGATGCCGATATCCAGAAGATGCTTTTCAGGGAGATCGTGCTGTCGGGGGGCACCACGCTGTTCCAGGGGCTGGACGACCGGCTGCTGCAGGAGCTGGAGCTGCTGGCACCCGAAGGGACCCCCATCAAGATCACCGCGCCGCCGGACCGCTGGTTCTCTACGTGGATCGGGGCCTCCATCGTGACCTCTCTGAGCAGCTTCAAGCAGATGTGGGTCACTGCAGCTGATTTCAAGGAGTTTGGGCCATCTGTGGTCCAGAGGAGGTGCTTCTGAGGGGCACTGCGCCTGGGGCAGGGGTCCCTGGGGTGGGGGCTGAGCCCGGGCGTCCTTCGGCGGGAAGTCGAATAAAGGACAAAATGGTGGATCACGTGGCCTGGCTCGCTTGGTTCTTCCCCTTCTGCCCTGGGTGGGAGTGGGTCTGTTAGGGGTCTCTGTCCCCACTCCACCCTTCCTCCTGACAAAGCCTGGGCAGACGGCTACCCTGCCCGGTGGTCGCCACCAAGGCCCCGGGACGGCCTGTGCTTCTCCAAGGTCAGGCAGGGCCTGGGATGGATGCTGTCCTGGCAGCCGGGAGCAGATTCACCCCAGCTCCTCCCCTGGGCAGTGGTGACTTTTCTGTGTTTATGTTTATAGTATCCTTGTGGGGGACAAAACACTGGAACCAAGTTAATAGCTTTCAAAAAAGTAGCGTACGTTTATTTGTTGTCTTCGAGACAGGGCCTCACTGTGCAGTTTAGGCCCAGCTTAAGCCCACTTTGTAGCCCAGGCTGGTCTTGAACTCGCGACGATCCTCCTGTGATCCTCATACCTCAGCCTCTCAAGTGCTGGGATTATAGGCGCATACCACCGTGCCTGCCAGGTGAATAACTGATGGGTAAGAGGAATTTCCCTATACGGATTTGGTAGAATTCTCCCAAAATACAGTGGTGTCTTGGTTTCAAAGCATATTTATTTGTACAGCTTGGTTCACAAATGCATTTGGTGCAAGGTTTTGTTTCCAGCTCTGCATTGGTGACAAATGTGGCCAAAGCCTTCTTTCCCACACAAACCCAAACTTGGCTGTCTGGTTCAAAACTGTGGGACAAATTAAGCTTGCAAACCAAGGTGCCACTGAGTTACCAGAAGCGACACGGAGAAGAGGAGACACTCTTACAGCATGAGCCTCTCTCTCCCTCCCTTTCTGATGAAGGAAAACAGCGCTGGCTTCCCGGGCACAGGTAGCAGGGCACACACCCGTGTCCTGTACACAGCAGCCTGTGGCTTTCTGCACAGGAGAAAGAGGTGGTGGAGAGACTCGGGGGGAGGAAGATGGAAAGAGCGAAGGACAGAGTATGAAACAAAGCCCACGCCGAGGACCCCGAGCCTGTGCGGACAGCACGGTTTGTCTAGGCTTAGGTGGCCCCGTGTGCTGAGCTCAGCCAGGTCCTCCCCGTCACCTGCCTCTCAGCCTGCGCGGTGCTCCACGTGCACTGTTCGAAGGCAGCACGCTGTCGGGCCATTTTTAAGATCTCCCTGCAATCTCTGTATTTTAATTTTGTGTTTAAACTGATTAAGGAAAGTGCCGTGTCATGGATTAAGCCCCCGTTCACTGTGTTCTGTTTGCTTCTCCTTCCTTCTCGGGGCCTGAGCACCGTCTTAGGATTGCACCTTGATTTGCTCCCCGTGTTTCTGAGTGTTGCTCTGCAGGGACTTGGGGGACATCCCTAGGTACCCCACCAACGTATGTGTAGATGACGTCACAATGTACAGGGTGACAACTTTATCACTTGGAGTAGAATGCAAGACCCTACTTCTGTTCAACCTTTTATCCTCCTGTTTAAAAACAACGCATCCTATTTCCTGTTCGTACATTAAGCACATCCGATGGCATAAGGATTTTTATTCAACCACCAAATTCGACTGAAGAAATTCAAAAGGCCAGCCTGCTGGGTTTACCTCTAGTTTTACCAAATCCAGGGCTCCTTGTCCTTTCTGGAGGTCCAAGCGCTTGTGCTGATCAGCTGTATCTATCTATGGGTACAACTTTGGAAAAGCAGCCATGAGAAGGGCAGCTCACTTGGCCTCCAGCTCCAGGGGCTTCAGCCCATGGAGGGCTGGCTCCATCCTTTGCAACCAGACCCGTGTGGGAGCCACACGGCAGGAGGCCACGGGAGGGAGAGCGTTCGCCTCCAGCCACAGGAAGCAGAGAAAGTGCCCGCGACAGCCCAGTGAGGGGCCAGGCACAGGCGTGGTCCCCAGGTAGCATCCCGAGCCCACACTCCTCTAGCCAGGCCCTGCCTGCCCACCATCCACTCAGCAGGGACTAGTCAGTGCTGGTCTGGTCACCTCTGGGCTGACCAAACGATGAGGTAACTGTCACAGTACTTCTTCTAAGAGCAGCCTTGCCAGCAACAAACTCTCCTCGTTTGCCTTCGCCCGAGAATGTCTGCATTTCCCCTTCACCCGAGTTGTACTTGCTGCGGCGAGAATCTTACCCCCAAGGAAGGCGCGTGCCCCTTCCTGGTGGGCTTCGTGGCTCCAGGTGAAAACTTCCGTCCTCTGCTGGGGTCCCCGGCTGCTTGCAGGCGGGCAGGGCGAGCCCCTTTCTGTCCCTGACCGTGATGGCGCTGGGTGCGGCGGAGCCCCAGCCCTGGTGTGAGGGTGGGTGCGCTCGGGCATTAAGCCTGAGTAAGAAAGGAGACAAAAAAGAACTCTTGTTCAACCGCCCTTTTCCCACTCTTAATTTATTTTTTGTTTCAGTACATGTTTGTGATGACAGCGATTACCTGCGGCCAGGGAGGGGGCTGATACAGGCTCCCCACTGTGGGTCAGTTACCACCCCCTGTCATCCTAGCTCTTGGGAAGCTGAGGCAGGAGCGTCACCGCAAATTCAAGGCCAGCCTCAACTCCCTAATGAGTTCGAGGCCAGCCTGGACTGCACGAGCAAGACCCTGTCTCAAAAATCAATGAATAAAATCAATGAATAAAAGTGGCACATCTGCTTTATCCGTTCACCGGTGGATGGGTGGGTACACCGCTGCGGCCGCGATTTAACTGCCGTGAGCCGGCTGCTGTGGACGTGGCGACGCTGGTGCACTGCAGAACGATCCTTCTCGCCCCGCCGGGAAAGCCACCGGAGCGGGCTGGCTGGACCAGGCGGGTGTCTGTTTTCAGTTTTCCGCGAGTTCTCCACTCCGCTCTCCAAAGCGGCTGTGCTAGTTCACCCTCCCTCCAGCAGCGCAGGCTTTCCGCAGCTGTGCCGGCGTGTGCGGCGGCCGTGCGGGGCCTGGACGGTCCCGCTCTTGGGCGTAAGGCAGCGCCTCGGTGTCATTGTCACACGTATTTCTCTAATGGCCATTGCAGAGGTGCTGGCGACGTTTTTGTGTCTTTATCGGCCAATTGTGCTTCTTCTGAGAAGCATCTAGAAGTCTCACACACTTTTTGACGGGGTCTTTTGTTCTTGGCAGCCTCATATTTCAAGTTCTTTATACATTCTAGACATTAGGCCTGTGGAGTCCTGGCCTAGACAGTACGTGTCTGTGGGGTAGCTTGTAAAAAAAATATATATATATATTTTTCCTTTCTGTAGGTTGGCTCCTATTTGTGTATGGGTGTGCATATACACTTCCGCACTATTTTTTAAAAAATTTACTTTAAAGAGAATAAAAAAGAAGAAAAGCATTAAAAATGAAGCCAGGTGTGGTGGCACACACCTGTAATCCCAGCACTTGGCAGGCTGAGGCAGGATTTTCAAGTTCAAGACCAGCCTGGGCTACAAGTGAGCTCAAGGCCAGCCTGAACTGCATAGCAAGACTGTGTCTCAAAAGACAAAAACATTAAAAATGTGACAGAATTTCAAAGCAAGATGAGAGGAAATCAACAATGGTTGTTGCATTGCATACTGTTATCTTCAAATAGTTCTTCAGATTACCAGATATAAGCATGTAAAATTGATCAAAAAACTAAGCATCGGGTCTGGGGAGATAGCTCAGTGGAATAAGTGCTTGCTTGGCAAGCACAAGGTCCTGAGTTCGATTCCTGGTACCACCAAAAAAAAAAAAAAGTAAACATTAACTATTTCTTACAATAAACCAAGAGAAATCAGTAGTACAAATTTCTTAGCTATTTTGTGTGCATACGCATTTATAACTTCTCCCTTCCTTTCTTGTCCTTTCCCCAGCAGTTTCTTTTTGCTTTGCACTTTCTATTGTACCTCTCAGATTTTATTTACACTTTCAGGTTCTTACACTAGGGAGACAATACGACAGGCAGGCAGGTCTGATGTACTTCACTTACGAGTATGGTCTCCAGTTGCATCCACTTGCCTATAAAAGCCCTGAGGTTTTTTTTTTTTTTTCTTTTTTCTTTGTAGCTGAGTAATACTCCATTGTGTAAAAGTACCTCATGTCTTTGTCCGTTCCTCCCTCGGTTGCTGGGCCTCTGGGCTGATTCCAGGATCTAGCTATGACAGGGTCCCCGAGCTGGTTGATACACTGCATCAACTTGAAAAATTTAAGTTTCATTAAGTGACTCCAGGATTCTTAGTTTGTGAATGTCTTCAGCCTGTGCAAGAGCAGACCACTTTGTGCGAGTCCTACACCCCCAGCCCAGGGGAGCCTGCTTGTAACATAAGGACGGGCGAGGGGCTGCCCAGGCGTGCAGCTGCTGCCCCTCCCTTTGCTCCTCGCTGCTATCTGCTGCCGTGAACTGCTGTCCTCTGCCACATGCCGCTCTGCCCGGGAGCCAGTCAAGCACAGACTGAAACCTTTCCACACCGAGCCAAATAAACCCTTCCGTCCTTATTTTTGGGCATTGAGTATTTTGTCCCAGCAATGTAACTGAGACAGTTCCTTTATCCTGTTGGTTGTTTCCTTTGCTGTGAAGGTGCTTCTTACTTCACTGTGCCCCACGTTTTCATGTTCTGTCTCCTGCAGTTAGGGTTCTGTCTGGGAAGTCTTTGCCTATTTCTATGTCATCAAGAGTTTTGCCATGGGCTGGGGAGATGGCTTAGTGTCACAGGCACCTGCCTGGCAAGTGCAAGGTCCCGAGTTCAGTCCCCATTTTCCAGTCCCTCCCAGGATGTGCCCTCTGCTCACTCACCCTGCATGGGAGTGGTAAGGAAGACAGTTCTGTTTGTTCTACAAAACTCCTTTTCCCCTGTGGTGGCTGCTGCTCTTGCTGTGGTGACAGTGAAGGTAGGAATTACTGGTGATTGTGGCAATGACCGTGGTGCTGATAATGGAGGTGGTGGTGGTGGTGGCAATGGTGGTGGTGGTGGTGGTGGTG
>NW_004524689.1:1475032-1483881 GCF_000260255.1 Octodon degus
TGGTGGTGGAGGTGGTGGCTTTCTGACCTCAAAGTCTCCTTTAGCACTGCTCCTCTGCAGGAAACAGACCTGTGAGTGCTGCCCAGAGTCCGTAGCAAGAACATCTGCTAGACCCCATAGCCAACCAGTCTGGCTTCTAATTATGACTTTTTTTTTTTTTTTTTTTGTATTTTAAGGAAGGGTCGACTGGGTGTTCAGGATCTCACTACTAGATCAGAGTTGTAGTGATCCGCCTGTTTACAGCCTCCCAAGAGCTGGGATTACAGGTGCATGCCACCACGCCCAGTCTTGATTCTGGCTTCTTGAGGGGTGGGAGGCAGGTGGGACTGTTGCTTTGAGGGAGGGGAGTGGGAGGAGCTTGGCTCCCCCTTTGCTCCTGAAGCTTGACCCTGGAGGAGGCTCCGCGCTGCATGGCCCTCTCTCAGCAGCTCGCATTCCTAAGATACTACGGTTCTGCTCTCAGGTCGCAGCAGAGCCTCTCCGAGTTCCTGCCCCTCGGCCCTGTGCAGTCTGCAAGGCGGCCTTCAGCTGCTGCGGGCCTCGAGCACCATGTGAAGGGCTCCTGGTTCAAAACTCGCCGGCACGGGAGGAGACCGAGCAGGAAGCAGGGCGTGGTGCCCACCTCCTGCAGCTGCTTGCCCGTGTCTCTGCCGCATGGGGGCCGCCAGTGACTGCCGCGTCCAAGTTGGCCTGATGAGCCTGGAGTCTGGGCCCCTCGTGGTCCACGCGGACAGGCCTAGGGCTCCCCGCTGCCGTGGAGCTCGGCTCTACACACCCACGGCCCAGCTCCATCTGGACAGAAGCTCGGGACCAGGCCTCAGCAGCTTCCAGGCCGCATTCAGAAGCCCCTGCCGCTGATGGCTGGGGGCAGGCGGAGGGGGCTATGCAGAGGCAGACAGAGGGGCCCTCTCGCCGGCACCCCACTGGCCCCACAACATGACTGCTTCCTGAGGCATCAAGGGGGACATCCGGGAGCACCTTGATGGCAGGGCGCCCCTGCATCCACAATGGTGGCTTCAGCGGACATGGTGCTCTTTGGTAGCCTGTGATCGCTCCAGACTCTGCCCCTGCCCACGTCCTAGAGGGCGACTGCTTGTACGCGCACAGCGGGAGCCAGGACCAGGATGCCAGTGCGTGCGGCTGCCAGGCCAGAAATGCCTTTCTTCTTTCGCAAGCCCTGCAGAGGTGGGGTCACAGGGGACGTTGAGATCCCGCCACTCGCCGGTGCAGGACGCAGGAGGGCTGAGAATCGGTGGGGCTCTAGTCCCGGCCCCTGGGGTGGTCACAGCGAGTCAGCCAGCAGCTTGGGTCTGGACAAATGTGAAGAGCCCTGGGCCGCCGTGGCCCTGACGCCCGAAGCTCAGCTGCTGCTCACTTCTCAGGTGACGAGGTCGGTGGGGCCACCTACGGGGAGCCCAGTGCAGATGCCTTCCAGGGCCACCCTGGTCAGCACCAGCAGACTCTGTGGTCACAGCTCTGCAGCCCCTGTCTTGGGGTGCTGCCGCGACGGGGCTGGGCCTGGCTTCCCCCAACAGCAGAGGCCCAGGAGGCCCGGGCTCCCACGCTGTGCTGTCAGGGCTGGCCTGCTCCTGCCACTCTGTGCCATCCTGAGGCCAAAACCCCAACCCCAGATTAAGGAGGTAGCCGAGGACAGAGCTCCCTGCCACGGAGGCCACTTCAGGAGCTGGGGCGCCGTGCGATGCCCATGAGGGTACAGAGACAGACACCAGAGAGGAGGCTGCCTGGGCCACCGGAGGCGGGTGCGGCGTGGTGTCTCCTGTCCAGAGCCGGTGGAGGGTGTGACGTGTTGCAGGCACCCTAGGAAGCTCGCTTGGGCCCTGACAAGAGGGCCCGCACTGCCTGAGCTTCCTCCCCCAGTCCCCAGTCGGAAGCCTGGTCCCATGGCGACATGCCCTCCCCGCCCCCACCCGCCCAACAGCACCCACTCATTCGTTCACCCACCCACTCATCCACTCTCGACTCACTCACCTGCTCTTCCCACCCCCACCCCTGGACAAGGCCACACTCCTCGGCTGGGGTCCACGCCCTTGGTTCCGGGAAGCATGGAAGCTTCTGAAGACTGGCGTGGCAGTGAGACAAGGGGCCAGCGCCGCAGCCAGGTTGCTGGAGGACAGCCGAGACCAGGGGACGCAGAGCAGGTGTCCAAGTCCTGCAGCTGCCCAGCCCCCATGCAGCCCTCCACTTCCACCCATGAAATGGGGTGCACCAGGTGCTCGTAGGCCCCACGTTCCTGCAAAGACCAGACATGTCCAGCTGTACACCACGAGCACCACTGGGCCACGGGTGCCCCTTGGCCTGGGCTCGGAGGCAGGGGCCCCTAAACAGCTGCCCAGGGGCCAAGGAGTGCTCCTGAGGGGTGCGGGCAGGTTCCTGGGGAGGAGGCTGGCAGAGCAGAAGCCTGCGCATCCCGCCCTCTTTCCCCCACAGAGCCAGGGTGGGGGCAGGACACCCACAGCCCGGGACAGGGTCAGGTTCCCTTCAACGGGAGTGGGCCGCTCCAGCCCTGCGCCTGCGCCTGCAGCCCCTCAACTCCTCCTTCCTGGAGGGTGAAGACAGAGGTTTCTCTGCCCAGGATGACAGGGCAAGGCATTTGGGGGGTTTCTAGGGTCCATCTCTCCTTGTTCCAGCCCAAAATCTGGTTTTAAAAAAAAAGACTCACCCTGTGTACAGTCTGAATAGCTGCCCAGAAGAGAGGCTCCTGGGCGTCTCCATGCTCAGACGCAGGGGGGTGCGGGAGCCCTGTGGGGTCCAGGTGCCCTGTGGGGTCCAGGTGTCCCGTGCCCATCCACAGCCCAGCAGGTCCCTTCCAGGTGGCTGGGCCACGCCACTCCTGCTCACTCTGCTCTGACTCCAGTGCTGCTCCCCTAGGGCACCCAGCAAACGTGGACACGTGGCCCTAGGGACACCACAGGTCCCGTGGGCAGATAGACCCAGAGGGCTTCCCTCTCTACATTAGCTCAGCCTAGAGGCTTAGCGACCAAGGAGGGAGTTACGGGGACCCAGGGAGGGCAGGCCGAGCTGTCCTTCTCCAGCACGCACCCCTCTCCCCTCCAGCCGGCCCAGCTGTGGGGAAGCTGTCACCAGGCCAGTTGTGCCGAGCCGTCAGCCGCAAGTGGCGATTCCCCTCCTCACCGCGTCTGCTTTCTAAGCCTCTGCCACTGTCTTTCCTATCAGCGGCCTGTCTGTGCCCCGGCCGTGCAGCCAGGCTGGGTGCTGTCATCCAATGACAATGCCCCGGCACAGGAACAATGCACACATTGTCGCGGCCAGCCCTGGCTCAGAGCGGGAAACGTAAGCCGCCCCTAGTTATCACCCGGGGGAGCAGGGCCAGGCTCCAGCTCACACGAAGACATAATAATTTCTCCCATTATTCAAATCTCCTGTTTCTCCTACCCCACCTCTTGGCGTTGGCCGAGCAAGGGCGTGGGTGGCTGGGTTGTATGGCGAGGCCGGGCGCATCTTCACACCTGAGCCAGCTGGGCTGGGGCCAGGGGCCCACAGGGCCCTCGGTGAGGACAACCCTGGTGGCTGCCCGGGCGGCCCCCTCCCTTGGTCATCTCTTGACTCGCCCACAGTGCTCTGGTTGGGCCGCGATGACGCCGACACTGGGGAGATGTAATCAGAGGGTGTGGGGGCGGCCCCCACCCCCTCCACAGGCCAGGGCCAACTGTGGCCAGAGGTGGCTGCCCGGCCTCCAGGGGCTGAGGCCACTCGTGGCACGTGCAGCCGCCCGTGGCATCAGGACACCCTAGAGACCCCACCCCGTGCCTAGGGTGCTGGATGCCTCCCAGAGACCTGCCCCACCCACATGGGACCGGTGCTTGGGTCTGGCCAGAGCGCGAGCCAGTGTAAGCCGATACTTCACAGTTATGCAATCGGGGTCTGCGTGGATGGGCCTGAGCACCGGCCAGCCAAAACAAGCACCACGCCGGCTCCAGAGTGTGAAATCCGTGCCTGTTGCAGGAGGTGCAGGGAGGCAGCGGGGGCTGCCAGGAAGGTGGTGAGCAGTGGTCGGGCCTGCTCAGGAGCCCACATGCCCCTGGTCACCCAGTGCCCTGGGGACACCAGAGGACATTCCAGACCACTCCCCTCTGCCCCAGTTACAACAGGACGCTTCACACGCAAACCCTGTGCGTGGGGGCGGGGGCTGCAAGAGGGACTTTTGCTCCCCTTCCACGTTCTGGGAGCGCACGGAGCTGACCGCGGGCTGCATGCTCCTCGGGAGGCCCCTCTGCACCTCGAGGTGGGTGCTGGAGGTTCCCAGGGCAGGTGGGCAGCAGTCTCAGGGCCTAGGAGCCCTGCTCACCAGAGCAGGAAGCTGTGGACACTGGGAAAAGGGGTTGTGCCTATCCGGTTAGCTGGGGCTCCCCGAGCCAGGCAGGGCCTGGTGTGACCTGGAGGCCCTCAGAAACTCAGCAAAAGGCAGGCCACGTGGGACTGTGTCTGCCTGACACCAGGACACTAGCCAGGCCACTGAACCACAGACAGGGACCTGGGAGGCCTGGGAGCATAGGCAGATGCAGGAGCCAGGGCCACCCAGGATGGGGAGGATGTACCCCCTCTCTTGCCAGCATCTCTGAGGCCAGCTGTGGCCCGTGAGGGGCTCTGCTTACTGGGAGGCCCTAGCCTACACGGCCAGTCCTGGGAAGGCAGTCCCAGGCCTGCTGGCTGGTGCCACAGGGAGAGGGCGAGGCTGGCCGGGCACCTGGGTCACTGGGCCCCCACACACGGCAGGAGGTGCAGGGCCTCCGCGTGGGGGGCCCAGCCCACAGCAGGGTGAGGATCTGCCAGGGTGGAGGGCGAGAGTCTGGCATGCGGGCTGGGCTGTCTTCTCTCCCGGGAGCTAGGAGAATGTTTCCCATAAAACTCATCCCCCGGAACATAAATCAGAGAAGAGGAAGCAGGACTCCATAACGACTTGAAAGTATTGGCTTTGGCCTGTGCGCAGGAGGTGAGGGCTGTAAGCAGGAAAACCTGTGCAGGTTGCGGCGTCTGAGCAGCCGTGGGTGAGTCAGGCAGGCCCGCCAATGCCTCTGCTCAGCCTCTCTGCTCCTCCGGGACCCAGGCCTGAGCTGGGATTGGCTGACTCCTGACGCTGGGAGGGGAGAGCCGGGTGGGAGCAGCACCACGGTGGATGGGGACCACAGGCACCTGAGCAGGCCGGCCTCACAGGTTCTGTGCTGGGCGGGACAGAGGTCGCTGGCCACTGCAGGCCACAGACTTGCTAGTGAGGAGCTGACCTGCAGCTGTGTGGCCCCGGGCCACGCCTGGGTGAGTCTTGTCACCGTCCACTCAGGGACCCCTGCAACCTCCGGTGCCTTGTGAAGGGACCCAGCTGCCCTGCTGCTCAGGGCAGCAGTGGGCAGCACTGTCAGGCAAACAGCTGGGCAGTGGGCCCTGCAAGCGTGGTCCCCTCCCAGGAAGAGGGCTGTGGGGAGCTCAGGGCCCTCCAGAAGAGCACTGTGTGTGGGGACAGAAACCCACAGGAGTGACCTGGACACGTGTGCTCGGCCACGTCACCACAGTGCTGTCTGCAGCCCATGTGGACATGGATCTCCCACAGGGTATGGACAAGGCCACTGCCACATGCCAGTCTGTCCTGAGAGAGCTGAGGGAGAGGAGAAGGACATAGCAGACAGCATTTAGGCCAGAGGCAAGAGCAGGTGGGCACTGGGGTCACTGCCCACCTGAGGAGGCCTGTTCCCCTGCACCCCCTGGATAGCATGCAAGAGGCCCATGGTGTCCAGGTGGCCCGGAGTGTTCTCAATTGACAGCCACTATCATAGTGGTGGCCATTTCACCTGCCTGCACCCTGGGCTGCCACACGGCTCCCAGCAGGCCTGTGGAACCCACATCCTCCTGGCCACAGCAGCACATGAGCTCACCTGGGCTGGTCCATGCTAGGTCCTGGCCCCACCCCTCTGTGGCTGGTGTCCTTATCCTGGCCTACGTCTCCGTCCCTCAGTAGACACACGGGGGGTGGTATGCCATGGCGGTGGAGTTCTGGGCAGAGACTGGCCTGCCGGAGACAAGGGTTTTGCTGTACTAGGAGCACAGCTGGGAAGAACTCGGCCTTGCCTCTGCTGGCCTGGATCCGCAGGGTCTGGAGTGTGGCAGTGTCCAGGCCAGGGTGCTTTGGGAGGCCCTGAGAGCAGGGAGGCGAGGCGCACATGCACACAGCCCAGGTGCACGCTCCAGCACTGTCCTTGCCTGGACACCACGGCATCCGCGTCATGTGCGGCGCCGCCAGCGTGGCCCTGCCCTGGGGAAGGCCCATGTCCTCCATGCCCGCCTGGCTGGGGACACCCCAAGTGCTCTCCTAGCCCTGCAGCCTGAGGCCCAGCTCAGCTTGCTGAGTGCATCCAGCTGGCCGGCCTCCTGTCACCGGGCAAACGGCAGGGGTATGATGGCTGCGTCTGCGTAGCTTTGCCTGGGCCATGGCGCCCAGGTATTTGGTCAAACACCGGTCTGGGACCTGCTTGGGAGGGTGTTTGTAGCTGTGATTGGCACCAAATCAGCAGACCCTGTGCGGCGGTGGGTAGGCCTCATCCCACCAGTCGAAGGCCTAATGGGGACACTGAGGCCCCTCCGAGAGGGAGGAACTCTGACCCCAGACTGCAGACTGAGACATTAGCTCTTCCTAGGGCTCCAGGCCCTCAAGCTAGCCCACCCCAGGTTATAAAGACAGCTATTCACAGTGCCACTCTCCAGGTATGCACACGCACATGTGCACACACACACACACACACACGGTGTGCTTGTCGAGTCCGTTTTCTAGAAGCCCAGATTGCTTTTCTGGAATCCAATGAATAAAATGTAGGTGCCAAGCTTCCAGAATACAAGTACAAATGTAAATCCCTGCTCCAAAACCACAGCAAAGCCCAGGCTTGGAAGGCGAAGTCCCTGCAAGGCTGTGGTGGGTAGGGGCCAGCAGAGTGGAGGGACCCCCAGGCCCCCCGACTGGCAGAGCCACAGAGTGCGTGCTGCAAGTATGACGCTGGCCCTCTGTGGGAGTGCGGATGAAGCGTGAGCATGCACACCCCTCCCTGTGCACGTGGGCGCACGCGTGCACACACACAGTCAGTAACTGGTGCATTAGCACATAGTATCTCTCACACACAACTTGGAGGAGGAAGGGTTTATTTTGGGTCATGGTTTCAGAGGGTCCAGTCACGGTTGGCTCCTACTGGGAGAGTCATGGGGGAGGGGCTTGGCTGAGACACTTGCCTTGTGGCAGCCGGGCAGCAGACAACAGGAAGCGCTTAGGGACTGACGGTCCTCCAGGGCCCGACTGAGCGGCCACTTCCTCCCAGGCCTGCTTCTGCAGCCTGTGTGGCCACGAGTGTGTAGACCAGTCCTTGGGTAAGGGCAGGCTCTGTGACCCAGGGCCCTCCCTTGTCCCTGGCTCTGGGCACAGCTGCACTAGGGAGAAAGCCCTCGATACAGGAGACCCGGGGATGCTTTAGTCCTGTGCATCACAGTGTGGACACAGCACGCAGGCCCACAGGCCGCGCAGGTGCGCAAGTGGCCCACAGCACGCCCGTGTGGAGGCAAGCAGGCGTGCACACCGCACCCGTGAGCACACGGCAGTGAGCAGCAGTACTCACTCCGCCAGGGCCCCTGCAGTCGCTCTGCAGGAAGGACCAGTGCACGGCCCTCCTATGACCGAGAATGCGTCAACTCCTCGGCCTGGACCCGTCCTGTGGCCACAGGGCCTCCTGGGCAAGCGCTGGGTGGGGCAAGACCTTCATGAACCTGGAGGGAAGAGCGTGTGCCAGGTGGGGACTAGCACCATGATGGCTACTGGTGGTGCTTCTTGGCGCCTGCACCGCGCCCTGACCCCAAGAGCCTGGCTCAGCCCCGCCCAGCGCCCCTGAGGACCCGAAGTGCACCCCAGGTCTGGGGATGCAGGTGTCAGCGACGGAGGCACAGGCAGGGCTGCACCCCCACGTTCTTCCTGCGCTGTCTCAAGGCCAAGGAGCTGAAGGCTCACTCAGTTCGGGAGCCCCCACATGACCTGCCACAGACGTGTACCGCCCTGTCTACCCAGGCACGGTCCCCACCCCACAACATGCCCAGAGCCCGAGCCAGCTCAGCACTTCTGCCACGGTGCCGTGAAATGCCCGTGGCACTCTCTCAGGATCACGCGGCAGCTTTTGCGCTCCTGGCTTCCCTCCAGGTGGGGGGACAGGGCGGTCTGTGCAGGGTGAGTTGCTGCAGGGTGGGTTCTCACGCCAGCTGTGTCTGGATGTCTCAGTCACGTCCACCAGAGGCCTAAGCTCCGGGTGACCGGCAAACAGGAGGGCAGAGAGAAAGGCCAGGCCAGGAGCAAGCAGTGGGCCGCGCTGCAGGCACTAATGACATTGGTGGCGGCCGGGCCCTGCTGCCCTGGACTGCCTGGGCAGCTAGGTTGGGCCCCTGAGTCCAGGCCCTCCGGGCCACAGGGGCGCACCCCATGTCCCCCTTGGCCACTCGGGCAGAAGCCAGGCCGCCTGTGGCCGGGGCCCTGGGCTCCACCCTCTGGGTTTCAGCAGAGCCTCTTTCTACGCAGCCCTGGCCAGCATGTCCCCACACCTCTGGTGCTGGCCAGGGCTGCCCCCTGCGCTAAGCCCCGGTCCAGCCTTGGTCCCTGCGGCCAAGCCTGGTGCAGCCCAAAGCCTGCAGGGCCGGTTTGGCGAGTGCGAGGGTCTAGCTTGGCTTCTTTCCCCAGATGGACCCCACCTGTCTCCTGAGTGACCCCTCGTGGGGCACGATCAGCTACCGTGAGGCCGGGCCGGGAGCTAGCAGGCAGGCACCCACACGGAGCTCGTGGACTTCCAACCTCAAGC
>NW_004524689.1:1488646-1489933 GCF_000260255.1 Octodon degus
TCTCTCTCTGTCTCTCTCTGTCTCTCTCTTTCTCTCTGTCTCTGTCTCTCTCTCTCTTTCTCTCTGTCTCCCTGCTTATGTCTCTTTATGTCTATCTGTCTGTCTCTGTCCCCCCTCCTCTTCTTTCTCTCCCCTTTCTTTTGCACTTGTGTCCAGGTTTGAAATTGAATCACCACCAGCGTTTCAAAAGGAAGCAGGAGGCCCTCCTCCTTTTGTTACGCTGTAGAAAACCCTCTCTAAGGTCGCCCGCCGGCCTTGAGCTCTGCCTCCCCTCGCCTGCAGACACCGTGGGCAGGGGTTTTTTGGAGAAGGGCAAGGTCTGGGGCTGCTGCTTGACACACTATTCATCTCCCTTCGGGCTGGGTCTGGCACTTTGCGTTCATCCCCAAACATGTCCATTTGTTGTCGCAAAGGCTTCTTCAACTGTTGCTGCCCAACGGGAAACCGCTGAGTACCCCGAACACAGAGAGGACCAGGGACTCCTCCCTGGAGCCAGAAAGGCAGATGTGGCTGGTGGGGGCCTCATAGTAGGAGAGGGGTCTCGGGGCTCTGCGCAAAGGGCTCCAGTCTTCTCCACAGCTCCTCTCTCACTCTACCCTGGGTCGAGGGCCTCCCCTGTGAGGTTGGGGTCGCCTGCACACAGCTCTCAGAGATCTGTGTGGCCCTGGGAGACCTCACCTGGCGGTGGAGGGCAACACCAGCCTGGGCTGCGCACAGAGGGCCGTGAGGACAGTGTCTGTGCGTCAGGTGTTTGCGGGACACGGCGCACTCAGCGAGAAGTGGGTACAAAGTGCCCCTCCCAGCAGCTGCCCCAGCAGCCTCTGGTTTGGGAGCTCAAGGGCCAGGCCGTGTCTGCGGAGAACAGGCTGCACCATCCTGGGTGGGAAGGAGATGCCCAGGGAGATTCTTGGGGTCCCTCAATACCATGCCACACTTATACGGGCCCAGCAGGTGTGAGGCTCGGAGCTCCTGCCCGCACAGCCTATTGGATTAGTGATGTCCCTAGTTATTATGGGCTGATGAGGCCCGCAATGCCCCGAACCCTGGACAGCGAAGGCTTAAATAAATGAGACAAATGGCCTGATTGCAGGCTGAGGAGGATCAGAAAACCCTCTCACAGAACTTGAGAGTTGCTGGGGTCTCAGACCAAGAACTTCTCTGGCAACCTGTATTTATCAGCTCTTCAGACAAAGGAGGGGGACCCCGAAGGAGCTGCAGGAGTCGGCTGGACCTGGGAGTGCCTCTGGGCCTTCTCCAAACAACACATTCTGTGAATTTAGGAGAGCT
>NW_004524689.1:1490868-1492407 GCF_000260255.1 Octodon degus
GGAGGTGAGAGGTTGTGGACAGCAAGGTCTGTGGAGAAACCCTGACATTTTTCAGATTTTGATCAAAACTATAAACTCACAGATTCAAGGATCTTAGCGAACCATAAGCAGAGGGGGAAAGTACAGAAAACCAAACCAGCGGATACAGTAAACAAGTCAGTAAGTCTTTATTTTATTTTTTAAACAGAACATAGGGCTGGGGAGCTAGCTCAGCCACACAAACCATAAACTCCTGGCTGGCAAGCGCAGGCTCTTGACTTCGATCCCCAGTGCTGGGAGAGAGAGAGAGAGAGAGAGAGAGAGAGAGAGAGAGAGAGAGAGAGAGAGAACAAAATAATGATAATGTAAAAATTAGAAAAGGTACAGAATTTCACTAAAAAAATATGAATTTGACAGTATTTGTTGTATTACATAGTGTTGTCTTCAAATTAGTTGTTTAGAGTACTAGATGTATGCATGCAAAATTGGGGGGAAAGTTACAAAAATTAAGAAGAGAGAAAAAAAATTAAACATGATCTGCTCCTTTTCTCAGACCAGCCGAAGTCCACAGTACAGTCATCCAAGCCATCCTGCACGCATACTAGGCGTATCTCCCCGCCTCCCTCCCTCTGCTTTCCTCTTCATCTCAGGGATTTCTTCCTTTTGAACAGTTTCTTTCCCTTTCACGGTATTTCCTGTACCTTTCAGACTTTATTTACTCTTCCAGGTTTTTACACTACTGAGATGATACGATGCTTACACATGCAGTCTGATTTATTTCACTTAAAGAGCATGGCCTCTAGTTGTATCCATTTACCAATAAAAGCCTCAAATTATCCTTTTTCAAGTTAGTAAATCCTATAAGTAGCCAGACAGAAAAAGACATGAAGCAATCCATGGCTCAGGTATGCTTCCATGTACAAACAATTCAGTTCACAAACGACAGTGTCTAGCCGAAATTTGTTTCTGTTGGCAAACTGCATCAGGTGACAAGCAAGACTCAGGATTGTCCCCAGATAAGCCCAGCCATCTCCCCCAAACTGTGAAACAAATCAAGTTTCAAAACCATCATGTTGCATGCAAGAGAGCGAAGGTAAGGACGGAAGGAGGTTTCTCACCAGCAGCCACTCGAGCCACAAGAAACGGAGCTGCTTTTTAGAGCCCTGAAAGAAAAGACCCAGAAAAACAAAACAAAAACCTACAACCTAGAATTTTATACCCAACAAAAATACCTTTCAAAACTAAAAGCAAGGGCCGGCCAGATAGCTCAGCAAACTAGAGCGCCTGCTTAGGCAGACGCAGGGACTGGGATTCCGCGCCTCCCCCACCCCCGGGGCGTGCAGAGAGGGATTCGGACTGGGCGGGTGGCGAAGGGAAGATAGGCCGGCGAGATAGCTCAGTAGAGTAAGCCCCTGCCCGGCAAGCGCAGGGTCCTAAATTCGATCCTCTTACCACAAAAAGAAAGAGAGAGAGAGAGAGAGAGAGAGAGAGAGAGAGAGAGAGAGAAGAGCTGCAGTGCACTAAAATCTGGGAGAAGGATATTTATGACACCAGCATCAA
>NW_004524689.1:1498582-1510514 GCF_000260255.1 Octodon degus
CGGGGCGGGTGCGGGGCTCCCCGGCCGCGGCGCGGGCCCACCACGCTGGCTCGCTGGCTCGCTCGCCCCGGGGCTCGGTTCCCGGAGCAGGCCCGGAGGCAAGGCCCGGTGCTCGGGAGGCCTCCGGGACAAGCCCTGCTGGCAAGCGCACCCGCGAAGCGTGGCAGTGTGGCCGCGCTGGCAGCCGCGCCAGAAAGCAGCGCCTTGCTTTGGGCGCCTCGGCTGGGTCTTTTACGTTCTTCCCCCAGTTGAGTAAGCCATTTTCACAACGTAAAATGAGCAAAAGGTGTAATTATTTCAAGGTGGCTTTCGCCTCGCGCTCACTCGAGCCCACAGCTAAGGGGTTTTTAAAAATACATATATTTAAAGCAAATATTATTGCAAATGACTACTCTGTAATTTGGATTAATTGCTTTTGGTTTTTTCTGGAATAAAATCTTTAAGGAAAACCCATAAAAACTCTGGAGCCTGGGGCAGCTGTTCCCACAGCAGTTCTTTTGCAGGGAGTCCAGCGTTACCCCACTAGCAGCAATAGTGGGTCACAGGGTCACCTGCTGGGCCAAGGACCTGCAGAGCACCCCCCCCCCAGCCTGAGCCACACCACAGTGCCCTGATTGGATCAGCCCATAAGCGGGCGCCTCTAGGTCCATTGCGTACCTCCCCAGGCTGAGGTCGGTGGCTCAGTTGGGCCTGGCTGGGACCACCTCAGGGACCTGCCCAAGGGAGGACGTGCCAGTGCAGGGCTAGCCGGAGCTGGGCACTGGCTGCACACCATGGCCCAAGGGCATGTAGGGCAGCCGGAAGCAGAGAGAGCCAAGGGGAGCCTCTGGCCGCGGCCCCAGCCCCTCTCTGTGCCTCCTGTCCTCCTGCAACATTCTGGGGAGGATCAGCCCTTTCCTGCCACAGCAGCTGGGAGACCCCATTTTGGAAGGCCCCAGAGGTCCGTTTCCAGGGGCCGGCTGCTTGCGTGGGCCAGCAGATGCCTCTGGGGACCCTGGAGAGCTGCCTCAGGTAGATGAGGCAAGGGGCACGGATGTCACCTGCCCACCACTCACCTGCTTTGTGGACTCCATCATTCTACAGGTTCTCTGCAGCCTGTGAGAGGTGAGTACCACCTTCCTGTCCCGGGATGCCGGGCCCCGGCCATGTGGGGACTGCGAGCCCTGCAGAGGCAGGCGAAGAGGAGGAGGAGCGGCAGGCTCCACCTTCAGGAGCTCAGCCTGTTACCAGCAGGCACGACTGGGTCTGCCTCACAGTGCCCACTGCAGGCCTGGGTTTTGCCACTGGCTCACCACATGGATCCTATCCCCACCCCCTCCTGCCACCTGTGTGCCAGCCATCTACCCATCTCTTTGCCTTCTGTCCACCTACCCATCCATCGCGATCCATTCCTCCCTCTGCCCACCCAACACGCACACCCAAAGATGCACTATTCATCTATCCCTGTCAGTCTGCCCTCCACCCCCCGCCCATCCCTCTGTCTATCTATTCTTCACGATCCCTCTTTCCTCCGTTCCTCCATCCCCACACAGCTACCCACCCACGCCCCTGCCATGTGCCCATCCATCCACCTGGCATCCACCCGCCTGCCTGTCCCTCAGCCCACTGTGTCCTTCCAGCCAGCCAGCCCCCAGTCATTTACTGATTATCTGTGTGACACACTGTCTCCGAGGCACAAAAGATAGAGGCAGGAAGAAAATCAGGCAAGAAGCCCACAGCCCCTCCTGCACCTCCCACCAGACCACCTCTCCTGAACAGGGGCTGGGGCAGAGCCCACACTTCCCAGTGCGTGTGGGAAGAGGCTGGTGCTCTGGTGGCTCTGGGGCTCATAAGGATTCTTGGACTTAACACCCCCAAACTCAGGACTGGGCATAAGGACCCTGAGGGGTTACGGGGTGGAGGCAGTGACTATCAGGAAGGCTAGCCTGAAGACTATAAGCAAGCTGGAGTCCTGGAGCCCAGACACCCCAGGAACACCCCTGGGAATCATACAGGTCCCTAAGGATGCGAACACCAGAGTTTGCGGCATCACCTGTCCCTCATCTCAGATCTCCTGGTCAGCCCAGAGGCATGTGCAGACAGCCAGGCATCAGCAGGATCTGTGGAAAGAGAAAGACCACAGCAAAGAGAGCAAAGCCATCCGGAGGATGCGCAGGCCGCACGGGCAGACGAAAGCTGGGTGTTCCCAGCCAATTCCCAAAACACAGATCAGAAAGAACAGAGGGGAGAGTCACCGAAAAACTTTCTCACAAAAATTCCCCAGAACTGAAATTTCCCATCTGAAAGATTAAAACAGACATGCCTCAGGGTGCATGTTTGTGAAATATCACAACACTTGGGCCAGAAAAGATTCTCTGTGATTCCACCAGGAAAGGGCAAGTCACAAAGCCACTGTGACAAAGCATCTTCGGATGTCCCAACAGATGACCTGGGGGAAGGGCACAGTGGATCCCGCTCTCTAAATTCCAGAGGAAAGAAATCACCTCCAGTTCTATACCCAGCCCAACTATCAGAAAAACGGTACCCTTTGCAGACACACAAAATCCTAACAGGAGAAAGCTCTCCATGCATTCTTTATCAGAAGTTACTAGAAAAGGTGCTCAAGAAAACCAAGAAAGTAAAAAAAAAAAAAAAAAAAAAAGAAAGAAAAGAAAAGAAAACCAAGAAAGTAAATGTATACTGTAGGTGGCAGGTCTGAAAGAATTTCCTGAGGGTGGCAACCAGAGCTCCTGGGACAGAGGCTTCAGGTTGGATGTGCGGGGACAGCTGGTCACTGTTGGAGCAGGTGATGAAGGAGCCAGGGCTGTGAATGCCACCATCACTGTGTCTGCAGTCCCTGTCCTTCAGCTGTGCTTGGGTGGGTCTGGTTCAGATTCCCATCAGACCTGACCTGGCCGGTCTTGACAGTGCAGATGAGGTGCAGCTTCTCCTCGTGCAAGCTTCCTGTGGCAGATGCACCATTGGCCATGCAAAACAGCTGAAACGAGAGAGACAGACAGACAGACAGACAGACAGACAGACAGACAGACAGAGACAGAGAGACAGAGAGACAGAGAGATCTGATCAAACTACTAAAGCCCACCCTAAATCATTTTTTTAAAAATAGTAAAATAAAATAGCACCAAAACTGTTGCAGTTCTGAAGCCAGGAGCCAGGAAGGGTCTCCCCGGCCCAAGTCGAGGCAGCCAGCACAGCTTTCCTCCCGGCTTCCAGCCTGCCTCTGCCCTCTCTGGCTCCCAGGGTCAGGCCACCTTCCTTGGTCCATGAGCCCTTCCACCTCCAAAACCAGGAAGGCTGCTTTCCCCCCTGACTTTGCTCCAACTCTCCCAGCCCCTGTGACACTGTCCTCAGCTCTGGGTGTCTGGGCTGTCCTCCCCACCTTGCGGTCAGCTGAGAGTGCCCTCAATTCCTGCAACCTAATTTGTCCCCATGGCTCCCTGCCTGACAGCCCTTCTCACATCCGTCATCTTTCTGCTGCGGCCTTGCCTGCCTCAGGCCTTCGCACTGGCCCTTCCTTCTGCCCAAGTGCTGTTCCCCAGCTGTGCAGGCAGGCCGCTGCTTGCTGTCTCATCCGTGCTCAAATGCACCCGCACCATGCATCCACTCTTGCTCAGCCTGTTGGAAATTGCGTTCTGCTTGTGCACGAGTGCTCGCTGTCCTGTGTCCACAGCACCCAGGAGCTCCTAGCCGGCCACCCCAGTATGGACGGTGGGCAGGTGAACGCAAGGGGGGTGGTCCCTGCTGTGACCTCGGAGCCTGTGGCTGAGCCTGCAAAGAGCAAACTCCAAACTCAAGTTGCGACCGGCTGGTCGCCTGGCCGTGGCCAGCCCTACTGGCTTCTTGCTGAGCTCCCTGAGGACAGAAGCCAGGCTACTGCCTGGTCGTCTGTTCTCAGAACTGCTACCAGCCAGGACACAGCTGCTTTTCCTTGCTGCCTCAGTGCAGCTGCCTGTCTGTCACGTGCTGTGTGATCCGTGTCTGGTACCTGTCTCTCGCCATAGAGGATGTCAGAGCTTTGTCCCTTTTACGGCTGACTAATATTCCAGTGTGTGGATGGGGTACACTTCATGCACCCCTCAAGGTAACTATAATATTCCCCATTCCTTCCAACTGCATTAAGCTTATGCAGTTTGCAGGCCTGTGTTAGGTGGTGGGACTGTAAATCAGTTGGAAGGAATAGTTGGCACCGATCCAAAGAGGGGTGACCCTCAGGCTGACAGGAAGGTCGTGCAGCTGGCAGGGGGCCGCAGGGAGAGCCCACCCTGTGCTGCTCCACCCAGCAAGCCCTGCAAACTGGAGTCCACTTCTCTTTCTGAGCTGTGCAGTGTGCTGGGCACGGTCCATTCCTATGCTCATCTCAAAGCCGAGCATTTGAACAACCACCTCACCGGGACATATTTCACACGGTATCTGACACAGCTTGGAACCTGAACGCGCCCCAGAGGCCTTGGAGAAGCTGTGGGATCCCAGGACTTGCCCCCCAAAGTGCTCACAGCTGAATGGGCTCTCCGGGGGGGGGCATTCGGAGGGAGTGGGTGGTGTGCGTGTGACCTTGGAGACCAGGGTTGAGCACCGCTAGTGCGTCTCCCTCAGGCCCTTCTCTACTTGTGGCCCCAGGACCTAAGCAGCTTCCTGCCCCCACATCCTCCCACTATGCTGTTTCTGCCTCAGAGCAGCCCCCATCCCACCTGCCCTGTGGACTGAGCCCTGGGAAACCCTAAGCCAACAGGTTTGCTCCTTTTGCGTTACCGATGTTGGGCATCCTATCACAGGGAGGGCACGCTGGCACGCCCTCGAGCCACCATTTGTGAGCTGGATGGGGCTGTGGCATTCGTGCCCTTTGGCCCAGACGCACTGCCTGCATCTAGGTCTGGACACGTCCAGCACCTAGGCCCAGGCAGTTGTGCTCTGCCTCCCTCCCAGCAGCCCAGCTGGTGCTAGTCTACTTCCTCCATGGATTTGCCTGTTCTGGGCATTTGAGCCGGCGAGCAGCACACCAGGTGGCCCCGTAGGTCAGCTGGGCTCACAAGGCATCATGGGTCTCCCCCGCAGGGAGTCCTCTTCTCCTCCCAACCCCTGTGCTCTTTCATCAACGCTCTGTAGCCGCGTCCCTGCACTGTCCCTGTCGCACGCTGCTGGCATCTGCTTGCCCAGAGTCACACAGGAGCTGAGCTGATGTGGCTCACCAGGCATCAGTGTGGTTTCTCTTTACAGCTAACTGACACTCCCTGTCCAGGGTACACTGCCGCCTCCTCGACCATGCCTTATGTCTTCCCTTTAACATGGTCCCGAGGGACCAGGAAGTTAGATGACCAGGGACGCCCTGGGCTCCACTCCAGGGCCTGCGGCCTCTCAGCCTGACCCCGACCTTCAAGGCAAGGACTTTCGAAGAGGTCTGTGAAGCTCACTGCCACCGTTCAGGGTGGGCCCTGTGGGCTGACCAGGGCGAGACCCTGCTAATGTCCTGGGATAGACTGGGCCCAGGAGCGGTGGGGGCCAGCACGGGTTGTTCTTATTCAGCAAAAACCACACACACAGGGAAATCAGGCTACCCTGATTTGATTGGAAAGGCGGCCTTCAATGAATGACGTCATCCCGAGAGCATAAATCGTGGTTCGTATGATTTATTTATGTTAAGAAATCCACACATGATGCTGAGTTTTCAATGGCTTTGTTTAAGTGATAGTTTCACCTTTTTAGTGAAAGTTGGAGTGATGATAAACAGCTCCAGCTGTAAAAATTAAAGACGGAGGGAAGCCACAGTGATTATTACAGAAAAATGCGGGGTGGGGAGGGGCACTTGGCCCCTGGATCCTTGGGGATGAAAATTACCCTCTGCACAGCATGCCACGAGCAGTTACCTGCTGCTTATTAATTACCCTCTTTTTAAAGTGCCACATTTCTGTGAGAAACTGTTATTTCTCTAATGGAGAAACTGGCTCATTCATGCCATGCAGTCAGGTCCCGAGCAGGACAGGCTCCATGCATATTTAAGGGACACCCTTCTTCTTTAAAAAATGACACCTTTATGCCTGGAAACACCTTCGGTGGCACTCAGGGCTGAGCGTGGCCTGCTTGGTGTGTGAGTCCCCGGGAGCCCTCGCCGCTGGCTGAGGTGTGGGTCCTCCTCTGCATCCCAGGCAGCCATGCCCACGCAGGGGCTCCCGAGAAGCAGCACCGGCACAACCACATGGCTGAACTTTCCTGAGCCCTGGGCGGCCCGGAGGCTCAGTGGAACTGCTGTTGGACAGTGGGGGGGGGGCAGATCCCCTCACCCTGCCCCTCGTAGGAAGTCCCCTTCCTCTCCCAATCCCTGCGCTCTTACAACAGGGCTCTGTGGCTGCGTCCCTGCACTGTCCCTGTCCCAGGCTGCTGGTGTCTGCTTGCAAATGCCACAGAGAGCTGGGCTGGGCTCAGCCTCAGTGGGCAGCATAGCCCACGTGCCACTGGCAGGCCCCGCCCCATGGAGGTCCCAAGACACTGCTCCAGGGCCTCTGTACTCACCAAGTTTTGGGCACAGCCCCTGGTTGTACCCCAGGAGCCCGAGCTGTGCAGGCGGGAGACGCCCAAGGCTCTCGGTCTGCAGGGGACACAGCCCCTTCCACAGCCACCAGGTACTCTCAGCCTCGCCCCGGCCTCTCTTCTGTGTCAGTGAGTGGATGAGCAAGTGCTGGGTCTGGACCCAAGGAGACTTAGAAGCACGAGACCAGCGAGTCCTGACGGCAGCTTAGCAGAGCCCAAAGTGGAGGACAGGTCCAACGGGGCAGCGTGGGGTGGGGTGGAGAGCGGCACAAACCTGTAATCCCAGTATGCCAGGAGGCTAAGGCAGGAAGACTCAAGTTTGAGCCCCACCTGGGGAGTTTAGTGACTTAGAGGTCCTGTGTGAAGATGAGATAAAAAGGGCTGGGGACTCAATACTAAGTACCACAAAAGAAAAAAGGAAAGAGGAAGGAGGGATGGACCCAGGGAGGGAGGATAGAGAGGAGGGCTGTGCTGGGACAGGGGCCCTGGAACCACTAGGACTCGATGAGGACCCTGCAGCTTCCAGCAGTGTGGTCCTCACTCCGGGCCCAACACACCGCCCCCGCAGGCTGGTGCAAGGGGAATCTCCTCTGGGGTGGGAAGCTTCTGCTGCTAGAGGAGGCTTCCCTCAGGCGGATGCCCACTCCCACACGGTACTGCCTTGCTGGTCCTGCCCTCTTCAAACTGGGACTGGCAGGTACTGGTGGGCCTAGGCTGGGCTCGTGCCACCATCAGCTGGGGTCTCAGCTGGGGTCTCAGCTGGCCTGGTTGATGGAGGGCCCCTCACCGCCCCTGCCCACTGGCTGCGTGTCCTCTGTAATCCCAGAGTGCGGTGCCTGCCTGAGAAAGAGGCCTGCCAGGCACGACACACATGGTCCCGAGTGAGGTGACATGAGGGGGGGCATCAGGCTAAAATCCTGCATCCCCTTCCTTGGTTGGTGTGGTGCCCAGGAGGGGTCCCGATGCAGCAGGGAAGGGTTCTGGCCAGTGCAGGTTGCAAAGGAGCACTGATTAGCTTGCCTGCCTGCCCTTGTCCCCACCTGGGTGCCCTTGCCCTCCTGCCCTCCCAGGGAGGAAGGTGACGGTCCCGGGACACACAGGATGACCCCACCACTGGCCCCACTATCACTGGGTCACTCTGAAGAACCAGTCATGTTTTCCCACCCGGGTCATTCTGGTCTTGGCCCAGTTCAGCCAGCTCTGCAAGTGGCTGCACCAACATCACGCAGTGCTCGCCTTCCCAGAGAGCTGGGGAGAAGGCTTGCTTGGGCCCCTAGGGGCTCCCTGCTCCCACCCCTGCCTCTCCCGAGGGAAGTAGTAGCTGCCATCCCAGCTCAGGCGCTCAGGCCCAGCACTGGCCAGGAAGACCTAGTCTGAGGTAGTGGTTGGGCTGGCTCACCCCCCCAGAGCTGAGCTGCGCCCCACCCTCACCCCAGAGAGTGAGTCTTTATGTTCCATTTCTGCAACATAAAGGCTCCAGGCCCCAGTGGTCCTCAGGGAACAGCACCCCCTGGGGAGCACCGCCAGCTGGGGGTGGGGCCATACACACCTCAGCCGGCCACCCGGCAGGAGGGAGTGGAGAGCCCCCAACCTGGGGAGTGAGCCTAGCGAGGACTGGGCACACAACCCCTGCACAGCGCAAGCCTCCAGGGCAAGGCATGCCCTCCCCCACCCACGGGCACTGCCAGACGAGGTTTGGGCCCTCAAGCCTATCCGGCCAACACCACAGATAGGGCTAGAGGACCAGGCACCTGGCCCCAGGGTCACTGAAGGGGAAGCAAAGCAAGGTGGAGGGGAACCCAGCAGCCCCTCCTGCAGGGTGACACCTTTGGGGTGCTCAGCCTCAAGATATACTTTTGATTTTCAAAACGAGCTAGTCTGCAGCTCTCTGCAGCTCTGGGCGGCGGGGAGGTAGGTTCCCTGGGCGCTGATTCGCAATGCTCCCCACCCCGCTCACTCGGGCGTCTGGGGACACAGACAGCACCTTCCCACACAGCGGTCCCTGGGCCCAGGGCACCCACCCACCACAGCGCCATGCTTCCCAGGTTTTCGTTGTTGTCGGGGCCTTGCCAAGCAGGAATGGGAGGTGTCAGGGACTACGTGGAAGGATGGCAGCTGTCTGAGCTATGTCTGGGACCAGGGGCCTCCGAGCCGGTGTGCACACGGGGCACTGTGGTGAGTGGCGTCTCTGGCTCCCAGTGACAACTACACAGACAGGGCCCAGGTCCCCACAGCTGTCCACAGCGGGGCGTGGGATGCGGGTGCAACAGGAGGGCACGTGCAGCGCCAGCCCAACGCCGGGATTCGTTGGCGGGTTTCTAAAGGTCCTGGCATCGAGAGAGAACGTGTGGGAAACAGATTCCGTTTATTGCTCCTGCTAGGGTACCGCACAGGAAGCATGGAGCTCCGGTCTCCGCAGTCTGGCCGCTGAGACCACTGCCCACCCAGGCGCTGGGTGCCTCCTGAACTCGTGGGAGAGGACAGCGGAATGTGGTCCGCAGCCTCTATCTTAAAACAAACCCAAACAAAACGAAAGGGATCACCCGAGGGAACCTCCAGTACACGTGGTGACACATACCCCGCTGGCAGACCCTACACATCTAACGGCACTGGGCAGCCACAGGAGCCTGGCCACAGCAGGACGACTGTCCCCAGGATCTAGGGATGTTGGTTTCTGAACAGAATAGGCAGGTTTGCTTGAAACTGGCCTCTGGACTCCTCTCAGGGAAGTTCTGCCTGGGCGCATCCCCGCCCCGCCCCACCCCGCCCCGCCCTGCACCCATGGGCAAGCAGGAGTCTGGTGTGGGCTCTAGGAGGGCAGTCTGTAGTGTAGGGAACCACAGGGCCACCATTTAGGACCTGTGTGCTTCCTCAACCTCGGAGTCACCCAGGTCACAGCACGTTCTGGGATGGAGGGGGGCAAAGCCGTGGTGCTGGGGAAGCCTGAGCTCCAGGAGGTTTCAGAGCCTGGGTCTGAGGAAATGGCCTCTCAGGTGGTCAGATGCCGCAGGAGCCCCCCGGGGTCCGGCCCACAGACCACCGCGGGTTGTCCCTTCCAGGCCTCCTCCACCCTTTGGTTGAAATCCGGGGCACATTTCTCTTGAAAGTGCGGCTAGAGGATGCTCCCTAGAGCCAAGCCTTCATCTTGCCTGACTGGGGACAGTGCCTCTGTGTGTGGGCTGAGGTGGGTCTTTGAAACCCCTGGGCGGCAGCTCCAGAGTGCTGGGGAAGAGGTGTCCTTTTGTTCTCTTTACTACCCAGATAAGAGCCAGGGGCTGAGCAAAACTGGACCGGAAATCCCATAGAGCCTTCACTGCTCTGAGTGCTGAGTACCCCAAAATGGTGGCCATGTTTGGGGGACACGGAGAAAGGGAAGGACAGACAGGAACCCGGTCTTCTCCTCTGGCTCCCGGCAGGGTTTCTACTTCCCTGGAGGGCCTGGGAGGGGCTGCCTGACAGCTCAGCTGCAGGCAGGAGTGGAGTGAGAACCAGAGCACAGGGCTTCTTGGGGCCAGGACCCTCCTCACCCACTGTCTTCTCTGGGCTGTTTTTCTGCCATGGGACCTTCTCTGAGGGGAGTGGTGTCAGCTGGTTTCCCACTCTTTTGCTGCCTTTTGCAGTCATCTTTACCCGGGGTTCCCACTTGCCCTGGGTGCTCCTGTGAGGTCCCCCAGGCTTCTGCTGGGGAGGGACATAGATGCCCCCAGGTATGGGCAATGGGCTGGTTTTCCTTGGTGTCACCTTTTCGCTCTGTGGCTCCTCAGTGTTTGACCTGCTCTCCACTTCTAAGCCTGGCCACGTGGGGGCAGGGCCTGGCCAGTCCAGAACCCAGCCTGGCCAGGACCATGGCCTTGAGGGTGGCCTTCTTGGCCTTGAGGCAGGCTGGGGACACTGGCCCTCCTGGAGCTGAGGGAACTTCACACTTAGCCCCGGTCCCTGATCCCCCTCCCCAGGCAAGGAGCAGCACAGCATCCCCTCCCACCCCAGCTGCCCTGGCAGAGGGCAGAGAAGGGGCACCAAGGCCTTGCCTGCACCCCACATCTTGAAGGTCAGCCCAAGAGGAACGTCTGTAACTGCCCTACCCTGGCCAGAGCCTTGGGTCCCCTCCTGAACCTAGGTAGGGGCAGGACGAGGGGCCTGGGAAGAGGCTGGGCCTTCCTAACCTTGGCTCCGGAGCAGGGCAGGAGGGCTGGGCTGGGCTGCGCCGGGGGAAGGGCAGGGTCTCCCTCCAGGGACTCCTGCTGCAGCTCCTGGGAAGCTGTCACCATTTCACGCCAAACTCTGCAGAGGCCACTGCCAGGGCTCAGGAACCTGGGTGCCTGGGGAGGTGTGACCTTGAGCCCTCTCTTGGCCGGCAACCCCACCCTTGGGCTGAGGCTAGGCAGGACTGCAACACCCTCCATCCTGGGACTATCCAGGGACTTCGGTGATGCCCAGTCTGTTCTGGGAACTTCCCCCAAAGCCTGCTCCTATATGCTGAGCTCAAGGGGACCCAGGCCCTGGGACATGAAGGGAAAGATGAAGAGAATGGGTGGTTGGCCCCTGGCCACACTCACCTAGGGTGGGAAACAGTCAAGGCAGGGTCCACACGGGGCAGGGGGCTGCAGTGCGCTTGGGATCGCGGCAGGAAAGCGGCTGCAGGCAGCAGGGGCTCAGAGGGGCAAGGCCCAGCCACCTGGCCTCCATGGGGCCTTTGCTGGTAGCAGCCAGGCACTGCCGCCTGAAAGCGGCCGCTGCGAGGACCTGGGCACCAGGCTTGCTTCTGCTCCGGCCCTGGTTTCCACCCCAAGGCGCAGGGTTCCCGTGGAGGTCTCGGGGCTGCGGATACCGGTTTCGTTGAACAACAAAGAGGGGAGTGGGCACGGCCAGGAGCCCCACGTGGAGCGATAGAGTGACCCCCGGACTCAGGTGTCCCCGTGACAGCTCCTCGTCCTGCTTACTGGCGAGACCTTGGAACTCGGAAAGGACGCGGAGGCAGCAACCCAGCCAGGGCAGCGCCTCTGTTCCCTTCCAGTTCGTTCTTTGAATCCGATCAGTCGCGAGTGAGGATTCCACGCTCACCCCACCAGGTCCACGGGCTGGAGCCAGCGTGCCCATGCCCAGCCCGGCCCCTCCGCCGCGCCGAGTGTGAGCGCCCGGCTGCCCGCGCTCCTCCACCTGCGCGGGGCCCTCAGCCCGAGATGCTCTTGCAGCCGGAGGCCAAGGCCCGACCTGGCCCATCGCGGGCGCCCGCGCACTGCGTGCTTACCTGAGGCCGCAGGCAGCTGAGCCTGGCGTGCCGGCCGTCCCGGGACGGAGAGGTGCGGGGCGGCCCGGGATGTGCGGCCCGGACGCCGGGGTTCAGGGGCCGCCATCAGCCCCGCGCAGCCCCCAGCCCGGCGCGCTGTCCTTGCTGCGCCGCGGCGCGGGA
>NW_004524689.1:1510993-1511478 GCF_000260255.1 Octodon degus
GGGCGGGGGGACGGTCACCTCGCCTCCAGGGCCACCTGGGTCCTTTTAAAGTGTCCGGGGTGCGGGCCCCGGGCGGGAGCGCCGAGCACGGAATGTTTTCTTAAAGGGCCAGTTCCGAGCTGCGCCGGGAGGGGGGAGGGGGGAGAGCCAGAAGTGAGGTGAAGACCGGGAAGGCCGCGGAGAGCCCCCCAATCCCGCGCCGAGGCGGCGGCGGCGGCGGCGGCGCGACGATGAGGATGATGAATACATTGCAAAGTTTTTTTGGCCCCGGCGAGGGGTGTCAGATTGAGTGCTCTGTGCGCATGTGCGAAGGTGTCCAAACTGACAATGCTGGGGAGATGAAGATAGTGTGTGGCTGCTTCTGGGCTCAAGGAGGAGGAGAGAGATTCCGCGAGCCGACACCATGCGATCCAAGGCGAGGGCGCGGAAGCTAGCCAAAAGTAAGTCTCTCGCGGCCGGCCGCGCCGCGGGGCCGGGGCGCGGGG
>NW_004524689.1:1512638-1547792 GCF_000260255.1 Octodon degus
CACCCCGGCCCGGCCAGCCGCGCCTGCCGGGCCGCCCGGATCCGCGCAGGCAGCCTGCCCTCCCGGCGCCCAGAGCCGCGCCCTCCAGCAGAATCCGGTGGGCGCGGGGCTTAGGCGGTTTTCCGGAAAAGCTCCGCGCTTTTGGCTCAGGATCCGGCCGGGCTCGGCCACACCGCGGGCCCCGCAGCCGTAGGCCACACACCCAGCCTGCAGGGAAAAGCAGCTCCTGTCCGCTGCCCGATGCCCGCGGCACCGCCGTCCGCCGTTCCTGGTCTCTCAGGGAGGCACCCCTACCCAGCCCGGCTCCTCCACCGGCTGCCCTTGGCCTCGGCCTCCTGGGCCTCCGTGACCTCTGACCCCTCTTGGTGCGAACAAGGCCAGACGTTTCTCCGCAGAGGCTGAGGGGCTGCGTGCGTTCGCCCTGCCTAGCTGCCTGGCCCGTAGAGGTGGGTGTTGGGTAGGTGCTTGGATTTGTGTGTGCAGCTCGGGCCTTCCCTAAGTCGGGACACCCAGGCTGCAGGCCGAGCCCTCTCCGGGAAGGGCCTGTAACTGGAGTGGTAGAGTTAAGCCAGGACTTCGCTGTAAGCGAGAGGCAGGCAAAGAGCAGAGCACGGTGCACCGAGCAAGGCGCTGGAAGCTTCTCAAAGCCCACGCCTGGCGGGGCCCTCAGCCCTCTGCCTGCTCCACCCCTGCCAGGTGGGGACTATTGGCTGCCTAGCCCCAGCTCTGCTAGGCCTGGCTCAGGCAGTCGTCCTGAGGCCTGGAGGCTGGAGAGCCGGACTCATGGGAACCGGGGACACAGTCTGCTTGTCCTCGGCGGCAGCAGCAGCAGCAGCAGCAGCGAGAAGCAGTCAAGGGAGGAGGAGCCTGCCTGCCTGGTGCAGACCTAAGCTCAGGCAAGGGGGAGCCCTGGGCTCCCCTCCAGGTGTCACAGCTGGGAGCTCATCCCTAGCCCTCCTTGAGAAGGTGGCAGAGCAGGCGCAAAAGGGCAGCAGCTAGTCCACTGAGGAGTTTCCTTCCTTCTACTGGACAGCATTTTAGGCAGATGAGAAAGTGCTGGGTCCTGACTCCATCGCTGAAACCCAACCAAGCCACAGAGGCTGTGGGCAGCACCCTCCATCCCACCCAAGCAATGCAACCCTGGAGAGGCCGGGGAGGGAGCCAGGTCCTAGGGACCCTGGGCTCCACGCTGCCCTTGCGTTTCAGATGGAGGACAGGACAGGAGGATGGCCTGGCCAAGGGATGTGACTTGTGACCCAGTGCTTGGGGAGCAGCCCCAAGGGTGCATCTGGAGTTGTGATTTCGTTGGCGTTTCCTGGTGACCCTGCCCCAGACCTGTCCAGGTGCGGCTCTGGAGGGCCTTGCCAGGGCTGGGTTGCTAGCACTGCAGGGCCTGTGGGGAGGGGTTGACTGAGTGTCCCAAGGGCAGAGGCTTTGAGGACACCCAGACTGGCTGTGGGTCAATTCCCGGGGGAACCTGAGCCTGGGGGCCAGAGCTGAGAAAGACAGTCCAGGGGCAGGGTCTGCTTACTCAAGCGGGACCAGTGCGGGCCACTGGGGCAGGGACTGCCCTGGCCTGCATTTAAAAATGAAATTTCTGACAATAGCTTATTGTATCTGCCACTGCTGTGAGCCAGGTGGGCAGGTGGGAGTTCTCAAAGCCCCGTCGCCCTCCTGACCTCCACTCTCACGGCACAGTTGGGGGCCTCTTTTTCAGAGCCAGAGCCCCACCAGAGCTGCCCTGGGATGGCCCGGAGGTGACAGATGCCAGGGTCGGACACCATCAGTGCCAGGCCTGGGAGGGGAAAGGGGGGCACAGGCTCTTCCCAAGGTGCGGAGCTTGCTGTGTGTCCCAGAGAAGTGTGCGCAAGTGGGGAGGCCCTGCTTGCCGCCAGGTTTCTCCTGCCTTCGGAACACGGCCGGCTCAGCTCCTAGGGAGCTTGACCCTGACTGTCTCCTCCTCTCGTTGGGAAGCCCCCGCCCACCCTGTAGCTCTCCCCAGAGCCCCACCAGCAGCCTTTCCTGCAGCACCAGTTAGGGCAGCGGCTTCAGGGTCCCTCCCGCAGAGCTGGAGTGTCCTGCCCGCTTCAGGCGAAAACACGGAGGCTGCGGTGGTGGGGCAGTGCAGGGCTGGCTGCCAGGCCCGGTGCCCCAGGCACTGTGCTGCGTGTCCGGAGCCCTGCCTGCTGCCAGCAGCTGGTGTGTCGCTGTGTGGAGGCCGAGGAGGGGCTCTCCGGGCCGGCTGGGGGTTGGCCGCCCCTCAGGTCTCCCCCTTCGCAGCCTGGCTGCCCTGGAGGAGCAGGTGCGACAGGCCTCTGGCCCCTCCCCGCCCCGAAGCTCCGGAGAACCCGTCCACTCTGGGCAATGCTCCAGGTGGGAGCCTGGGTCCCGATTTTTTTTGCAGAGGTAGGGGGAGGTGGATGGGGCTCCCTCCTTGGCCCCTGAGGGCGGCAGGGCCTGGGACAGCTCCCGGCTACCTTGGGCACATTAGCTCCCTGTTTTATTCAATTAGGAAGCAATTAAGGGTCGTTGGGGGGCTGGGACTGGTAATTAAGGTGATGCATAATTAGAGTTTCAACAAAAATGATCCAGGATTAAAAATCTTTTGAATAATTTCGTTTAAAAATTTCAAATAGCGTTAAATACAATTTATCAGGCTGTGAATCAAACCCATGTATCAAGTCTTGGAAGCCGAGGCTTGGGAGCCGGCGCCAGGGCACAGGGCAAAGCAGCTCTTTCCGCGCCGTCTCGCGCCCACGGGGAGAAACTTCAGAGCGGAGCCGGCGCCCGTGCGCGGCAGCTAGGAGCTTCGGCATGATGGGGCCACAGCACAGGGAGGGGACGGCAGTCTCCGGCTGTGCTGTGATGCTGGCCGCCGGCTCCCCAGCACAAGGTTACTGCCAACTGCCGCGCTAGGTAGAGTAGTGCTGCTCAGCGGGGTCCCTGGAGCCCCAGGCCAGCCAGAACATGCTTTCTCTAGTTCCGTCCAGCCCCAAGGGTCGCCTTCTGCTTTCAGGGCGGAAGAAGATGGTGTCCCATCCGGATCTGCCTTCCTGGGCCAAGGGTTCCCTGTAGTGGGGCTTCCGAGATCTGGGAACTGAGAGTTCGTGGGACCTGGGGCTAAACCTAAGTGTGTCGGTGGTGTGGGATCCTCCAGGGAATGCCAGGCAGAGAGGGCTGGGTCACTGGTGGGTTCCACTTCAGGAGAGGTGGTTGTGAGCCAGTGTGTATAGGGCGGCCAGGGCCACCCTGGTCCCCGGGAGGCAGGGAGGCAGGGAGCCTGTGCAGGCAGTGGCGTCAGAGTCGGGCTAGATGAGAACAGCTCTCACACAGATCCTGGGATGGGTAGAGTGTGGAGTAGCCTGCGCCTCTTTTAGGGTTCTGAGACCCCGGGAAAGCTCAGGGTTGCAGGAATGCTCTGTCAGGGAAGACCTGGGAGGCCTCTCCTGGCCCCCCCACCCCACAGAACACTGTGGACCTGAGCTAATTCCATGGTGGCTTTTAATGTCAGGGTTTCAGTGTTTTCTCAAGGCTGTTGTTCTTGGAGCAGGTCTGCTCTAAAAGTCGAGCAGGAGACCCACGTGTACACGCCCGGACACAGCGATGAGCTAGGGCCTCGGCCGCCTGCAGATCGCAGTCCTTATTTGCTCAGGGCTGGCCCGGAGCCTCTGAAGCCTGCTGCTTCCCCTGTCCTACCCAAGGTGCTTCCTAGGGGCAGGCAGGGTGCAGACTTGGGGAGGTCCTGTATATACACCTCCCTTGTCTTCTAAGGGTGCAGGAGGCTCTGCCTGGCTCCAGGGCATCCCACCTGCTGTGTACCCTCAGTCTGTAGCCTCCCCCTCCCCAGAGGGCTGGGGAGATCCTCCAACCTGCAGGGCCGGCTTGGAGCAGGCTGTTGTTCTTCAAATCTGGGAGCTGGGCTTTGGCCAGGCTGCGGGGCTTTTTGGGCCTAGAGCAGCCCCGCAGCCAGGAGGGGTAGCCTCTGCCTGCTCTGACTGCTGCAGTCTGGGGTCGCAAATCCTCCAGTGCCCGGAGGTGCCTGAAGACTGGCCCTCGGCTGGTCTCTCCCAGGACTGGGGAACAATGCCTGGAGCTGGAAGAGCGGAGTGCCGTGCCTGCTCAAGATACACGTCTAATAGTTAGCATTTGGTGCAGAAAAGGAGGAAAGTCGGACTCTGGTGAGGGCTCTGCTTATTTTATATCCACTATAACTATTTCTGTCCATGAAAATTGGCTTAATTATATCAATGGAATGTTTCTTTTTCAATTCTGTATGCAATTAGTCCATCTTGCCGGCTGCAATTTATTTTAATAAAAAAATAAACCAGTGGTGTGTTCAGCTCCTCGTCCCCTGGGGACAAATGCGATTGGTGTGTTTAATTTCATTAACTACAATGCGGCCTACTGGAAAAATGTATAAAATCAGCTTTATACAGCTTAAACACTGGCATTTGAAACAAATCATTATTGCATTAGCTGTCACACTGGTAATTCTAGAATCTAAGGAAAAAAATACATTATGGCTGTTTTTATAACCCTTTGCAAATGCACTGTTAAAATAATTTATAATCATTTTAAAACATGGCGTGGTCCTGGTGAATATTTCGTCTCCTGTAAGTACGGCCCGTGTCATCCCAGGCCCACTTCATGCACTGGGCAGGTGCTGTCCCCGTCCCGGCCGCTCCGGTCCCAAGGCCAGGATGCCGTGGGGTCTGGCCGGCCAGAGACCAGTGCAGGTGGAATTGCCCTTTGGTTCTGGGTGCAGCCACAGGCACCCAGACCTCGCCGAGGCAGGAGGGACCCCTCAGGCTGGAGCTTTGAAGTGCGTGGCTCTCCCAGCCTGCAGCTCCCAGGAGGGAGGACCAAGAGGCATGCAGTCCGGGCTTTACAGGTGTTGGAGCCAAGTGCCCCATGCAGCATTTCCCAGCTCAGACTGGGGGTCTGCCCTGCCCAGCAGCCTCTGGTCACCCTCAAGCCCTGCTTGGAAAAGGGACAGCAAAATCTTAACATGCCTCAGCCGGATGTGAGAAGCTTCTGAGTCTAGCTAGGCATGCCACAGCCTCACACCATGTATGGGGAGTCGCGAATCTGAGCGCTTCTGGCCTGGACTCACGGAGCACGGGCATACGAGGGCGTGCCCAGCAAGTGGTGTGTGTGTGGGGGGGGGGCTGTGACTGACACAGTCTGCCATCCTGGCAGGGCTAATGGAAGAGGGTGTGGTGCTGGGTCCCTCGCTGGGCCAGTGACCCCTGCTTCGGAGAGGCTCTTTCTTACTTCTGAGATTGCCCTGAGGAGCTACAGCTTTTCCTGGTGTGGATGAGACTGAGGGAGCATCTGGGGAGCCCTCAGCATTCCAAGGTGCTCTTGGCTTTGTGCTGGGTCCCCCCATGTGGTGCCAAGGGACACCTTGGGAAAGGAAAGAACTCACTGGGCAGGGGGCTGCAGCCTGGGGCCAGGGCTGCTGGCAGGAAAGCCAGCGCTGCTTAGGTGCTGCCCAGAAACGTGCCTGGCCTTCCTGGCCACCTCCAGGGACTGGGCCTTCCCTGCCCCGCTTCTGACTTAACTTGATGCCAGAGCAACATGGCCCCAAGGCCCTTGCTCCAGGGACAGTACCCACTGAAGTGACCTCCATACGCTGTGGTTTGCTTTCCATTTGGTGCACTCTCGAGTTGAGAAATAAGTGGCTTTGTCTGTTTTTCCTACTTTAGAAAGAATAACAAAGCTGAGCACTTAGTGCAGATACAAGCCTGGGCCTGCAAGAGCCCCGCAGGCTGCCTCGCAGCGTGGGGGGTGCCCATCAGGGGCCTCACCACGGCCCAGGCTTGGAGGCCACGGTCCTCCGCCCACTGTGTGCACAGCCTGCCTTTCCCTGGTCCCCAATCCCTGGCTCACCTTGGCTTCGCAGCATGTCTGCTCTTACCTGTGCCAGGTGAAGGTGAGGATGCTTCAGAGAATGAAAGTGAGTTTAAAGGTGGTCAGAGTGTGACCACATGCCAGGGTGTGAATCTGTTTTGTGGTCACAGGCAGGGAGGACTGCACAGAAGGATCCAGAAGAGGCCAGCAGGGCCTTCGAGGGTGCTTTTGCATGGAAGTCGGCTGATTGGAGGCCAGGTCAGGGCACGTGGAAACCTTACTCCCATCAGACAGGCAGGGAGGGTTATTTGTTTTTATCTCCTTGATGTGTTTGGCAAACTGCTTTGTGGATTTTCAGCCTCCTGCACTTTGTGGGGGTTCTGAGGGGTGTGGAGGTCTGGTGGGGAGGTCAGGCAGAGGGCCCCCACCACCTCCCCTGTGCACTAGCCAGGCACAGCGCTGGTTCCTGCTATAAGCCAGGCCTGAGTAAGATGGACCCACGCTCATTCAGTGCCTGCTTTATTTTGAGATCAGGCATGCAGGTGCCCAGGTGTGTGCGGCCCCTGGGTGAGCAGCTGGGGCTCCTTGTGCTCCAAGCTGGCCACACCCCTGCCTCCCTCCATCCCTCAGATTCGCAGAAGCCTCTGCGTCTGTCTTCAGGCCGAAACAGCTGTGGGCATCTGCCAGGTCTTTCCACTTGGAGGCCCCCAGGCTCCTGCAGCCTGGGCTCTCTGTTTTGGTGGCTGCATTCCATAGGCCTGTTCACCTTTTCCTGCATCCCTGTGTGTCTTTGTCTGTGGGCCTACTGTGTGCTAGGCTCTGAGCCATCCTCATGTAGGGCTGCAAAATGCCTGCCTGCCGGATGCCAGCTGGAGGAGGACTGGGCCTCGAGCTCTGGGGCACAGGCCGTCCCCAGTGGCCGCCTGTGCTGGTTCCTGTAGAACTTGGCAAGTTTTGGGGCAGAAGGTCCCCACTCTGGTCCCCTGAACCCGTGTCCAAACTGCTCAGCGGGCAGAAAGCCAGGACAGCCCAGCCCACCCGACCTCGGCGCTCTCGCCTACCCAGCCTGCCATGGTGCTGGTGGGTGGAGCAGATGCCAGACCCCCATCTTACTTCAGATGAAAACATCAAGTGGAGAGAAAGGAGGGGAGGAGGGCTGGGGCTCCCAGGCCTCCCATCTTAAATTCAGGGGTTCAAATGGATCCTGTTTCCCCAGCACATGTGGCAGGCAGCACCTCAGCATTTCAGCGGAAAGTCAGAAAGGCTGGGTGGCCCGGAGTATCTCTAGGACTCTTTCCTGTGACATGGCTTAATCCTGTATCTACAAGCAGACTCTAGCAGTCGATATCATACCAAAATATGGATTTACATAATAGACTCCGGTCGCTGCCTTGAGCCGCGTCTCTGCGGAAAGGGGCTGCGTTTACAAGTGCACAGACATCTGAATCTGCCTGGTGGGCTGTAACTACCGCCTCAGAGAGGCCGGGTCAAGAGTCCATGAAACATCGACACAAAGACCGAAAATGATGCTGGCTGGAGGAGCCCCAGGGTGACCACAGGACTGCTGCCTCAGTGCCCAGGCAAAGAGGCAGACAGTGGAAAGGTCTCGGGAAGCACCAGGGCTGGTTCTCACCCAGGCCTCCACGAAGTCTGGCCTAGAGTCTGTCGAAGGCCCAAGCCAGGGAAAAGCCCCACTGAGCACTCTGCCTTGAAAATCAGACTTGGTCCAAGCTAGTCTGAAGCCTCTCCAGCCCTCCACCTCCAGAGGGGATGCTGGTGCAGGGTGAAGGCCGCTGGAGTTGGCCAGCCCCACGGCCATCACGGAGCTCCCTTGGGGACATTTCCAGGGTGGGCAGGAGAGTGCCAGGCTGCCCACAGGGCCCAGGCAGCAGCGATTCAGGACGCCTCTTGACTCAGTAGAAGTGTAGCACTGCGGGCGGCAGCAGCCAGCAGGAAGCACAGCCTGGCCACCTTCCCCTCTGCCACCTGCTCGTCCGAGGACACGGCTCCCTGGGAAATGTCTGGCCTTGCAAATCACTCGCAGGCTCTGATTCCTGGAATAGCCGACACATTCCTGAACTACTTGAAGACCAGAGAGTGTTTTGTTGGCCGGAGCTGACACTCCTGGGGAGAGGAATGGCCCACACATGGACTTTCATCTGGCCAGCGCCTCGAGCTCGTCCACACGCAGCATGCAGACGTGTATGTGTGTGCCGCAGGCCTGCACATGTGTGTGCACCTGTGTGGAGTGTGGGCCTGATGTTTGAATCAGATTTGCTGCGAGCTGTTCTGTTTATCAGCGACATCGCATGCTTCCCTGCCCACTTACGCTCTGAATAGAGCCACTCAGCTCCATGGGACCCCGTGCCCTCAGCTCCGCGCAGTGCTGGAGACGGTGGCCGCCAGCAGCCAGCGGCAGGCCTGGCCCGAAGCAGTGCCGCAGCCGATCACTGTGGGAGAAAACCAGAGAAGTCCCAAGGAGGAGCTGGCGCTCTGTGACCCCAGGAAGAAGCGAGGAGAAGGGACTTTTTCAGCAATCTTGGGCCCTGGCGCTTGCGTTTAGAAAAATTAGGCCTCTTGAAAAATTACAGAATTATGCTGCCAGTGTCAGGTTTCGAGATAATGATGTGTGTGTGTGTGAGAAAATATTAAATTGCAATAACACGCCGTGTGAGTACCCTCTGAATAGGGCATTCAGCTCCCAGCTCTGGTGGAACGGACGCCTATGACTGACAGAATACAAATGCTGTCATAAGGCGGGGGATTTACAGCCGTCCGCAGCTCCTTGATCAGTCTCTCCGTCTTGGCCACCTCGCCATCCTTTTCTCTAATGAAACAGCCCGACCATGCGGCTAATTATTTATTTATCACGTTAGCAGACGGAAAAGCTATCAGAGACAGATCAATTTTTCCGTGGAAGTGATTTGACATGACTTTAAAAATAAGGGCCGTGGGGCCGTGCGGGGTGTTGTCCTCAGACCCCCCCCCATCCTCGTCCAACGCACGGAGGCGGAGGCCTGCCCTCACCCTCAGCAGCCTCACGCCCTCACGCCCGCACACCCCCACGCCGCCGCGTCCTGGCTCCCGGGCTTCTCCGGGAAGCCCTGAGGGGCACCGCGTTGGATGGCTTCTTCCAGAGCAAGTGAAATTGAGGCGCAACAAGTAAATCTGGATGACAGAAGGCTTGCAGCATCTTGGCAGAGCCCTGGAGCAGTGGTGTCTCTGAGCACAAGCCCGACTCCTTACCTGTGGACCGTGTGTGTGTGTGTGTGTGTGTGTGTGTGTGCGTGCGCGTGCATGCCACAGAGGGGGTGCAGTTTGGTGGCTGCACATTCAGCCCAGTGTCCTTAAGAACAAAAGTCCTGAGAAAGCAGTGGAAGGTAGAGAGCTCAGAAGCGCAGAGAGGGTCCCAGGAGGGGCTCTCTGGTTTCCCGGCTGGGAATCAGAATTGCAAAGCAGAGGGTTCCTGAGTTTTAACTTTCTTTCCATCAGAGGTGTTAATCTTACCTTCCAAAGGTTAGATAAAGCTGCTGAAAGCGACTGTTTGTTATTGAATCTCATTTGCTAATTATGGCAGCCCTGGGACCTGGCTCCAGGCCCCTCTCACCGCCCCTGAGCTCCCAGGGCTGCGGACTCATAAGGAATCGCCCTGTGCTCCCGCCCGGGTCCCCTGCTGCCCAGGGTTTTAGGTTGCCTGCATCCCGACACACTACCCTCGTTCAAAGGGAAGTGGGGCTGGTGGCCATGGTGGTGGGTGAGAAGCCTGCGCCTGTGGCCTGTGGCTTGCACCAGGCTCCCCGCGTGGGCCCACCAGAAGCATGGCTTGGGAGAAACAGGGCTCAGGCTGGTAGGAAGCAGCCCCGGGATGGCCTTCACTAGGCCACCCTGAGGGCACGTGTGGCCTGCCCCACACGAGGAGGGACAGCCCTTCTAGGACAGTGCCTGGGGACAAGCCCCATGAGCTGCGGTGGACACAGAGGGACAGCTGGTCCCACCAGCCGGTGTTGGTCACAGTGTTGGTCATTGTAGCCAGGCCAGCTGGAGCACTTCCTCTCCTGCAAAGCAAAATCAGGCACCCTCGTGCCCTGCCTGATCAGGGGGCTTCGGGGCCGGCAGACAGCATGGAGTAAAGCCAAACCTCAGCATCTGTGGGGGGTGGTGAAGAGCACACACCTGATTTGTGGAGCTGATCCTCGTGGCGCCAGGTCCTTAGTCAACTATGGGCCATGCCAGCAGGCTGTCCTTGGGCTCTGTGCAAACCGAAGGTCCAGGGCTCAGCTCCTATGCACCCAGGTGTACTTGGGAATGGACGGAGATGTCCATTTCTGCAGGCCTGTCCTGAGGGGACGTTTCCTTGTCCCTGTGACTGTCATGACCCGGTAGGTGCCCCTGCAGGTCTGGTGTGAGCACCTTGGGCTCCATCACCAAGCCAGAAGGTCAGTAGCCCACCTCAGTCTGGGCTGGGCTTTGTCTGTGGGCTCAGGACAGGGTAGCTGCTGCCACCTAGAACCAGGGGTGACTGGGCTTCTCTTCCCGTTGCCAGGCTAGGCCCTGTGTTGAGGTTGCGTTCACCTGTTAGGGGCCGAGACCCCAAGAAGCAGAGCTCGGGTGGCTGCTGGCCTCAGCCGGGTAACTTCGAGCCTCCCACCCAGCATCTGGCTCCCTGGTGTCGCCACCTTTGCTGGGTCAGGACAGAGGGTGGCAGTGGGTTCCATCTCTGCCCTCCAAGCCAGTGAGCTGGTGCGGCTGTGCCAGTGGTGTGGGTATGGGTGGGAGGGTGCTGACGGAGGGTGGTGTGTGCCGGAGGACCATGCCCCCTCCAGGAAGGACATCCTTGCCACTCTGATAGTCTAGAGCAGTGTGGAGGAGGTACAGAGGAGACCCCTGAGCCTCGGCGTGACGTGGAGAGACTGTGGCTGGGCCTGCTGGGATAATGGCCGGAGCACTTGGACGTGGCCGTTATTATTGCTGTTGCTGTCCTTGGGTTTGGATGTGCCATTGTTGGGAGCTATTCTGGGTCTCTGGAACTTTCTGTGGCGGAGGGCAGATTGATGTGTGAGGGAGCAGAGCCTCCAGGTGAGCAGGCTTTTCCAGAAGTAGGTGAGCCATGCGTGGAGCACAAATGCCAGGCTGTGGGGGCCTCTGGCTGCACCCCACCCGCAGGCAGTGGGGAGCCTGCGTGCGTCCAGCTCTCGGCTGCCCCAGCCCTGCCCTGCAGAGGTTCTGTCCGGGGAATGGATGGAGATGTCCATTTCAGAGGTCACCATCTGGCCTGGAGGCAGCATTGGCAGGGACATCTGTGGGCAGGTGCAGTGGGCAGGTGCAGTGGGCAGGTGCAGTGGGCAGGTGCAGTGGGCGGTGTTGAGGCCAGGCAGGCACCTGTGTTGGGCTGAGGCTCCATCTGCCTCAGTGGGGTTTGTCACTGAGGTTCCCCAGGGACAGGCATCATGGGACCAAGACTATGGTCAGTCTCCCGTGAAGCATGTCCTATGAGTGCCGGGACACAGTGCCGGGACACAGCACGGTCCCTCGCGTGGAGGGTGGGTGGGGTCTTTGCTCAGTTGTGCCAGGGCTGCCACTTATCAGATCAGTGGGCTCCCCAGCTCAGCCATTGCTACTGCTGTGCTCAGCCCTGAGACGCTCTGCTGCCGCAGAGGGGACGCGCAGGACAGTGGGCTCAGGACATTCAGCTGAGGCGCATGCCCACACACTCACATGCTTGCGTCAGGGACATGCATGAACACCTGTGAACAGACATGCGAACATATACAGCGAACTCTGCCCACACAGGCGTGTCTGCATGTGTCAGGCTCTGAGGCAGTCTTTGACGGCAGGAGAGTGTTTTGTCACGTGAACGAGATGTCCCCCGTCGCTCCAGGCTGCAGCGCATTGTGTGCACAGAGTGAGGGAAGGTGGCTGGGGACAGTGTGGGCTCCCTGCCTGAGAAAGGGCGTTGGCACCTGGTCTGTGGTGTGGCCTTCTGGTCCTCTCCCTCTGCTCCTGGCTTGCAGTCCTTTAGACGTGGGGTTCTGGGGGGCTGTCTCCCTCACTGGAGCAGCACAGGCTGGAGCCCATGGATCTGGTGTCAGACAGACCTGGGCAGGGCCCAGGGGCCGCCTTTGGCCCTTTCAAAGGGACATTCGATCTGAACCCTGAGGCCCTGTAAGGAGATTCCAGCAAACCCGAAAGCACTCCACTGCTGGAGAAAACCCTTTGCGGTGTCCGGGCTCTGGCACAAGGCCCTTTGTGGGATCATGTGCCCCCCACCCCCGGGAGGCACATGGAATGCCAGGGGCGAGGGGCCGAAGCAGTATAGATCTCGTGCAGGCTGCCGATAAAACGCGCTGCTTTTCTGTGGCTGCTCTGTTGCCGAAATTTGAGGTGCAGCCCCGGAATGGAGGCCGCTGTCCCAGGACATTCGAGCCAGGGGGACACTGTCCATTCTGCACTTGCCCTTGAGAATCTGATTCAAGGCTGCGTTGGCCTCCGCCTGGTCAACGAGATGCCCAGAGGGACCAGTCAGCATCTCGCTTCCCTGCTGGCTGCCTCAGTGACCTGTGCAGCACACAGCTGGCTCTGCAACAGTGCGCGCTGTGGCCAGCATGTCCAGGTGGGGCTCTGGGCTGTTTCAGAGCCGGAGGCCTGGGCGTCTGTCCCAAGGTTGCTGTGGTGTGGAGAGCAGGGCCTGGGATCCGTGCAGTGCTGGTGCAGGCTGCCACATGGTGCTCCGGGTCCGTCCCTAGTGGCACGGACAGTGTCCACAGAGCGCACAGGCTCTCCTCCCACCCATTTGTCCCAGAATCCTTGACAGTGGCTATCTTCGTGGTCCGGAGCCTCAGCCTCTGCTGACCTCCTGAAGAGTACATGCACATGGGATCAGGACACATGCAGATGGCATCGTGTCACAAGAAGTCACATGTCCCTGAGGCTGCTGTGGCCTTTGGTGGGAGTCTGTGGAGGGTCTCAGTGCAGTGACAGGGCCCAAGCTTCGCCTGCTGCCTAACAGGGCTGGGAGGACCGCAGAGGCGTTCCACGCACCCTTGCCCAGCACCACTGCAGCACCTGCCTTCTCTGTCCGTGGGGCGTCCACCTTCATGGTCTGCTTGTTAGCGGGTGGCGTAGGCTTTGGGCTCAGGCCAACCTGGAAGGAACCTGGCACTTGCCATGGGCAGCTGTGTGTCCCTGGCTACCCTCTGGCCATGGTGAGCCCAGTGTCTCCACCTGTCAGATGGGGGGGTCCCCACCATGGGTTGGGCCCGAACCAAGGGTACCGCATTCCTGCACCCACGTGCCTCCTGGAGACCACGTGGTCTCCTTCCGTCACCTGGCTGAGCAGGCCCCAGGGGAGCAGGCTGCAGGGGCCCTCATTCGAGCACCTGCCTCGGGCTCGTTTATGGTGCCCTCCAGGTGTGCCCAGTCTGTGTGTCCCAAGGTGCAGGGGCTGCTGGTCCGTAGCTCTGAGGCTGTGTGCACGGTCCTAGCTCAGGCCTGGAGCTCAGCTGGTTCAGTGGGACCTCTGGGTGTGTCCGCAGGCACAGCACCCAGGGCCCTCGTAGAGGTATCACAGCTTGCGAGGGCGGCTGGTGACGCCAGGACCCTTCGCCCAGGGCTTGTGTGTGTGTGGGGGGGTAACCAAGGCCTTGTGCACGTGCTTGGAGTTAAGCCAGGGTGCTTCCGGGGAGGCTCCCTTAGACTCTACCCAGCCTGCCCTATCTCTGGGCTGCCTCTTCTGACGCCAGGCCCACTGCCCTCTAGCACGTACTTGCTGCTGAAGGCCAAAGTCCTCCTTGCCCTGAGCCCTGTCCAGTGATGAAAGGAGGGCCCTGGCTGCACTCAGTCAAGGAGGCGCTCAGGCTGCCGCGCCCAGCTGCCTTCTGAAGTGCCTGCAGGAGCTGCAGAGATGTCGCTGTGCCGCTTATCCTGGTCTCCCGACCCCTCGCTATGCTGGGCTCTCTCTGGGGTGCCTCCTGGGCTCAGCTTTCCAAGTCACAGCAGCACCCATGGGACCGGGGCCACCACAGGGCTGTGTGTGCACATGGTAGGTGTCCATCATCTCGGTCCTCCTGTGACCTGGTGCCAATCTCACCAAGTTCCTCCTCTGTGGTGGCCTCCATCTGGAGCTAGGGGAGGACACATGGTTGAAGTGGCCATGCTTCCTTTATTTGTCCTGAGGCATCCTGTAGTCAGACGCAAGGTCTGCAGAGGTGAGCACAGAGAGCCCTCCTGAAGTTTCCGGGATGAGGCAGTTAGGTGGTGGGATTTTGCAATCTGAACGTACTGCTTACCTCCAACAAGAGTTAAGAACAAAAAGGAAGGAAGGAAGTGAAAAGCCAGCGCACAGCGAGCTGTAGTTCTCAGACCAACACCAGCATGTCTGCAGGGGACGTGGTTCCTTGGTCGCAGCAGTCCGGGCACCCGTTTCCACCGCTGGAAGCTGTGGCCTTTCACAGACGGGTGGCTGTGCATGTGGGCATGGGGGTCAGCCTCACCTGTGGGCTCAGCCAGAGGGTCGGGTAGGCTGCAGTGGTGGGTGGGGGCCAGCAGCTGAGACCCCTGTGGGCTCGGCTTCCTGCTTCCCCGGAGTCGGGGCTGGAACCCCTGGGAATGCGGGCAAAGCCTCCCCAGCTGCCGCTGGCCCACTGCCCTGCTTGGGCCGTGGCAGGAAGCTGCTTCCCACATTAGGGTCAGGTTAGGGTCCTTCCTTGTGTGCGGCAGGAGGCCCGACCCCAAATGAGGAAATACATGCCTCTTGGGTTCTCGGGAGGGAGTTTCGAGGTCACAGGAGGCGATTTGAGCCAAGCCTGGTTTCTTGTCTGCGGACACTCTGGGGTGCCCCTTGTGTCCCCGTTTCTCTGGACGCTATAAATCCAGCACTTCCAGATTGCCAGTCCAGACGTGGCCAGCAGCCCTGGCAGCCGGTGGAATCACATTTTTCAGAAATCATTTCTCAATCGTTCACACGCTGCCGTATCGCTTTCATTCTTACTTTTTAAAAAAGCAGCCCTGAGATGCCTTTAGATACAAGTCTCTGGTTATTGACAAGTCAATTTTCTGGGGAGGCAGCCGCTCTGCTCACCACGCGGGGAGCCTCCTGCTGGAGGTCGAGCAGGGGTCAGACGACGTTGGACCGCTCGCTGCTCTCTGGCCTTTGAGCTGCGTTCTTTTTGCCCGCTCCATTCCACCCCGATGGTGTTTCTCTCACCTTCCAAAGCCAGCCAGCAGCCGGCGGAGATTTACGAGCCCCACACTTCCAACAGCACCATCTATTTTGTGCATTCTCTCTCTGCTTCCTCACTGGATCTCCCCTGGCCCAGCTCCGGGTGCTGCATGTGCACGGGCGTCTGGCTCGCCTGGGACATCTCCCTGGGGATCAGGAGGGCAGGGCTCCGGGGTCCTGGAGCCTTCAGTCTGGAGCGAGGGGCCTGAGCCTGCGGGCTCCTTCCAGAAACCAGTTCGAAACCCTTTTCTCTTTTGTTGTGTTAAATCAGTGAGTGAGGAACTTGCGTGGCGGGGTAGGGCCAGAGGGCTGACCACAGAGCCCCGTCAACCCTTCCCTGGGTCTCCTTGTGTTGGCATAAGCCTAGCTGTGGACTCTGGGCTGCAGGCCTGGCAGTGGGAAATGAGACTCATTTCGAGTGTCCCTTGTCCCCTTCCTCAGTGGGCAGCCCATCCAGTGAGGATGGACCTGGTGAAGCTGGTGTGGAAGAACCAGAGGCCCCGGCAGCAGCTGCTGCCTGCTGGCTCCCAGGTCCGTGGTGTGGGCAAGGATGGGGGCTGTCCAGCAGGCCTGGCACGGCAGGTGGCGTCCCCGTTGTTCAGCTCCTGCTCCTCCCTGCTAAGCTGGGATCCCTCTCTAGTCCAGAGCCCAGGGCTGCTCCACAAGGCCCAGAGTACCCAAGAGACAGATGCAGGCTCTTCAAAGTGCTGCGAGTCTCGCCCGTCCCCAGGGGCATGAGTTCGGGCCTGTTGCCTCCCTGGGGCGAGGGCCTGTGCCAGCCTGGCCCCGGCCCGGAGGGGGGTGCACGCACCAGAAGCCCTTTCCTCCCACGGGCCGCACAGCTACGCATGGGCTAGGCATCGATTTCTGAAAAGCATGGGGACCCTGGGACCAGGGCTGCCTCCCCTGGGGTGGGGTTCCCTCCCCTGGGGTGGGGTTCCCTCCCCTGCAGAGAGAAGCAGGTGAGGTGTGCAGCCTGCTCAGGGAAGACAAGCCCCAGCAAGGCACCTCCAGGCCATGAAAAGCGTGCTGATCACTTGGCCCTCTTATACGACGTTTCCTAGCATGAGCAAGAAGCGCGCTGGGCTCTGCTGCGGCACCTCGTGAGCCTGCAGCAAGGGCAGGGTCCTTTTCTGGCATCTTTCCCTGAAGAACAAGAGCGTGTTTCTTGAGGTGGTGGCTGAGTGGCCAGAGGCAGACCTTGGGCTCCTGCCCTCTGCTTGAGCTGAAGGCCAGGTGTTTGGCACAGAGGTGGGGGGCTTGGCCCTCGTGCGTGGCCCTTGAGTCACCAAGGGAAGGGACGAGTCTCAGGGCAGTGTCTGGGGAGGTACGTGTCCCCTGCAGCCCTGTTTAGTGCCACGATGAAGCTTCTGCTCCAGTCAGTGCCAGAGGTGAGGAGACCTGCTGGGAAGAGGCCTCTGTGAACAGCAAGATCCAGGACAGTTCAGCATAGGAGTGGCTGAGGTGCGTTTTCCTGGCCAATCACTGGACATCTTGGGGGGGGATACACAAATCCCAGAAGATGATAGGGAGTGCAGGTCCCTGGAGGATGTGGTTGTGTGTCACCAGGAGGGGCACACTGTGCTCAGCATCCTGGTTCTGCCAGGTGACTCTGGGGCTGTGTGATGGGGCTTCGCCAACATGCACTAGGGCCACTCCCTGCCAGCCGAGATCCTCCTCCTTCTCGTCCTCGTCCTCCTCCTCCTTCTCCTCTTCCTCCTTCTCTTCCTCCTCTTCCTCCTCTCCCTACTCCTCTTCCCACCTCTCTCCCCTCTCCTCCCCTTCTCCCTTGTTCCCGTGGGCTGGTGGTGGCTCCTCAGACTCCAGGCAGCAGAGTAAGAGGAGCTGGTGCCCTCCAGCCTTGGTCATGTTTCAGTGGCTGCCCATGTGGTGGGCATGGTTGTCCTGCAGAGGGCTGGCCCGGGGGTCTATGCTGTAGCCCTGCAGGGAGGGAATGGGTGGGTGGGCCTGCATGGGCTCATAAGGTGGCACTAAGTGCTGCCTCTGTGCGAGCCACGGGGTGCTGAGCAGAGAGCAGGGCCCTTGGGCCCCTCCTCACCAGCCCGAGGACACAGCACAGACACATGGCCAGGCAAGGGAACATGGCATGGAAGCTGCTGCAGGAGTCGGCAGGGTGATACTGTGCTGGTGGGGCGGGTCTGGGCCAGGTGCCCCGGATGCCCCTAAGGAGGGGGCCTGCCCTGTAGAGGGGAGCGACTGACCTCAGGTGAAGGCAGGTGCCCCTCCTGGTCCACCATGCAGTGCAGGCACCACTGCCTGAGCACAAGGACACCAAGCTCAGAGGGCACCCAGGCCGTGCGCCAGCCCAGAGACGGAGCTATGTAGGGGTCCTAGAAACTGCATGGCTCCCTGGAGAAGACCAGCAGGCCCCAGTGAAGGGTTGAAAGCAGGCAGGGTGGGCCAGTGGTCAGCCACCAGGGACCTTGCAGCCGGGGTGGACGGCAGCAGCAGGTTACCTGCAAATGTTGTTTTCCCCTAGGCAGGAACGAGGGTGGTCCGTGTAGCTGTGCCTCAGCATGAAGGACAGGATGGGGAACAAGCAGGGACCTTGGGGGCAGGCTTGGGTGCCCCGATGCCCTGAAGCAGAAGGTAGGTGACTCAGGGAAGGAGTTTCTGGCAAATTTCCCCGAGCGCCGACAGTGTTCTAGAAGCTGCCAGGGGCATGCGGGCTTCTGCGATCCTGCGGTCCAGCAGCTGTTTCAGGAAGTGCCAGACAGAAGTGGTGACTTCGGCCGGTGACCTCGGTCTGGGGAGCGCAGTGGCTGCAACCAGCGTGGCCTGCGGCCACCAATGACCCAGAAACAAGCACCTGAACCTGGGGCCTGAGAGCTGGCCGTGGAAAGGGGAACCTCGCCAGGCCAGGCCACACACAGCTGGTGCAGCTGACGGTGGCATGGGACCTCGTGCTCTGGTGATTTCTGGCTCCCGGGAGCACCCCTGGGGTGGCCAGAGTTCTCAGAGTGGGGCAATATAATTATAGACCCTGGAGCAGTGTACCTGGGTCTCCCGCAGAGAGGGGGCTCGCAGCCTCTGTGCTGGCCCCAGATGCCCTCTGGGACCCATCACCTGGCACGGGCACTGATTTGGTTAGAGGGCGCCCAGTGTGGGCATAAGGGTAGGTGTGGTGGGAGGGCGGCCTCTCAGACTCTTGCAGGATCTGTGCCTGGGCCGAAGCAGAGCTCGGCTCCCACATCCCTTGGGCCCCCAAAAAGTGTGGCAGGGAGGCGGCTTTCATGCCAGTGACCAAGACGCATGTGGCTTGTTGGTGCGGACAGGCTCACTTAGTGGGCAGGCTGGTGCCCCCTGAATCCCGGCTGCCTGGGTGGCACTGGGTGCCAGACTGCACAGTGAGGAGGCCCACGATGTGGTCTTCCCCTCAGAGGCTGGGTCCTCAGCTCCGACTCAGTGCCACTCCCAAGGCGAGGTGAGGCTGGGGGCTAGGTTGCAGGGGTCCCTGGGCCTTCTCACCTTGCCACCACACAGTGGCCAGGCCCCCTCCACTGCCCCTGCCACCCTCTGCTGGGGATGACGCTGGCGCCCAGACTTGCCCTTGCCCAAAGCTAGCCAGGCTGCCAGGGTAGCAGACGTGTGGCTGAGCCCACGCCCTGCCTGTCTGCTGGGCCCCTTTACGGCCGGCTGCGTGAAGCAGCTCTGCCACTGGCACTGGTCAAGCTGGCCTGGCCCTGCTTTTCCTGGCCAGGGCTCTTAACAGCCACCTGGGGCTTGCAGAAAAGGAGAATAATGAAGAATCCCGAGTAATTACAGTGGTTTGTGGGGTGAAGTGAGCTCAGCCCTACCTTCTGAGCCTCGGTTTTTCCTTTACAAATGCAGGACTGGCCATGTCCCACCCACGTCTGTGGTAGAAAATCCCGAGCAAGCCAAGCTCACATCAGAGCAGAGCTGGCCTGTCATCCAAGGCGAGGTGGGCTGAGATGGAGCAAGGCCGGGGCTGCTGGCTCCAGGGTGACACGGGCTGCAGTGGCCCCAGGGCCCTGTCCACTGCCGGCCCTTAGGGTCCTGCCCAGCAGGTGGCCTTGGACAAAGCTGAGGCTGGGTGGAAGTGGGAGATGGGAGGAGAGCAGGCAGGGGGCCTGTGGACCGGTTTGGGGCTGGTGTGAGGGGTAGGGATGCGTTTGTCACCCAGGGACATGCCTATACCCAGTACAGCTACAGTTTGCTGTGGACTTGGGGGAGTCCTGGGTGTCTCGGAGGGTCCCAGGGCAAGTGGAGGGCTCTCAGCGGCCTGCCCACCTGTGGCCAGTGACCTCTGGCCTATTACATCCTCCCTCCTGCAGGGCTCTGGGGACAGCCTCCCCACTCGGCTGGCAGGTGGCCTGGCTGTGTCCACTGGAGGTGTGGAGAGGGCCCCCAGAAGGCCCCAAGGGGAACGAGAGCGGCTTCCCACGACCTTCTCCCTGGCTCTATCTCCTAGGGCTCCCACAACAGTCCCTGTCCAGAAGGCCTCTCGCCCCACTCCCTCCCAGTCTGTCCTCTCCTGCCTTGACCCTCTCCTCACGGCCCACCCCAGGGGTCTCCTAGCCCACCTTTGCCCCGCACTGTCCTGGGCACATGGGGAGCCCCAGAGGTAATGAGGTCGTGGGTGGGGGCGGCCTGTGTGCAGCCCTGAAGCCGTTTTTAGAAGCCACAGCCTCAGGGAGAATGGGAGGCTGGCCGGGCTTCCCCACTTGCTGCCTCTTCCTCTTTTGCCAGTCCCTGCCCAGCCCCAGCTGCAGCACAGGGCTCCCTGCCTGGCTCTCGGCCTCAGCGCCTGCTCTGCCTCCTCCTAGAAGTCCTCGCGGTGCGGCCGTGCTCCCCGGCCCTGCCTGTGGTTCCGGCCCAGGGCTACTGGCCTTTGGAAGCCACCAAAGCAGGCAACGGTGAGTGGGCCACGGGATGGGGTTTAGGTCCATACCTGCCTCAGTTTCCCTCTGTTTGGAGGCCGTGCAGTTGCACTCTTTTGGCTCCTTGCTCCACGGCTGTGTGTCTGTGGCTGCTGCTGAGGCTGTCCCGATGCTGGCCGGCCTCAGGGCCCTGCACTCCTGGGCTCTTCCTTCTAGGAAAGTGCCTTCCGGGTGATGAGGCTGGGCATGTGTGTGTGGTGTGTGTGTCAGGAGAGCGTGTGCTGTGTGGACTCTAGGACAGGGCTGGTCAGAGCCCCTGCCCGGTCTCCCACATAAACCAGCAGTTCGGAGAATCCTTGCTGGGATTGCCAAGGTCACGGGAAGGTTACGGCAGGGCTGAGTTTAGCTGTGGGCAGAGCTTGGGCATCCTCGGCTCATCTCCTGCCTCTCCGTGTCCGCCTGGCAGTGTCTGGTCACGGTGAGCCAGTCCCCCTCAGCAGCAGTGAGGGCAGGGCCGGACTGGGTGTCCCGAGGCACGTGCTGCTGGGGCTTGTGCTCAGCAGCTCCTTCTGCCTTCAGGGCCACAGGGATCCCGCCTGGTCTGGGGGTCCTGGAGGGGGCTGGGGGAGACCCCTGCAGTACCTTGTCTGAGGCTACCATTTCGGGGGGCTGGAAGCTCCCTGTGTTGGTAGAGACCTGGACTCCCAGGCTGGGGCAGGGCAGGGCCAGGAGCAGCAGAAGCCACTGGGTCACGGTGGCACGGGCTCTCAGAGAAGCCCTGGGAAAGGTGGAGAACCTGCAGTAGCAGCCCAGCCCCCTTCCGGTCTGCAGTGTGAGGAGCTCCCCTGAGCAGGGGCTCTCTGAGCTGGCGTGACCCTGCCCTGGTTGGCTCTGGCCCCCTCTGCTGGAGGAGGCGCAGCTTGCACCTGCTGGGGGAGTGGGGAAGACCTCCCCTCTCCCAACCCTGCCCGCTTGCTCCACCCCACGGGTTTTTTGGCTACTGCTGTGAGATGGAAGGGCCACTCTGCTGCTGCTCCCTTGGTCTGCACCTTTAGGGCAGGGTCTCCCTCATGGCTTCCCTGGGGACTCCCAGAAGTGACTCAGGGGCCTGGTCAGAAGCCTGCCTGGGCAGCACCCCACCTCTGCCTGGGCACCTCCCCAAGACCCATGCTGTTGGGGAGTGGGGCCCCCAGGAACAGGAGACATGGCGGCTTCGTTGGGGAAAGCCGGCAGGGCCACCTGCTCGGCCAGGGCCACTTCTGCTTCTGCTTCACTAGGGATAGAGGGTATAGGCCCCTGCCCACCCAGCCGCTGGCGGCAGTGATCTGGGGCTCCTGGAGCCCAAGGCCAACCTAGGAGGGGAAGCGGCTGCACACACAGGGAGCCCATACCTGAGTTGTGCCTTGAGGAAAGTATGCCTAACTTTGCAGGGGATTACGTGCTTCTGAGTCTAATGTGACTCAGGGGCTTTTCCTCCTGGGGGCAGGGGCCTCTCTCTGAGTTGGTCCTGTCCCACCCATGGCAAGGTGGCTGTGGGTGCCTTCTCCGCCAATTGCGGGGAGGTCTTAGGCTGGGGTTGCCCAGCTATTCTTCAGCGTAGAGGTCCCCACATCTGATGGACATAGACCTGGGTCCACAGCCTCCTGTATGGGACTGAGTCTCAGAACCCTCAGAATCTCCATAAAATGCAGGGGTGATGCCCCTCCAGGGCTGTTCAACAGACCCAAGATCTGTGAGGAGGTGCTTGACATCAGTAAATGGCTCAGCAGAGAAGGGGTGGGGACTGGGCTGCATCATCCCCACAGCCTCCCTTTGGCACTGGGTGCCTAACCTTGGGGGCTGAAGCACTGTCTGTGGGTAGCCAAAAGAGCAGAGGTCCAGGGCATCAGTGGCTGTCACCTGGCTGTTGTGGCCAGTGTTGGGCATCTTGCTAGCTCTACCCTTTGAATGTTTTAGGGTATGTTGAAGTGCCTTGTATGTATCATAGAGAGGTGACCCCAACCCTGGGCCCACTAGAGCCCTGAACTTGCACCTGGGCATAGAGATGGCCTGGGCATAGGTATGGCCTGGGTGTAAGAATGGCATGGGTGTAGGGATGGCCTGAGCACAGGGATGACCTGCGGGTTGGGATGGTCTGGGCATAGGGATGGCCTGGGGGTAGGGATGGCCTAGGCGTAGGGCTGGCCTGGGCACAGGGAAGCCCTGGGCATAGGGATGGCCTGGGCACAGGGATGGGCCAATGAGCTTATAAGGAGCTGAGGGCTACTCCCTCCTGCATCTTAGGGTCAGCTACTCAAAAGAGGAACAGCAGAGATTGTTTTAAAAAGAAAAAAGCCCTCCAGTTCCAAGCAAGGACCCCTTTCCTTCTCGTCTTCCCTTAGCAGAGCAGCAGGAAACACAAGGAGCCATGGGATAGAGATGGAGACGGGATTGGGCCAGCGAAGGATGGCTTACCCTGGCAGCCCATTGCCATGGCTGCATGAGGGGCTCCAGGGCTGGCAGGCCTGGAATGCTGATCCCCTGAGCTCTGCCTGCTGTGGGGAACATGAAGCCTGTGGCTGCCCAGTGCTCCTCCGTGGCCTCCAGTGGCAGCCAGTGCTGATTTGTGGCACTTGCACCTGAGTGACTTGGCCTTGTCACCCTGATGTTCTCTGGAGGAGGGAGCAGTGGGCCTGCTCAGTCCCTTGGGATTCGGGCGTCTTTGTAGCAAAGTTCAGGGCGCAGCCTCTTGGGGGTGCAGCGTGGTTCCTGCTTGCCAAGGGCAGCTCTGTGGGCCTGCTGGCCTTGTGGGTGGGGGCTGCACCCAGGGTGGTGGCACCTGTGCTGCCAGGTGGCCCACGGCCTCACGTGTCCAGGTGGACTGGAAATCCATCCTTCAGCCAGCGGGTGCTCGCTGTGTATCAGGCAGGAGCCCAAACCGTCACTCCGGGGGAGCCCAGCTGCCCACTGGAAAGGAGATGAGCTAGGATGGGATGCAGGGAGCCAGGGGCCACACCAGCTTGGAGGGCAGGAGGACTCCGGGAGTCGTGGCCGGGGCACTGGGGAGCATGCCTGGCACACCTCCTCCAGGGGCACTGGGTCGTTATTGGTAGCAACACTGTTATTTTTTTCCTTGCTGTATTTCTTTAGTTTGAAAACAACCACTAAAAGAGGAGCAATTCACCTGTCCCTTAAAGTTGGCAACCAGGTAGACCTGCTGCCCTTTCCCTTTTTCCGCCTGCTTCATGGTTTTAGATTTTAACTCGGCCTAAAGGTGCTGTGTGGTCAGTCACACAGGACGGAGGGACAGCAGGGACACAAGCTCAGCCTCTGTGATTCTCAGGGTGGGGACCAGAGCTGATGCCAGTCTGGGGGAGTGGAGGGTGGCAGCCAGGAAGCTGCTCCTGAGCCTGGTGCAGACAAGTCCCAGCCATGAGCTCCCTCCAAAAGGGGCAAAGGGTTGAAGGGGAGGCAGGAGCTGCCCGAGGGCTGGGCACGCAGCTTCTGTTACCGCTGTCGTGGGCCCTGCTGTCCCCTGCTTGCTGGTCCCCCACCACTCTGCCCTCCGCTGTGGTGTCAGCAGTGGGCATTGGGCCTGAGGGCCATAGGGCAGGACCAGAGGGCAGGGCCCTGTCCCTGGGCCACCCGGGCAGTCTAGAGAGGCCCATGCCGCCAGCTCTGCAAGGACCGTGTGGGAGGACAGGAGAAGTGTCCCGTGGAGCCCGGCTGCGGAGACCTGGATCCTGCTGACTGCAGACTGCAGCCCTGGGCCCAAGAAGAGCAGAGGCCCGGGCTCCATGGAGCCCTGAGGTGATGGCCGAGGAGGCTGCGATGAGTACCCTGGGAGCACACCTGCAGTGGTAGCAGGACAGGTGTCTGCTGTGGGCAAAAGTGCCCCCGTGGCCCCTCCACCACTCTTGCTCTGTGGGCAGGTCCCTTGCTGGGGTACCCGACGGGCTTGGCGCTGTGGGGTTGTGCATGGAATCTGAGCTCTCTCCGACCAGCTCTTCCTGCAAGGCGCTCCTGGTTCCCACGGGTGACTTGGGCTCCCATGGGGGGCCCTGGGACCTGGAGCCCCACCCACCCCCTGTGCTTAGGGGGAAGTGCCCCCCATTAGCTTTCTACATCTGAGAGAAGAGTGTATGTGTCATGTGTGTGCGCTGTGGGGGGCTCACCGTAGGGTTCAGGGGCATGATGACACCTAGGCTCTGTGTGTCTGAGTCCCACCGGGGCTGCCCTGAATCTGGGGCTGTGCGGGGGAGGGCTAAGGCATCTCGGGAGGAGAGGTGACCATGGTCACAATGACAGTGTTGCTGTCCCTCCAGGAGGTGAAGATCAAGGCGGTGTGGCCAGGAGGGGAGGAGCTTGCTTCAAGGTGACCCGGTCACTGTGTCACATGGATGACATCCTGCCCCAGAGCCTTGAGAAGGGGGGTGGGGAGAGGGGGATGCAGTGGGAGGGCAGGGACTGGCCAGGTGTGTCCCTCCTCAGCTGGACACTGCAGTCTGCAGCGGAGCCCAGAGCGTGCCCGCGGCTTGGTGAGCCGGCTATGCCCAGAGGCTCAGCTTCCTCTCCTCCTCCCGCGGTCTGGGCAGACGAGCTCACACTCTTCCTTGAGAGATAGTGGCTTCGGTCCAACGCACCTCGGCTAATCAGCAGCCATCGTGGGAAAGCCCGAGCCGGGCCGAGAGGCAGCACATTGTCTGGGGGAGATTAAAGGCCCAGGGCTGTATTGTCTGGCCGGGGGATAAATCTTCGCGCTGTCACTCAGCCACTGAATTAAATCCCCCCTCATTTCTAAAGGGGCTTATCTGTGCTGAATGGGCGGCCACACCACAAGCTCCGGGGACGGCCCGCACCTCCAGGATGGGCTGGGGGCGCTGCGACTTTTGGAAGGGACACCCTGAGTCTGCGGAGGTGGCAGCGGCCCCAGGGAAGGAGGACAGGCGTCTCCCTGCCGTATCCCTCCGCCTGCCCGGGGGATGGTGCCCGGGAACCCACGGAAGTCTCTGCTCTAGGCCCGTGGGACCAGAAGCCACCAGGGAAGGGGTCTGGAGAGGGCGAGGGACCAGCAAGGGGGCAGCGTCCCCGGCAGCTGGAGGCTGAGCAGAGCCGCCGCTCCGCAGGCCTGGTTGGGACTTCCGGTGCGCGGCGGCGTCAGTGGCAGCAAGCGAGGACATAGCCCACTCCCTGCCAGCTTCCCGTTCCCACATGCCAGCTGGGCCCAGCGGTGGAGCCCTGGGCAGGCCCGGCCACTGCTGCTGGTGCTGGCGGGGTGCAGCCCTCCCCGGGGCACTGCCCCTTGCCCACCCCACCCTCCCACTTCTGGTGGCTTTCGATACTACCAGCCACAGATCTCTTTTCCAATCCTAGTTTACAACAGAGACGAAGGTAGAGACGGGAGGACCCTGGCCACAGCAGCGCCTTATATCACCCTGCCCCACACTTGCAGCACCCTGTGCTGGAGACGGAGACCCCAGCGCTCACAGGGGGTGGGCTGGGAGTCCAGGCTCGAGGCTGCTGGGCCACCCTAGCGGGGGCTGCACAGGGCCAAGGAGGAGGCCGGAGGGGGTCAGGGTCAGCCTGGACCAGCTGCGCGTGAGCATTGGCCAAGAGTGCCGGCCGCACGCACGCTCGGAGCCTGAAAGTCAGGGGAGGCCTCCTGCGGGTGCGCACAGGCAGCGGCGCTGCGAGTCAGCCTCGAGCCCTCAGGGCCTACCCCTGGCCCCCGCTGGACAGCTGCTCTCCTGACTGGACCTCGGGTATTTGGAAAGGTGCTCTGGCGAGCTTTCTCTCTTCTGATGAAATTCAGTGTCGTTTTGTAGTCGATGATGGCCGTGTTATCTGGGCTCAGCCCACTCAGACTGTGACTTAGACTGTGGCCTCTACCCGGGGGCTCACATGGTCCTCAGCTGTGAGGGAGAGTTGTCAAGAATAACCATGTGCCAAGCGCCGTGTCCCTGCCTCAGACCTCGCAGAACTCACAGAGGGTCAGTCAGAAACAGCCCTCCTGCCCAGGGGCCTGTGCTTCTCAGACTCAGCAGCACGCCGATGGCGGTCACGTGGTAACACCCAAGTTTGGGTCTGGGACGTCACCTGCTTCAGTCCCGTAGGAAGCTGGGGACTCTAGGCCATCCGCGCAGAAGTGTCGGCAAGGGTTCTAGCGCCTCCCAGTCCGGGCAAGGACGGCTCACTGTGCCTTCCCTTGCTAGGCCTGCTTGGGCCCTGGTGTGGCAGGAAGATGGGTGACCCATCTGTTGAGCCCCATGTCTCCCCTTAGAGACCTTATTCCAATTCAGTGGAATTCTGGGAGCCTGGGGGTCAGGGTCCCCACAAGATAGGGTTAGGGGATACAGCCTGTGAAAATCCCTTGCCAGCCTGCTGTGCTGACCCAGCGCTGCCCTCACTGGGCTCAGAGTGTCCACAAACATGGGGCTCTGATGCACCACTAAAGCAGGATTGAAATGGTTCCCGGGGACCGCCAGGTCCTGCGGCAGAAGCACCCCATGTGGACAGGCCCTGCACAATCCTGAAAGCTACTGGGGCCTCTTGGGGTCCCCTGAGGCCAATGCACATGGCAGGAGGGGCGAGAACGCCACGGTTGGCACCGACACTCCTTTCTGAAAGGCCCAATGGGCTTCAAAAGCGAGGCCTCAGCCTGGGAAGCAGCCATGGAAATCAGGGCTGTGCTGGAGTGCACAATTTTTCCCATTTTTGTGGGGTTGATCCTTTTCAATAAGATTTCAAGAGAATAAAATCAACAGGCCCCAGGAAATTTGCATACGGCTACTTAACATCAATTCTGTATTTTTTTTTTAAAAAGAAATAAACACATCCACAAACTTCCCCATCCGCTGGGCGGACCTACCCTGGGAGTTAACGGTTCAAACCTTTACAATTTTTTAAAACCCAACAGCTTTCCATAACAAAGGGCAAAATTCACAAACAAATTGCCTCCCTCCCTGAGCCTCTGCTCCTCGGCCTGGGGAAGGGCGTGTTGATAACACAGTGCCTCGGGCATGCTGAATGGCAGATTCCCACGGAGCCGGTTCCCTGAGGGCTGCAGAACGGTGTGCTTGGGACCTGAGCGCACTGGGCTCCCTCTCCAGCTAACGAGGGCATTGTGGGACCGGGAGGGGCCCCCAGAAGGGAGGACAGTGGTGCGGAGGCAGTGGCAGCTGCTGTCCTCCCCGGAAGGTCGTGGAAGGTGCTGGAAGGAACAGCCTCTGTGCATGGCGTGTGTGCAGAGCTGTGGCATGCCTCTGCTGGGGGCTGCCCTGGGGCAGGCAGTGCGGGACAGTCCTGGGGTCCCCATGCAGCCCCCAGGAGGCCTCGGTCCAGCCTGGCTGAGAGCAGCAGGTATGGCCAGGAAAAGCGGGCTGGGCTGCAGGCCTCCTGGCCATGGGGACCAGAGTGAAGTCAGTCCTGCTGGGGCCACTCCCCAGACTCACCCGTCCCTGCCTCCTCTTGTTCTGGGCTGGATCCTCCTCCTCTTCCAGGCAGACTTCCGTTTTCACACCCTGACAGGCCTCAGTCCCCTCCTGTCAGCCATGCCTAGCGGGCTCAGTCTGTGGCTGCCCTAACCCAAGGGGCAAGAGCCCTGAAGGGCAGGGCTGGTCCTCCTGTTCTCCCAGCATCTGGAACTCAGTAGGTGCTCAATAAATGCTTACCGAACACACGGTTCTGAGATGAATGCCCAGCACAGGGAGAGGGCAGGGTCCTTGCAGGTGGGAGGGGCTGGACAGAAGGTGTCAGAGGGGTTCAGGGTGCCAGGAGGGGAGGAGAGGCCAGGCACCTGGGAGCCAGCTCTGTCCAGCCACGGCCCAGTGCTCAGTGGGCCCCGAGTCTCCCCAGGGAGCTTCTGCTCCCTCCCTCTGGCCTCCAGGGAGTTTGACCTGGAGAAGGTACTGTCCTGCGCACCAGCCTCCCTGAGCAAGAGGTCTGTTCACCTCTCTGGGTCATCGTGGTGGCCCGAGTCCCACTAAGCCTCATCTCTGAGCATCGGCCTGGCTGTCACCGCCAGCCTGGTCACAGAGCCCCGCATCTCCACTTCCCTCTGCAGGGTCCATGATCACAGGTCAGGGTCCCCCCCACCATGGTCGCTCGGCAGCTCCTCCGGAACTTGGCCATGACCGGAGGCCCTGGGTCCTTCCTGCGGTCACTGCTCTGGGCCCCAAAGGGTTAAGGAACAAGTGCAGAGGGCTTTGTTGGCGGGCACCTCATCAGATGTTAACCTACAGCCTGTCCCCAATCCCTTCCTTATGACTGTGATTAGTATTGCGGGGATGAATAGGCCAGCGGATTCCTATGGTAACCTTCAAAATGCATTCCTTGGGCAGGCTCTGCCTCCTGCAGTAATTACATTCCTAACTTGGCCCACAAACAGCATGCTAATTAGCTGCTCTGGAGCCTGGCTCTGGTCCCTCCCTGAGAAGGGGCCAGAGGAGGCTACTTCTCTTGACAGCCTCTTCTTCCTCAGATGGGACGGGTGAGCCAGCGTGCTGGGAGATGGCCTTTCTGGAGGATGTAGAACCACACCCTCTGTGCACCTTGGGGTCCACCTGTGCACCTCACTAGCAGGGTGGGAGTGGGGTGGGACCCGGACGGACACCTGGGTGCGGGACCCAGGACCAGGAAGGGGCTGAGCAGATGCCTTGTCCCTAACTCATGCCCACCGAGGGGCGCCAGCCCTGCTCCTTGTACAGCACAGCCAGGGCCCGGAGCACAACCCCGACAGACAGCAGCCCCTAGGGACAGGAACTAGGCCTCAACTGTGCACGGGCCAGGTGAGCCAGGTGACGTTGCATAGAGAACAGCTGGGGCCCTTCAGATGAGTTGGGGGACAGCCAAAGCAGACCTGTGGCATGACGGGGGCCATCACAGGCAGGGAGGCTTTCCATGGGGAGAGAGGGAGACTGGCTACGGGAGCCACAGAAGCATTTCCAGCCAGGGAGGATGTTAGCCCAGCCTGGCTGCTGAAGCCCCTGCACAGAGAGCAGGAGGTGCCTGAGCGAAGGGCAGGGCCCGTGGGCCGGGGCAGTGAGGGCGGGAAGCCCAGGCTTGGGCTGGCCAGAGTGTAAGTAGAGAGAAGCGGGCGACGGGTTTCTCCCCCAAACGCCAGGACTAACATTGGAGGAACCTGTGGGCATCGTGGGGGCAGCACTGCCGATTGCTGGACTAGCCCAGATGGGCAGCACAGGTGGGACCGGCTGGCCCTGGCCCAGATGGACACTGTGTGGGTGGGCAGGTGAGGTCCTGTGACAGCCTGTCCTAGGGCCAGAGAGCCTCACTCCACTGTGCCAGAGTGGGGTCATAGGTGTGGTGTGAGCCCTGGTGCGTTCTGATGCTCAGAATTGGGGGACACACGGGTGGCGCAGGGCTGCCATTCCCCAGGCCATGGAGCGGTGGCCGCCAGCTGGTGCTGGATGCCCAAGAGCAGCGCTCCTCCGTCCAGCCCCAGCCCTTCCCTGTCCCTGCTGGTAGTGGGCCTGGGTTGGGTGGGTTGCAGGCAGCTGTGCCTGGTCCAGGCCGCAGGGTCTGTGGTCTTCCGCTGGGAGGGCTGAGCCCCGAGGAGCCTGGACTCGTGATTCCGCACCCAGGTGGCTTAGCGTGTGAGGCTTAGGGACGGATTACCCGGCTCAGGATCTGGAAGCCAGCAGTTCCTTGGTGTCAGTCTGCACAGCTAATTCTAATGTAAATAGAGCAATCCCTTAAGTATATATCATTTAATGCTCGACAGGGAGCCCGCAGATCTCCCCAACAGCAGCCTCTTCTAACACACCTGCTGGTTAACTTCCCTGGTCTCAGCCCGTTTCCCGGTGGCTGTGTTTGTGGTGAGTCCTGTAAGGATCACTGTAATTATGGAAGGCGTCCCAGGGTGGATTCTCACCCCTATTGTCCTCCCTGCTGGGCTAACGCCTTGGAACCACCTCCCCTTGTCAGGGAGACACACGATCCCTGAGAACTCTTCTGGCCAAGCCTGGGGAGCCTTCTCCGGCCTCCTGCCCGGGGCCCAGGCCTGCCTTGGCCTTGCTCGGCCTGCTGTCTGCCAAGCCTCCCCTCAGGTGGCCACTGGCTGTCCAGTCTGGAGTTGGGCGAGGGCAGTGCGTCTCCTGCCTGGCAGGGGGACTGGAGTTCCAGGCGGCGGCAGCCATGGGTGGCAGGGAGTCTTACTCGGAGACAGACTGCCACACACATTCCTTGTTGCAGATGACTGTGTGTGCTGGGGGCTCTGCTGTCCTGAGCCTGACAGACTCGCAGCAAGCTGAGCTTAAACTCTCACGGGAGGAGGAGCGTACACATGGCCAGGCACTACCAGTCCTACTTTTTGTCATACAATAACTGCTTCAAGAAGTGCTTTTGTGGACTGGGGAGTTGGCTCAGTGGAATAAGCACTTTGCTGGCAAGTGCAAAGGCCTGAGTTCAATCCCCGGTTCCACCAAAAAAAAAAAAAAAAAAAAGAAAAAAGAAAGAAAAGAAAAAAAAAGGATAAGAAGTGCTTTTGCATCATACGAGTCCTTCCCCATCCCCAGAAGAAATTCTTCCCCAATTCCTTTCCTTTTCTCTTTTTGTCCTCCTGCCCCACCCCAACTCTTTCTTGTTGGTACTGAGGATTGAAGCCAAGGTTTTTAAACTGAGCTACCTCCTCAGACCCCAGTCCTTTTTATTTTTAATTTTTGTGTTGGTATCTCACTAAATTGCCCGGGCTGGGCTGAGCGCGTGGCGCTCCTTCTGCAGCCTCCCGGGATGCTGGATGATGGGTGCGAGTCTAGTCCTTCATGAAGTCCTGCACGCTTGCTTTTTGAAGGTCTTCTAATCCTTGTGCAGAGAAGCTGCGCACCTGGTGTAAATTAGGGGTCCAACTTTATGCGTTTGGTGTGAAGCAGGGATCTACCTGTGAATTTGTGTGGTGGCATGAGGTAGGGATCTAACTTCATCTCATGAACCCTATAGGTAGCCACCATCCCAGCCTGGTGGACCAGGAAGAGATGTTTGTCTTTTTTATCTGAATGTCACCAAGTCACCTGCTGTGTCACCTCATGGGCATGGTCAGAGCTGCATGGTCAGAGCTGCATGCCTGTGAGTGTCTGTCTCTGGATTCCCTGTGTCCTCCCACTGATAGTTGGTCCAGGCCTGGCTAGCGCTTCGGCACAGGACACAAGCATCAGGCCGGTGGATGGCTGACTGCGCCATGCCAAGTACTGATGTTTACCGGGGGGGCGGGGGGGCGCGGGGGGGGGACAAGTGGAGGACACCAGCGTCTGGGGTCTGCGAGACCACGTGCCCGAGGCTTGTCCTCCAAACAGCACGCACGCCCGTGCTTGTGCTCTCTGCCCTAGAAGCCGTGGCTCCTCCAGGCAGCATCTGGTCGCCTGAGGTCGGCAGTGAGGCGCAAGAGCCAGCCCTCTGCTTAGACCCCAGCCCGAGGGAGAGGGAGAGCTCTTGGTGTCCCAGAACCAATCCGCCTACGAAAATGTTGGAAATGTTTAAGCATTAATCACAAAATACAATGTTTAAACATCCTACGTTTGTTATAATAGGAGACATCAAGACAAACCCTACTCAGAATATCCCCCTGGCTTTGACACGCTAATGCCACCACTCGCACTGCCGCTGAGACCACCCTAAAGCTCTTGGCCACGAGTGTCTTCAGTTGTGCTGTCGCGGTGGCCTCGATGTCCAAACATCACTTAAATGTTTCCCCTTCGTGGCCATTTTCACTTAGAAGAGCCTGGAGGAGCCGCAGTCCCAGGTCTGGTGAGTAAGGTGGATGAGAGAACGCTTACGTTTTTATTTGACCGAAATTGCCGCAAGCGTTTGATCACAAGGTCATCAGCAAATATGGCGAATGTTTAAGTAAAAAAAAAAAAAAAATTACAGTAAGAGGCGTATTGCCACCCCACACCCTCATGCCCCTTGAAGTAATTTTCCTTGCTTGAAACACTCTTATGGCATCATTCTTGGCAAGATGTCTCTTAGTGTGATTTTTGTTTTTTTAAAGACGTGAGCATTCTCCAGTTTTGGACGCTCCTTGTAGGTGCGCGCCGCGTGATGCCCTTGGGCATCGGGGTGCTGCCGTGTGCCTGGGGTGCAGGGTTTCTCGCCCTGAGGCTGCGTGTGCTGCCCGAATCACGCTTTTCACTTCAGGCGACTGGATGAGTACTTCAGGCTCCAGCTGTATTTATTTCTATTATCATTATTGTCCTGCCAGCCCAAGGCGGCGCCCTCATGGGAAACCAGTGCGTGCACACAGCCCCTGGTTGCGGCCAAGACTTCCCTAAACAGATGCTAAATGAGTCCTCTCTGCGGAGCCCCCAGAAGTCAACTGTCTTTTAATAATTGTCTAATACTTAGCGCTCCCGGGGGCCCTGCTGAAGCATCACAAGCCATCAGACCAGGGGCTGCAGCCAAGAATTAATCGAGCAGCCGTCAGGGAATGGCTTCACAATTGGGCAGGAAATGGTGGTCGGAGGGGAGCAGGGACAGTGTCGGGAACAAGGGGGGGCAAGGCCAGAATTCTGGCCTGTCGGTGTGTCTGAGCACAGATGACCTGCTGGACCAGAGGCAGCCTGCTCTTCCGCCTCCTTGCTGCTGGCTAGAAGCGGTAGGAATTTGCGTGGTGACACTGCATGGAGCCTCACCTGCAAAATTCCACCCCTAACTTACGGCAGGGACCTGCCCCACCCAGGGCTGCTGCCTGCAGGTCGCAGGCCGGGGCTTCGGAGCACCTGCTCCTTCGGTGATCAGGGCAGGGCCGTGGGGACCCGTGTACCTGGCATCTACAGTGACGGGGACACTTGGGGAACAAGTGAGGCAGGCTGCCCTCAGGAGGCCCCCGGGTCCCTGATGCCGGGCTGTGAGGGCAGTTGCCCTGTCTTGAGGTCCCCAGCAGCCCTGGACAGCCCAAAGCCAGGGTGCAGTGGGGCCTGGTCACTGGGGCATGGGTGGAGGGGGCAGGAGGGGGCTCCGGGACACACTCCTGTCTTTGGAGGGAGGTCTGCGCACCCCGGCCACCTCTGCCTCCTGGATTCTATCTGCCATGTCTGTGCCCCCAAGGTGGACATGAGAATATTTTAGTGACAAAAGATGGGTCAGGTGTGTGTCTTTTCTCCAAAATCCATGAGTTAACTCTCTGATGGCCGGTTCATTTCTGCGGAGTGTAGAGATCAGCTTGGGGTGCCGTTCTTCATGAGCAGTGGGTCTGGGTGTGGGATTCTTGTGGCTTTAGATAGTTGGGGCACAGACACAGGGCACCAGAGGTGGGCGAAGGGAGCCCCGGACATGGCCTGCAGATGGGACCTGGGCCAGTCGTGGGCTCCATCAGGGCTTGGGGAGGACAGCAGGACAGCAAAGATTGAGCAGGTCTGGGCCAGGCGGCAGGAGGCTGTGGAGGACAGGGCATGTGTGTGTGAGCTGCCGGCCTGGGGGCTGCAGGCCCCGGCGGCTGATGTGTGGGTCGGGGCACCCGCCTGGCAGCCCATTCACATCCCATCTCCACTCCAGCCTGGAGCCTCGGTGGCCCCGGACCCTGTGTCCTGCCCTGCCACGTCCTCCAGGAAGGGCGGAAGGAAAGCAAGCCCTCGTGGGTGGGGGAGGATCCACACGAGGCTCTGTGTTGCTGAGCTGGAGGGGGCACGGGACAGGCATCTTCCTCCTCAGAGGGCGAGATCTCGCAGGGCAGGAACCCACACGGAGGTGGGATTCTTGTGGGGATTCTGTGGGCAGGAGGGAGAGGGGAGGAGGGCAGGGAGGGGAGGGGCAGGGCGGGGCGGCGGGCACCACGGCTCGCTCGGCGTGCAGCACCCTCGGGCAGGGGCTCGGCCGCTTTCAGGTGCCGGCTTTTGTCTGTGCCCGAGCTCGCCTGTCAGCCCCGCCGTCAGAGGCCTAATCTTTTCTCTCGGCGCGCTGAAAAGGCCCAGCATCCCATCAGGCGACACAGGGCCGCCTATTCTCCTTCCCCACGGAACCCAATCACTGGACAGCGCCGCTATAATTCACTCCCAGCCCGCCCTTTGAAAAGGTGGGCCGCCTCGGAGCTGCTCCCCGGCCAGATAAATCACGTCCTCGAAATTAACTTCCATTGAGAGGGAGGGCAGGAAGGAAGGCTGATGGCCCGGCGCAGGCGGCACGGTGACGGCGTTGATAAATGTCAGTGCAGATAATTTGGGGCTGCGATTAAGATCTTATCTAGGTGGGAAGTAAGTAGAAAAGACTCAAATCAACTCCTGCCCCGTCAGTGTTCGCCAGCGGAAGTTCCTTTCCCCCTTTATTTTTGGGGTGGATTTTAGCAGGAGAAAGCAAAGATGTCTCTGCTGAAGGAGCATCGCGTAGAGGGATTAGATGGCAGGTGGGGGCGGCTGCGGCCCTCTTCCCTGGTGACAGCCCGCAGAGGAGCTGCATCGCCTCCTTTGTCTCCAAGTTCCCGCTTGTAAGAAATGTTCGAACCGCGTGGGTTCGCCCCAGGGCGGCCTCCTGGCCTCTGCGCGCTGCTCCTCTGCTGCAGTGGCGGTGTCCCTGCCGTTGAGCGGCACCGCGCGCCCCTCCCGAGCCAGCCGTAGGCAGCCGGCACAGGCAGCAGCGGCTCGTAAACACAGGCCGCGTGCTCCCGAGGTGCAGCCCGCCACCTCTTTTATAGGCCTAGATCCGGGTTTATTTTTGCTAGTGGCAGCTTTGGCAGCCTGCAGCCGAGGCAGACTTGCTCCTGGATGGTGCTTCCGAGGGGCCTGCTCCTGAGAGCCGTCGGCCGCGTGCCCCACACCGGGCTCCGGCAGGCAGGCCTTCCTGGGCTCCTTGCAGCTAGACATACGCTTTCTGGACTGGGCTTCTGTAGGCCAAAAGGGGAGCCACGCTTTCCCTGGCCATTTCACCTGAGACCTGCGGCTCCCCTAATGGGAATCGCTCCCGGAGGCGCAGGTGGGCTGCACACAGACCCTCCTGGGTCCTGGTCCCTGGTGCCCTCGTGTGGAGTGGGGTCAGGAGTGGGACTTTTGTGGTGAGCCAGGCTGTGAGGACTGACTGGGTCACACGTGCAAACGCTCTAGGACACACGACGTGGGTTGGGACATCTTCAAGGTCCAGTGTGCCAGCTCTCGTTGGTCTGCTGCAAGCGAGTGACGCGTGTGCGAGTGGACATGCTGCCCCTGCAGCCCAGGTCCTCCAGAGCAGAGCACCAGTGCCTGCGGAGGAGGCAGCGGAAGCTGGCGGGGTGGCAGCCGAGGCAGGGGCCTGGGATAGGGAGGGGCT
>NW_004524689.1:1548082-1577941 GCF_000260255.1 Octodon degus
GGGAGGGGCCGCTGGGGGAGGGGCTGCATGTGCAACAGGGTCCTTGCCTTTGCCGTATAGACAGCTCAAGCAGGGAGCCCCTCAGGGTGCTGCGGACAGTCATGGCTCTCCCACCTGAAGCCGGGGGCACATCCATAGTGGTGACAGCAGCCACAGAGGCCGCCAGACAGAGCTAAGGCAGGGAGGCGTGTCCCCACCCCTTGAGTGCTGTTTTTCCCTGAGAATATTTCCTGTTTCTTTCTTTTCTTTTTAAAAAACAACGTGCACAGGGCCAGCACTGGAGCCATCTGCCCTTCGCTTGCCAGTGTGGGGTTGGGCTGTCCTGAACCCCCCCGACAGCATTCAGAGGCGTCTCAGGCACTGCCGCTGAGTGCTAACGTGGAAGTTGGCATGCAGACCTTGCTTTGGGATGCTGTGCTGTGTCTACACAGGTGCACACGCTCACATCTGCAGGAAGGGATGGTCCAATGGGCCCCACCCAGGAACCGGGCCCCTGGGGTCCCCAGGCCGCCCCTGGAGCAGGGGACCCACAGTGTGGGGGGCAGTTCTTGTGGAGAGGCAGGACTGGATGTGGGGTGGGTGGGAGGGGAGGTGGCTTCCTCCCACTAGGCCGCACCCTTGGGCTCTGACTGGCCCTCTTGGGACCAGGAGCTGGGTGCTGCTCCCTCCTGCTCCCCAGATAATTGGACTTGGCGGGCTATGGAGGGGCTGGCCTGGGATGGTGTAGGTCAGGCCCTGCCCCCAGCTAGCCCGGCACTTGGGGTGGAGGGGCTGTGAGCATGCTGTGGCCCCACCAGTGCCCATTGGGCAGGGGTGTGGGGGATTGGAAAGCGGCAGGGAAAGCAAACACCCCAGTGCCTGAGCAAACCCAGCAGGACAGGGAAGATGACAAATGATGGGATTGTGCGGGCCCCGGAGCGGGTTGGACTAACGGCATGCTGGACTTTGCACTGTGAGGATCAATATTCCATCAGGCAGCGGTGCTCCGGCAGAGAGGTGTGCGCCTGTGGACAGAGGGGCAGGCGGCAAGGCCTGTGCACCCCACCGCTGCAGCGGCCTGGGCCTTTCTTGCAAACTATGCCAGTGAAGTGCTCAGGGCCGGGGTTCAAGGGCTCCAAGACCCAGAGATAGGAGCAAAGGGCACGGCAACTGGAGCTGTGCCAGGCTGCAGAATCCAGCCCTGGCCTCATCGCATTTGCTGCAACTCCTGTGCGGCTGCAGGTGCCTGTCAGAGGTCACTCAAGCCAAGCTCCAGGGTGTCCCCACCTGTTCAGCGTGTCTGCCTGCCTCCTCCCTGGCCCCTGTGTCCTGGGGGTGAGCTGCAGGATCCTAGTGTCAGCAAGCAAGCGCCACGCCGTCTGCCCAGTGCTGGACACCTGGAGCTGCCGTGTGGCCCTGTGCTCAGGTGGCTGGGTATGGTGGCAGGTGCTAAGTCCAGGCTGACATGTGGCCAGATCTTACCTGAGAGACGCTGGGCGAGTCCTCCTGGGAGTTTGGAGTGTCAAGGCTGCCTCGCCAAGGTGCCCCTGCAGTGGGCTCTGCGGTCTGGTGGCCATCTGGTGGTGGCTCGTCATTCTACAGGCTCAAGCAGGTGGGAGTAGCAGAGCCCACGTGATGGCCAGCCGTCGCTCGCAAGGGTCCCTGTGTGGAGCAGATCTCTTGGGCAGACGCCAGCCCACCTCCATCCGTGTCCTCGCAAGGGGGTCTGTCCTTGGGTGTGGGCCGAGCACTGCTGTGTACCAGCCTGAAAGTCACAGCTAACAGCCTGGCACTGAGTAGCCTGGGAGGACTCACACCCTCTCCCCGCCACCTCCCTTGGGGACTTTACCCCTGGCCTGGCACATTCCCTTGGGGCATAGACAATCTCTCCAACCCCTCAGGGCCCATAGCTCACGCCATGAGGCCCATCTACCTCCACCCTGTGCCCAGGCTCTGGCCAGGGGATGGGCAGGGTCTTCCTGGCCATAAGGCAGGCCTGGGCGGGGTGGGGCAGAGGTCAGAGTCCCCTCCTCATCACACCCCTGCTGACGTACTGTCCCCCTGACTTCTGCCCCTGGCTGGTGGCTTGGCCTCTGGCCATGGACCTCTATGGGCCTCGCCGCTGAGCTCGCTCCTGGGCCTGGTGATCAGCACAGTCTCTGACTCGGCGTGCATCTGCTGCATGTGGGGGCAGCGCAGGCCCCAGCACCCATCTCCATAGCACTTGACCCCCGGGGCAGACCAGCAGTCCCAGAGCTAAATCCACCCTAAGAGCATAGGAAGTAAGTTTAAAATACAGGACCTGCAGTGGGCCTCCAACAAACGCCTGCCCCTGAGGCGGGGTTGGGGGGCGGCATACAGCAGCGCCCCACAGTGTCCATGTGGCAGTAGGAGGCAGGTCCTGTGGGGGCACGGTGCCCTCTGTGGGGTAGACCCCCCTCCTGCATGCGACTCCACTCTAAGGATTTTAGCTACGGCTTTTCCAGCTAACATCCTCTGGAATAATTCATTCCTGGTTTTTGGTCTCCGCACCAGGCTCTGAGAGCTGCCCCAGGCTGGCCCAGGTTCAAGGGCACTTTAAATACAAATATGGCGAGCAGGGGCCAGGCACGTCGGCCCGGCAATCTGGTGGTCATGGCTGTAGCCCTCTTCAGGAGGAGGAAATCGGATTAGACCGTGCAGGAATGAGGCCAATTGGAACCAGGGGTTCAAGGGTCTACACAGCAGTGACTGGTAGGCAGGGGCGGCGAGTCATAGGGAGAAACAACCTCCTTCTGCCCCCGAGCTCCCTGACCTAGGCGAGCTGAGGAGACCGTGTCCTAGGAGAGCTGCCGTACACTGAGCCAAGCGCAATGGTTCCTGTCACCTTACCCTGGCCTTCGCCTCCACTCCATGGGTGCTCCCTCTGCTCCAGCTGCATGCGCCTGACCGGACAGCAGCATCTGTCCCAGTGGGAGGAGCCAGGCTTGGGCTCAAGTTCAGCGGCCTCACTCAGTCCAGATGGGGTTGCCTCCTGCTGGATAGCAGGGCTGGGCTGCCAACCCGACCTGGGTCTGAGGCGGGCCATAGACGTGAGTCTTATTTATTTATTTATACAAGGTCTTGCTATGTGCAGCTTAGGCTCATAGTGATCCTCCTGTAATCCCCAGTGCTGGGATTACACGTGTGCGCCACCACACCTGGTTTCAGTAGCCAGCTCTATGTGGGGCTGGCATGGCATGCAGTACCCAGGACAGAACCCAGGTGCTTTGCTTGCCAGGCAGGCGCTCGGTCCCCCGAGCTAGCTCCCTGCCCCCACATGAGGGTGGGTACCTCAGGGGCCTGGGTTAGAACAGAGAGAGCCTCGCCCCTCACATCACAGTTGGAAAGTATGTGTGAGGACACACTCATTCGTGCGTGCTCGTGAACACGGGCACCCTGCGGCCTGCTCAGGGCTCAGAGGAGAAGGCAAGCATTGTCCCCTAAGAAACTAGAGCTCTGGGTGGTCCCGAGGGAGAGCAGCAGACTGCAGGGCTCTCTGGACACCTGGACACGTGTGCGGGCCACGCTCTCCCAGGGGCTGATGTGGCAGGGAGGGGAGCTCTGCAGTGTGACAGTGCCGGCCCTGCCCAAGGCCTGGGAGCTGCAGGGGGGCGCAGGCTGGGTGCTCAGAGCCAGTGGGGGCTGGATGGGGCCTGGCGACCTGACCCCTGTGCGGCATAGACCCAAGCCCACGAGCCCCAGCTCTGTGGTGTGGGGCACACCCAGCATGTGGCAGGTTTGCAGTGTGTGACAGACAGCTTGAGTCACCCTCACAGCAAGGACAAAAGAGCCCTCACCACTTTTTACGGGGCTTCTCCAAGAAGAGAGCCTGGGGTGCAGGGGGTGTGCAGGGCCTGGCAGGTGAGGGGTCCCTGGTGTCCAGGCTGGCAGGAAGGGAGCCTGTCCTGCTGCTGGGATGACCTGTGAGGGCAGTGTTTCCCCATTGCCCTCCATGGCCCGCGGCAGCTCCTCTTGCTCCTTGGGCCGCCTTCTGGCCCAGGCCCTTTGTGCACAAGCTCTCTGGCCTAGGCTGCAGTTGGACATCTATCGACCCTGGTCTGCGTAGATACCCCCTGCCTGCCAGGTGGCCCTGCAACCCCCCTTGGCTGCAGGGCCTCCTCACCAGGAGCTTGAGAGGAAAGTGTCACCTGCCTTGAGGGCTGTGCGTGGAGTGGTGTGGCCAGGCCCTGCGCAGTGGTGGCTCTTTGTGCAGCCAGGCGGGTGACCCACCCGTAGCTGGCCCCCCGGGGTCTGGTTAATTACTGTTCTGCAGACCCCAGCGTGGAAAGTCATTTCCCTGAAAGGATGGGGGCTCTTGTCATCTGGCTGCGGAGGGAGGGGCTGAGAGCTCTCAGCACAGCCTCCGTGGCCCCAAACTCAGCCCTGGGCTCGGGGAAGCTGGGGTGTTCCTCCTGGGGCAGTGTTCTCCTCACCTTGGCCTGAGGGTCCCTGGGCTGCCTGGCAGGCAGAGGACTCTGGACACCTGACCTCAGGCCACGGGGTTGCCCAGGTAGGGCAGGAGAGCGTGGGAGTGGAGCTGGGAGCCAGGGTTTGCACTGTGAGGTTTTTCTGGATGTGAGCTGCAGTTAAGTGCCGGGAAGCAGCAGCAGAAGCTGAGAAAGGCCTGCCCTTGTCACGCCGGATCTGTCCTACTCACAGCTGACACGACCCATCTGTGGGGTGCGGGGGAGTGGAGAGCGCTGGCGGGCGGCCCCTCAGAAGCCTGCATCCCCCTGAGCCCCTGCTACGCCCAGAGAAAGTGGAAGGAAAGAGAACCACGGAACAGGGGCAGCTGGCAGTTCCCTCCCATGGGAAAGGGACCCAAGGAGAGGCCAGGGTACCTGTCCTTGCTGTGGGGCAGGTGGAAATGGCCCATCTGCCAGATAAGACCCCTAGGCCCACAGGTGGCCCTGAAGCTTCGGCAGGGAGGGGGACAGGAAGACGAGAGGCCAGCCCCACCACAGGCCCTTTATCACTTCAAAGCTTAAAAATCAAAGCACTGAAGAGGTGGATCAAATCTGTAGGGTCTCTGTACTGACCCTCTACTGTCTTGCCCCATGATCTGGTGTGTTCCCTCCACCTTAGACCTGAGAGCCACCTGTCCCTAGGCCAGGAGGTGTGGGCGGCTGCTGGGCTTAGCCAGGTTACAGCTGCCGCCTTGCTCCCTTGGACCTCTAATCACCATCCAGTGTGGGGAAGGATAGGAAGGAACCCCAGGAGCCCGGGAAACCCTCCGCGTGCGGCGCCACACTGCCTGGGGCTGCGCCAAGCCCGGGACGTGTGGAGGCAGCAGGTGGCTGGCACTTGTCATAACCTGGGGGCTAGTAGGCCACAGGGAAGGCTTCAGATGCACACCTGGTCATGTAATTTTAGGGACTCCCAAGGATCAGGCACCTCCCCCAAGCCCGAGACTGAAGCCCCAGCCTGCGAGGCTGCCCTCAGATCCCACCAGCACCGTTGAGGCAGAGTGTGCTGTGGGGAGGGGTCTTCAGCAGTGGGCTTGGAGTGACCCCAGCCAGGCCGAGCTGGGTGGCCAGGAGGAGGGTGCGGTGGCCCGGGAGAACCGTTAGAGGCCAGCTTCCCGCTTCTGCGGAGAACTCCTTCTGTGTTTAGATTAGAAACAGGATATAATAAACTTGTTAACATGTCAGAATCTTGTGTTGGGACAACATAAGTGGGTGTTTTCTTCTCTGTTCTCTCTGTTGTGCAGAAAATGCTGCAATTAGTGCCCAGCTCTTGCAGCAGGGCCGGGAGGCAGGCAGGCCAGATAGCTGAGGGCGGCGGCCTCAGAGGAGCCTGCACTGCAGGCCACGTGGGGCCTCCCTACGTGGGCCATCCAGCCTGCACGTTGCAACTGCCTGTGCCCCTCCTGGGGGAGACCCTCGAGCGCACTCTCTAGCAGGGCCTAGCGTCTGCCTGGGAAAACGGCCCTGGGAGAGGCAAGAAGGTGATGCTGTTTATTTAAAAGCAGCTTGGATGGTACACACCTGAAGTGGCACACTGAGGTGTGCAGGCTTGGGCTTGGGGAAGCCCGGCCTGATTCCGGTGCAGCCCTGTGAGAACAGCGCGCGTGGGTCCTCCGGATCCCGCTGGTACAGTCTTGTGTCTGGGGACACTCGCATGCCATGCCGCGGTCCGCAAGGCCCCTGCCTTGGTGAGGACCAGGAAGTGTGGGACAAAGGGCGGCAGTGAAAAATGAACGGGCTTCCGAATGCACAGAAACAGATGTGGGCTGTGCTGCGGAGGGGCCAGCGGGGAGCCGCTACGGGGCCTCGCAGCCCCGGAGGGAGGTGGCCAGGCTGACCGGGCCGGGTGCGGCCTTGCCCAGCTCCGCAGGGTGTCCAGGCAGGCCCCTTTCTAGCCAGCACCCTGGCTGGCCTGAGGGTCTGAGACCCCTGGAATGTGTGGCCTGTGTGGGACACGGTGGGAGGAGGGGCTGCAGCCTCGTCAATAACCTCGGTGATGTAGTGAGTGAAACATCATGAAAAATGAAAGCAAATCCTACTCTAATCTCCTCGAACAAAGGCCTTTCAGTTGGACCAGAGTGCCGGGCTCGGCCGGTGGGTATCGCCAGATCTTTTATATTAAACGTGCACCCGGCAGAGTATGGATCCTATTAGGGGAGCCGCACTGCACCCAAGCCCCTTTCCTGCACAGTGCCTGGGGAGGTCAGGCTGGTGAGGCCGCACCCCACTACCACCCATCCGCATGCAGCCCTGAGCGCGGCCCCGTGGGGACTGCCTGACAGGAGCCTCCGCGTGCCCGGCCGCCCGCCCCTCCCGGCCTCTTCCCACCAAGCCTGGTCAGACTGTAACGCACCTTCTAGTGATGCCCCGCGGCTAAGCTACCTCTGCGAGGCAGCCCCCTTTGTGTCCATCATGCCCCCGAGTGGCTGGGCAGTGTCCATCATGAAATGCAAGGCTCGGTCTGGGTCCTGCTTGGCGGGCGCCCTTGAGGTTAGCGCCAGCCTGGCCTTTTTGAAAACTTTGCTCCAAGGTCCGTGGACCCCTTGAAGTGACCGCCCAGCCCCAAGGCCCCCTTGCAGTGCTGAGCAGTCCTGCATGGAGGAGTCTAGGGTTTGTGCAGAATAAACAAAACTCAAGGGCCTGCAGGGAAGCAGGGATCAGTAGTTGAGCAGGAAAAGTGGCCGCTGGACTCCACAGACACCAGGGTGGTGCTCTTGCTGAGCCTCCCCCACACGAGGCGCGGCCCTGGGGAGGAAATCAAATTTAGGGTTTCCCTTACTGGCCAGAATTTTTAATTTAATAAAGGATGGGGAGATGCTGTTGTATTTTATTTTATTTTATTTCTACTTTGAACAGGTTGAATCTTCCTGTAGGGCCCTAGGAAGGCGGTTGCTGGGAATGAAAACCAGCCCTGGACTTGGAAATTCAAACCAGCGCTGGGCAGCAGGGCCAGGGGGTACATCCGAAAGGAGGGCGACAGGCAGGAAGACCCCGCAGGGAGCTGAGGCTTGGGAGACCAGGGTCTTGGCTCTGGGCAGTGGGGTGCGGGTGCTGGGGACCCCTCCCATTAGTCACATCCTGCAGGAGAGGTGGCCCTGGTCACGTGGGGTTTGCACAGCTCTTTGCTGCCCAGGCTGAGGGTCTGAGCTGCCACTTTGTGCGCGGCAGCTGTGGTGTTGTCTCTAACTCACCGGCAGGGGATCTGCTTCTTCAGAGCCCCTTTCCTCACCACCTGAAATGTGGTGCTGCCCTCCCACAGGCTGGTCCTGGGTGCTCTACGGCCTTCTCAGGGGAGCAGGGCCTGCCGGAGCTTATGCCTGCAGTGAGTCCCCCAAGTGGTGGCCCCCTGACCGTAGGGCCCATCTTCTACAGAGGGCTGGGGCCGCATGTTTCTGGGCCTCTGCCCCACAGGGTAGGACTGTGAAGAAATGCTGTTCTCAAGCACGGTTGGATGGGGGCCTCCTGCAGCCTGCAGGGCCTTCATGAGGCCACCCTGAGTCACCGATGTGTTTCTGTCCAGCCTCTCTCAGGTGAGGCAGATGCAGCCAGGCCAGGGGAAGGACAGTGCAGCCCTTGTCCTCACCCAGGGCGCTGAAGAAGGTGTGACACCCCACATTGGGGGGTTGGCCAGCCCAGGGCCTGGTCTAGTGCTTACTCCTAGGGTACTGTGGCGTTGCTGTGGGCTGCTCTTCATGGGGACAGTCCGAGGGTCCGCATCTTTGTTGAGAGCAAGTGGGCGGGGGCTCTGGGCCACTCATCCTGGTGCCCCAGGCGCCCAGGGCTCTGGGTCTCTCAGGCAGCCTGTTAGGCCTTCCTACCTCTCATGGGCTGGCTCCAGTGCTCAGGCTGGGCAAGAGACCGTAGGGACTCCTGTATGTGGAGGCCCTGGCACGAGGGGGCCCAGGCTGCACGGCTGTGGGCCTGGCAGTCCCTGGATGTCTGTGTGCCTCTGTGCCTTGCCATTGGCCTGGCCCTCAGCCTTCGTGAGCTGGACCCGTGACCCACTATCCAGCAACTGCAGTGGACAGTGCAGAGCTGCTCCACTTTCCAGGCAGGGTCATTCGGGCGGCATCAGTGGCCCGGCCAGGCCCCTAGAGGGGAGGATGGAGGAGGCCAGAATCCAACAGACCCAGGCCTGCTCCCCTGCCCACCCTGACCTGGGCGGACCTTGTCAAGGGAGTGAGCGTCATGACCTCGAGGCCGATGGGAGGCTTCCACAGAACTGTGTCCAACCAAGGCCCACAGGTATCCTTGAGCCACAGCCCCAACCTCTGCCTAGCTGGACAGACCCTGGGGCAAAAAGGCCTCGGGAGAGGCTGGGCCCCTGATGGCCCTTGGGCAGGCAAGTCTGGTCTGGCCCTTGTCATGGAGGCCACTTCCTGGTACTCAGACCTCTGGTCTTGGCTCCGGGTCTCTGGGGAAGCCTGCTGGGCCAGCACCTACCCGAACTGTCCTCCCCACCATGCTCACGTTTCTGTTTGCCAAGCAGTCAGCCCATGGCCTGGGCCTGCAGTCCCGAGCTGGCTGGAGAGAAGACAGTCCCGGGACCGGCACCCTGAGGCCCCAGAGGGACCTCCCCAAGGGAGCCAGCCTGGGAGTCTCCTCTGCCCCCTCTGGGAGCAGCCATGTGTCCAGAACATCACACAGGGGAAACTGAGGCCCAGAGGCCCAGCAACCTGCTTCAGCTCCCGGCTGCTGCCCAGAGCTCCCCAGGGCAGAGAGTGGCAGGCCCAGACACAAGCTCTGCGCATGGAGGTGTGACGCGTGGGCAAGGCAGTGCCCCCCAGTGAGGCCCAGAGCAGTCATGAGTTTATAAGTCGCGTGCCCCCCCCCCACCAGCCTTGGCTTGTTTTTAAGGGGAGGGAGAAGGTTCTGCGCCTTCTATGCTGGACTGTGGGCCTCGCAGAGTGGGGTGTTTGCAAGGTGCCCGTGCACTCGAGGATGCTGACCCCGCAGCTCCAGCCCCTCGGAACAGAGCGCGGTGCGGGCAGGCGCATGGCCAGTGGGACCTGGGCTCCCGCACTGCGCTGACTCATTAAGGGCTCAGCTCTTTTGTGGACCCCGAGCTCCGGGCCCATTGCTGTCAGGGGGCTGTTACAGCATAATGACAAGGGCATTAGAGGCCCGGGAGCAATTAACAGGCTGCTTAATTAGCACGAGGAATTAGAGTGCGATGGCTGATCTTCCTGCAAAGCCCTGCGAGCGGCAGTTATCTGATTATGCATTGATCGCTGGCGAACCTCGTCCCTAGGTAATCGGCTCCGTCTTGCAATCTGTGAATATAAAACTGTTTAAATATTCCAAACTCAACTGTCTCAATAAACGAGGGGAGAAAGGAACCATTGTGGGCCAGGGTCCCACCAGCCCCCCTTCCCGCCCCAGCTCCCCCAGTTGCAGAGGCGGCCGCGCTTCCCTGGCCCTCGCTGCCTGTGCGGCCATCCAGGCTGCTGTGCCTGGGAAAATGTCAGCCATCCAGTGCCGTCCTTGTCCGCAGGGGCAGGTGGATGCAGATGGACGCAGTCTGAGGGTCTTGCGGCAGCACCCGTGCGGCCCTTGGCCCCTGCATTCAGGTTGTATGTTCAGGAACAGCACCCAGGGTAGAGCCCAGAGCGGTGCCCCGGTTGGTGCCCAGCAGTGTCTTCCTGACACCTCTGTCTCGGGGGGGCTGGAGGTTGGGGCTGGGCCAGAGTGCTGGAGACCGGGCTCCACAGCAAGCCCACATGGCAGGGAGAAATCCGCCAGGAGAGAAGCGTCAGCAGGCCTCAATCAGAGGCGCGGTGAGCTCCGGTGCTGGGAAAGGGACCGGACAGGCCACAGACCCGGGAAGGTGCACGAATGTTCCAGAAGGGCTTCCGAGTCAACGCGGTGGCACGAGGGAGGGAGAGTGGGCAGGGGCGTGTGCAGGTCGGGCCAGGCGCTCTGTCCTCTCTGGTGATCCCAGACCTGTGAGATTGTTGCTTTCTTACTCACTTCCCCCGCAGGGCCGGCTGGGCCTACAAAGCCCCTGGGCCCCGAGCCCAGCGCAATGCCAGGACAGCTGCCTGGCCCTGCGCAGGCCCGGTCCAGCCCATGGGAGCGGGAGGCTGGTGGTGGGAACACAGCTCCAACGCTCACTTTGAAACGAAAAGGGAAAAACTGAAGGAGAGAGAGGGAGAGAGACCCAGACAGCCCGTTGTTTTGCAAAACTCAAAATAGCTTTCAGTGCTGTGCTTTTTTAAAGAGGAATCTTTGCACTCTTCCCGGTCCTCGCCTGACCTCCCGGGTTCCTGGCACGGGAGCCTGTGACGATTTGGCATGGACCATCTCGAATGCAGAACAGGGTGCACGCACTCCGCCAAGAGCTGATGTATGTTGGTTTCGTGAACTTTGCTTTTCTTGCTTGCTACATCTGATATCATCTTACCCAGACGATGCCCTTGCAAGATAGCCCCCCCAGGCCGTGGGTGCAGCCAGCAGCCCTCGCTCTGTCGCTCACACGCCCATGTGTCTGGGGAGAAAGGAAACTGGTTCCCCGTCCGGCCCAGCCCCGCTTCTCAGGGCACTTGGGGAATCTTTATCGGGCTCAAATGATTAGACCTGGTTTCTGGTTTCATTTTGGAAGCCCGGCTGCTGAGCAGATCCCTTCGGCCTGTAAAACGATCCAGCTGTACCAGGCGCTACTTCCCTTGTGCTGGGACAGTAGGCCGTGGGTCGGCAGACCTCCCCAGCCAGGCCCGCTGCTGCACTGAGGTTGCCCACACTGCTGAGCCGAGGCCAGGATGTCGGGTGCATGGGGAGTTGGGGTCCGTGCAGTCAGAACGGTGGCAGGGCAGCCACAGAGCTGGCGAGCAGGCAGGACTAGCCCCTGTCCCTGGCTGCCAGCTGTGCAGCTGATTGCTGAGAAAGGGCCCAGTGTCTTTCCTTTCACTTCAAGGGCCTTGAATGCAAACCCCAGCCCTGGTCAGCCAGCCATATCCCTGTTCTGTGTGAGGGAGACTCCTTCCAAGTATTTGCCCATGGACAGGAAGATTGAGGTCAGCGTTACGGGGACAAAGTGATCTTTGGAGAGGAAAGCAAGATGTGGGCCTGCCCAGGCAGCCCAGGGTCCCGGACTTGCTGCTTAGCCCCGGGGGCTTTGTCCTGGAAAATCTGGGCCAGCACCTCACCTTGCCTTCCCCAGAATTAAGGTTGTATTTGAGGGTGCTTCTGCTCCTCTCCTTGTGATGTCCCGCGCACATCCCAGAAAGCGAAAGCTGCCGTGTCAGGGCCTTTAGAGCACTCTGGTGGCTCTGGTGGGTGGTGTTTCCCCCAGTGGAGACGTTAGGCTTAGGGTACGAGGGCTGAGTGCTCTGGCTCAGGAGGCCAAGGGGCAGCTGTCCCTGTGGTGCAGGCAGCTGGCTGAATGGTCGCGTCCAGAGAGGGTGGGGCCGCAGCGCTCTGGGGCCCTCGGAGCGCATTGGGGAGCAATGGGGGGGAGCAGGGCGGTGCCCGCGGGGCATGCGTGTGGACGCGTGTCTCTCCGCACTCTGCCCACGCCGCGGAGTCTCTGGCACAGGGCTGGTTTCTCCCCATCACGCCTCAGCGCCTACCCAAGCCTGGTCCCCGGCTGTTGAATGGCACAGCGGAGTCTCGGCTGGGTGGCATGGATGGCTGCTGGGCAGAGCCCCCCGGGCGCAGTCCCCGTGGCCACGTGCTTCCCCAGGATACCTGTCCCTGCCTTGCAGAGCTTGTGGCGTTGGCTGGGTGCTGGTACTGCCGCAACGCCCAGGGCTCTGTGGTCACCGCTGTGACCTCTAGCTGCGATTTCTGCATCTGGGAGGCAGGAGGGGCCAAGTGGGTAGCCACAGGGGACCCGCCACGTCCCTCCCTCCCTCCTGTTCTATACGTGAACCACGCATATGTCCACATGTGTGAAACGTACATGTGTAAGTTATTCTGTACTATTGTACAGAACTTAGTTAATATAGCAAGCCATTTGCATTATAGTTTTGCGTGGTTTTCAGTAGATAGCATATTTGTATTTTGCAGAAAATGATCCTTTTGCTTTGTAAACTAGTATAGCCATTAAAGAAGTCAGTATGGCGAAACCTCAAAAAATTAAAACTAATTCCAAATTCCATTTGGCTCAGCTATGCCCTCCTCCTAGGCGTGTTCTAGGAAGAGATAAAGCCTCGGTTACAGCGGTCCACGGGCACCCGGGGTTATAGCAGCACAAGGTGTAGCATTACACTCGGGAGCGGCCGATGTGCTGCTGGCGTGGAAGGAGAGAAAATGTCCCGGCAGCAAGAGGTGACCCTTGGGGTCCCGAGCTGCAGCAGGGCCGGACTGGCTGGGGCCCCAGGTGGTGACAGGCTCTGAGGAGCCCTTTGCGAGCCGTGCAGGAACCCAGATGCACTGTGGTGTGGGGCTCGGCGCAGGTTGAGCCCCTGGCACAGTCAGGGTGGAAACCTCAGTGCCGGTGGTGGTGAGATGCTGAGGGGCCTGGGCACCACCAGCGGCTGGCGGTCCTGCACGAGCTTCCTCTGCAGTCCCGGGGTGCAGCCCCTCCCGGGGCCCTATCCTGGCCCCACACCATACTGCCTTCCCTGTAGGGACCTTTGTCTGTGGTTCTTTCACTCCCAAGAGCTGACGGGACGGATTTCACCTCATTCTATTGAATGATGCCGCCTATTCCTGGGAGCTGTGGGGTTTCCCCCTATGGGGCAGATGCTGTTTTGATGTTGCTGTGCCTAGTTTCAGTTTGGGGACGTGGCGGTTCACAGGCTTGCTGTCCACACACATGGTGGGACATGACATGATCTCTCTCGGAAATCATGCCAGCATGGGCGCCAGGCCCCTTGGCCTTCCCTGGCTGGAGAACGTGGCCCGCCGGTCCTTGCTCTGTTCTGGTGTCACTTGAGGGAGGATGGAGGGAAGGAGGGAGGGAGGGAGGTGCTGTTCGTGTGCTGCGCCGGGCGGGCGCCGGTCCTGCGGGGTGCAGGCCCTCGGTGGCTGTCTGCGCGTTCCTACCCGGCACACCCACGCCCTTCAGTCATTCCTTTCTGGTTTTTTATCTTTGTGCTCCGTAGCAGATATTTACATTCAGGGGAAGGCAAAGCCCGTTTCTGTTTCAAACTCTTCTCGGCAGCGTCATCCAGTTTATTCTACTGCCCCCTGAAAATTTTAGAATCAGTTTTTCCAGTTTAAGTGGAAAAGAAAAAACATTTTGTAATGTAGTTACATTTCTAGGTTAAACGTAGGGTAACTGGAAGCTTTACGGTTCTTAATTCTTCCCGTTGAGGAATGCAATAGCTCTCTTCATTTATTTGAATTTAAAAAAAAAAAAACTTTCCACTAAAATTTCACAGTTCCATTCATCCAGGCCCAAAAGATTTCTCAATGAGTTTTACCACAAATGATTTTTTTTTACAAAAAAAAAAAAAAAAAAAAGTAAAAGAAAAAGTGTTTTAAGCAGAAATAATTAAAACTTTTATATCTTTTTGTTTAATACCTGCCATGTGGGAAGAAAATTTTAATGAGACAGTTCTAGAAACAATAAGCATATGCTTCCTCGCCCCCAGAAAAGCCGGGGCTCCCCGCTTGTCCTGGAGAGAAGATGGTGGCCCGGACGATGCCAGGGGCTTGGTCCAGCGCCCCGAGGTCCCCACTGGGAAGGGCTCCCGAGCCGACCCCTCGGAAGGCTCCTGCCTCCTTCCCTCCTGGCCTATGTCCCTAGATAAGCTGTTAAATTAGCCCCATAAGACTTAAAATGCTAGTCCATTTAATATGTAAACAATGACAATTTTTTTCAAAGGGTTTAGGATTTAAATTAGTTTTTTAAAAACCCAATTACTGCCATTTAATTTGGAGGAGAGAGTTCTTTATGTGCTAATTATATAGTTGGGAAATGGGCAATCAAGGGCACAATGGGGCATTAAGGGTACTTTTTAAAGGTTTAAACTCACTTATCTGAGTTTGGAGCCTGGAGTCTGCATTCTGAGCTCTGCAGTGTGAGCAGTCAGCGCGCCGGGGCCACTGAGGACAGCCTGTGGAACCAGGGTGAAGGCCCACACACCGTGGAGTGGAAAATAGGATCTTATGGGATCTTAATATTCTCATGGGGTTAGAGCAGAGAGGAAGCTCCTGGGTGGAGGAAGCCAGCAGATGGGGTCCTGGCCAGAACAGTGCCTAGGGACATGCCCGGTAGAATTTTCTAGAACCTTCCAGGACTTTCCAGGATCTTCTGAAACTTTCTAGAACTTTCCAGAAGCTTTCAGAGGGGCATGTGTATTCACCAAGTGGTTGAGCTGCAGGGAATGGTCACATCACGGGGTAGTTCACCATTCGGGATCTTGGAGGCTATGTGAATGTGTACAGGATGCCCCAAGCTGCCCTGTGTGCCCCTGTTTCCATCTTGTCCTCTCTTAGCCCCCATTTTTCTCCAAGAGACCTGGAGTGGACATGCAGCCTGGACTGACCCTGTGCCATCCTGTCCACTCTGTCACCTGGAGATGGCTCACTTATCACTTCAGACCTCCCTCGTGGTGAAGCAGAGTGACCCTTATTTGATCCAACCTGATTGGAGCACATCCTGCTAGGGATTCTGGGGGTCAGGGGGGTGGGCACAGTCACTGCCTCTCATCACCTTAAGTGCCGCATGCTTGTCCCCAACCAGCCGAGACACCTGTAGTTGTCACCGTGCGGTGCTTAACTCCACAAGACCACAGGTGTTTACAGGAAACACGGCTGTGGGTCCAGGAAGTTAGCTGGGTCCCTACCCTGGCAGGTGCTGTGTGCAGTGCTTCGGGCCGTGGTGCGTGGGGATCCTCTTGGCTAGCCTGAGCAGGTGAAGTGGACTACCCCATGTCCCACAGGCCAGGCTGTCCACCCACCTACTGGCTGTGCAGGAGCTTGACCAGGGGCAGTGTGGGGGGACACACGGCGGTGGCCTCTTCCCGGCTCTCTTCCCAGGTATGGGAAGCAGGGCTGGTTTGCCCACTGCCAGACTGGGGTAAGGCCTTCCCAGGCTCTGCACACACAGCTGTCTTCAGGATGGGAGCCTCTTGGCCTCTGAAGCCACTGCCTCCAAGCCCTTAGTTACAAAACTGGCGTGAGGGTGCCAGGGTTGCTGGCATCTGATGTCTACAGCACATGCACGGGCGAGTGGCCCCTTTGCTCCCAAGACCAAGACCCCTCTGCTGGGGTGGGGGGCAAAGCCACTGGCCCCAAGTCCCCGAGCCGCATGTCCACATCCTCCGGCCTTGAGGGCGAGGCTGGAGCTGCCTGCCAGGCAGGAGGCCGAGGGCCGCCGGTCTTCAGTGGGCAGTCTGTGCTGTTACTTCACACCGGGCCAGGCCATCTGCCCCAGGAAGCTGCCCCTCACTTATCTGGACAGATGTGGGGCTGTCTCTGGGCCCAGCCCCAGCGCCACCCTGGGAGGAGGCTGACGTGCCCGCAGCCTCCCAGCTGGTGGGAGTCACGCGGAAGGAGCCGGAGGGCGGGAGGGCGCGGGAACCCGGGCGGCCCTGGGGCTGGCGTCCGCCTGAGCCCCGAGAGCGGGGCTGGCCCGCCGGCGGGTGCGCGGAGGGGGGCGCCGGGCGCGGAAGGACCTGGACCTAAGTGCCGCGGCGCGGCCGGGGCGGCACCTAGAGCGTGCGGAGCAGCGAAGATTAGACCTAAAGCGATTAGACAACTTACTTTTCTTTTTCAAGACATTAGCTGGTCAAAAATGACAAAAATGTCGTTAAGCTGAGACCAGGCACAGGCAGGAACAGGCGGCCTTTTGTTCGGCCGGTGGGTCTGGCCCCGCGCCTGCCCTGCCCGCGGCACCCAGGAGCCCACCGCCCCGCCGGCCTGCGGCGGACTCGCGGGGACTTAGGCAGGGATTAGGCGGCCGCGCTGCGGGTGCGGCTGGGCCGCTGGCCACCCACCAGGTGGGGCCCGCGCGGTGGCCGGGAGGAGGGACGCCTGCCCAGGTGCCTGCTGCCTCTCTAACCGGGGGCTGCGGGACACCCAGGAAAGCGCAAGGAGACCCCAGAGGTCGCGGTGCCCCGCTGGGAAGAGGCCCTGGGGTGGGCTGGGCAGGCCCGCGGCTCCCGCGGTGGAAGGGCGGGCCTGTGCGCTCTTCCGGCCTCGCAGACACCGGCCCGGGCCCCACATTTTCTCAAGGAAAGAAAACACATCGCCGGCGTTTCTTATCTGAGGACAAACAATGCGATCGCGGCCGTCCCGGGCCGGGCTCCACAGCACGTCCAGGGCGCCAAGGGCTCTCGGCAGGCTCTGCCAAGCTGGGCTTTGACCCCGCCCAGCCGCACGGTCCTGCTACCCCAGGGCCCGGGGGAGCTCCCCCTCCAGAGGGCAGGTGACATGCCAGCTGTGGCCTCTGGTAACCTGAGCCCGCCTGACTCAATGCGCCCGGCGTGGCAATGACAATTAAAGGGTCTCTTCACCCAGCTTCCAAGCACGGGCATTGTGGACCAGCACGGCCTCCCTGGCTTAGGCATAATTATAGGGTCGAGTTACCCCGAGAAACAGGTATTTGCATTGTTTAATCCAAACCTCCACGGAGCTGGACACCAGTCGCCCCCGCAGAGCCCCTGTCCACCCCATCATCTCCGAGCAGGTCACCTTTTGCCCTCCCTAAGGCCCTTCCTTGGGTGCCCTGTCCTGGGTCCAGGGCAGGGCCACTTTGGGGGTGACAGATACATTGCCGGGTGAGGACAAGGGCACCACCCCTTTCTCCCCCCGCCGCTGAAGTTAGAAGTCTGGGTGCAGAGATTGTTTTGCCCACATTGTCCTGGAACTGGAGACACTGGCAGAGGCAGGGCTGGGGCCTGGGACCTGCCATTGGGATGAGAGGGAGTCTTGGGGGGCTGGCGGCGCCACCTGCCTCAGGGCGATGCTGACCCGTGGATGGATGGGGGGCATAGAACCTGCCTGAGGGCCCCAGCTGCAGCAGGGGTTTCTTGAAGGGGGGTGTCCTTCACTGTGTGGGCAGCTTCTGTGTGAAGCAGACTAGGAGGTGGACCTGCAGCAAGAGGGACAGTTTCCCAGGCGCTAAGTTGGGTCTGAGCCCAGGCCTGCCACACCTGGCCCTCAGGGTCACAGTCACTGGGTAGTTACTGCAGGGCAGGGCAGAGCTGGTCCTGGCTTGGGGTGCCACAAGGACCCCTATTCCTTTGCTCTTGGCTGTGGCCGCACGGAGGGGACAGAGGAGAGGCTCCCAGAGCCTTCTTGTGGGCTCGCTTCTCTGCTCTGGGAATCCAGCTCTGCCCCTGAGATGACCGCAGCCTCTGCCCACAACACCCCTCCCTAGTGGGCACAATCTGTGTCATCTGTGACCCTGGGTAGCAGGCGGCCCCGGGCCCCAGTGTGACCTGGCCTCCGCCCAGCCCTTGGCCGGCAGGGCTCTCACTGGTTAGGGTGCAGTGGGGAGCTCCGAGCTCCCATTTTACAGATGAAGAGGCTGAGTCCGAGAGAGGCAGGCAGGAGTCATGTGCAAGGAGAAGGGTGACCCTCACTTTCCCTGCAGTCCTCCTCCTGGCCTAGCAGCCCTGCAGCAGTGCCCTGTCCACTTGCGTTTGGCCTCTGGCACATGAGGGGGTCACGCAGTGCCCTGTTGGAGCCAGAAATGTGGCCCCTGGCTCCTTCCCACAAAGCCGCCTCCATGAGAGAAGCGCTAGGGACGGTAGCTGCCAAGGGCCCCCTCCTGTGCCCTCCCTGGAGCCCAGGGCCTGCTAGCCAAGGAGGGGTTGGGAGCCAGGCTGGCTGGCAGGGCTTGCTGGGAAGCCTTCCTGGAGGCAGAGGCCAGAGCCTGGGCTGCCGTTGGTCCCTGGCATGGCTGGGCTGGGTGTAACAGGGTCCCCAGAGAAAAGACTGACAGAAATGTCCCTGATGCCGGAATCCCTGTTTCTCGGCACTTCCAGGGGGCTGCGGGTGGGGGTTCGGCCAGCCCTGCCTTCTTCTCAGATGCTGCCCCCACCATGATTGAGTCCTTGGCCAGCGGCTGAGAAGCCTGAGGACTCGTGGGCTGGGAAGGCCGCCTCGTGGAGCATGCTACCTGGGTGCTTTTCAGAGAGGACCCTGTCCTGTGTGTTTGGACGCTGGCCCTCTTTCTGGATGACTTCCTGTTTCTTGGTGCTACCCCCACCCCATCCTTTGTCATCTGGGGGGCCCTTGTGGGTGGGAATCACCAGGGAAACACCCCAGAGGCACCTTGTGTGAAAGCAAAGGGACTGGTTCTAAGTTCCACACCTCACATTGAAGCTTTTTTGCACAGTCTCAGAGCTGAAAGCAAAACCCAGCAATTAAGTGCAAAGCTGGGACTCAAGCCTTAAAGGGACAGGCCCAGGATGGTTCTGGCTGGGGCAGGTATAGTGGGCAGTGCCAGGCTGGTGCCCAATTCTGGCACCAGCATCGTGGTCTCGCAGTGCTGGCTGGGCCACCCTGGGGCACTTGTGCCCATCCTGCCCTTTCCCTTGCCACGCACCCCCAGGGGTTAAGCCTGCACTGGAGGCAGCGTCCTCGCGTCCTGCTGTGTGTGGGGCCTCATCCTTTCCAGTCCTAGGGCATGCTAGGGTGGTAGGCAATGGACCCCTGAACCCCATCAAGGAAGGCTGGCACCTGACATGGTGCTGGGGGGAGTAGGAGGACCACGGCATGTTCCCAAGTGCTCCCGGCCCTCCTGCCCCAGGCCCTGTGCACCGGGGCCCACGACTGGCAGCCGTGCTGGGGGCGGCACACGGCTGCGCAGTACTGGGCTTGGGCATGGCGGGGAGTGTTTCCCGATTATCTGGCTTTTGTTCTGCTTTCGGGTCTGTCAGAGAGGAGGAGGGAGGACTGTGGCTCCTGCTGCTCTGCCCCCCTCGGCCAGCTTCCCTGTGCACTGTGGGCGTTCAACTCTGCCCTTTGGGATCAGATAATGGGGCTTCTGTTGGTAGAGAGGGCTTGCGTTCCGGCCCAGGAGCTGGTCTCCAGAAGCCATTTGTCTCCATGACTTAGCCTCGAAGAGAAATCCGAACACAGCCGCCTTTGCCATTCGCTGCTTTGTCCTGTGAAGGGTGGGGGTGCGTCCGACTGTGTGGTCGGACAAGGCACGCAGAAATTGGCAGCCTGTGGCCGAGGTGGGCCCACTGCTTCCTCGGAGAGAGCCCTGCGTCAGCGTGAGGAGCAGGGGCTGGGGAGGAGCAGGCTGAGGTGCAGGGATCCAAGCTTAAAGAGCGAATTCCGTGCCCTTTGCCCAAAGCGGGCAGGAGAAGGGTGGCAGGCAGGGTCCCACTTCTTTGAATGTCAGTCACCCAGCCTGGAATGTGTGACTGGACAGGAGTAGCGGGGGACCAGCTGGGGCTCCAGCTGACCCTCCTGGGTCCCTTCTTTCGGCTGTCGTGGGTGCCGGGGCAGAGGCTCCTGGCACTGTGATCTGGGCTTGGCCGCGGCTCGTTGCTCTGTGCCTGGGCTGGGCCATTTGTCCTGACCTCCGTGAGCAGAATAACTCAGAGCTGGGTCCGTGGGCGGCCAGCACAGCCGCCTTGAAGCAGTCCGAAATCCGCTGTGCCCAAGCAGGAAGGACTCCCGGCTCAGCGCGCCTGGCTGGGCAGGGGCAGACGCGGGCGGCGTAGGCTGCCCAGCCACCTCTGCTTCCTCATCCCAGGCCTCGGAGTTGGCCCTTGCTCTGCCCCACCAGGGGACATGCACCCTGACCTTGAGCCCTCACCACCACTTTTAATCACGTCTGCCGGCCACCCGGGTCAGCCTCAGGTTACTGCCTTCAGCCTGGCCATGAATCTGCCTCTGAAAATGGGCTGCCGGGCTCTGGCTTTGCAGAGTCAGGGCAAGACAGGCGTTCGCTTCAAAGCAGCATGTGGGGCGCTCCGGGGCTCCCGGGGGTGATCATTTCTTTTATTTCAGATCCAACACCAGCAGCACCCAAAGAGGTCCCCCTCTCTCCCGTGGAGGCAGTCTCCTCTCCGGATGGTCGCTTTTGCCATATATCTCTGTTTAGGAACCTGGTTTTTATTAAATTTAATTGCTTCCTTTTCTGGCCTTAAATCAAGGGTGGCCTCAAAACAGGGACAGCATCAATTTAATTTAATTACTCTTTACTGCAGTCTCCTGAGCCGAGATGTGGCTACTGGGGTCTCACACAGGGCCCCAAATTCAGGATGAGCCTTGACGGGGCCAGGGAAGGTGTAAGCCCTTGGGGGAGGGTGTAGGAGAGCGCCCCGGCTTGGAACCCCGACCTCCCTGACCCTTGCTCCTCTCCACGAGAGCCAGGCCCAGACCACAGTTTCTACTCACTTATTGACGTGTTTATTTTTCATTTGCCATTAAAACCACGTTGCGTCTCTAACTCAGGGGCAATTCATTAAGGGCCATTTATCTTTTGCAGCAATATTTTACTCCTAGATCCCAGCTCAGGGGTGAAAGAAAAGAAAAAGAAAAAAGCAGGCTGTATAGACACTCGGCAGTGCCTGTGCTTGTGGGAAACATCTGCCGCCCGGCGCCCCGGTGTGTGGGTGGGGACCACAGAGCACACCGTCCTCCAGGACCCACAGCCCTGCCAGCCCCCATCTTGGTTTCTGGGGCGCCTGTCTGATGGTCCAGTGGGCTGCACTTGGCCACGTGGAGCAGGGTGCTGATCCCACCAGAAATGCCAGGGCTTCTGTGGATGCTCCCGGGAGGAGGCAGCGGAGCCGCGCTTTCCTCCTGGCATTCATTTATCCCTGTTCCCCAAAATGCAGCCCTGTGATGGCTGCAGCCTCCTCAGCCACGGCCGCCACGGCATGTTTTATTCAACACCTCCGATGGCGAGAGGGTACAACAAGACCAGGCCTGGCTATCTCGGCTCCCTGGAACTCCAAGAAAAAACATCGGAAATTATTAAGATGATTTGTTAAATAATAGAAAATGTTTTTCATTTCCCAATTCCCAGCCCTTGCTAAACCCATCTCCAGTCGCCTGCTTCTCACTCCTTAATATTTAGACTTATGGGCCAATTTCAGGGTATTTTCTCTTTCTGCCATGATTAATGCTTCTATGAAACAGTGTCATCACAAGTCGCCCACCTGCCCCGTCAGCCCGGCATCAATCTCGCTGGGCTCGCGGTAATTTATGACTGGGGCCGGCAATTTGCAAAGCTAATGGGGAGGAGGGTACGGAGCGGCTCCAAGCGCTGTCTGCGCCTCCTCGGTCTCCTCCCCATTAGCAGAACAAATGGCACAGGGATCAGACACCATCTCCAAGGCTCGATAAATATTTTATCAGCCATAATGGAAATTGTCAAATTGATCTAATTGTACAATACGTTATCAGCGAGGTATCAAAGGCAGCCTGGCCCCTGCCTAGACCCTCCTCGGCCGCCCCCAAGCGAGGACAGAGTCTGGAGGGCAGCAGCCGTTGGTCTGGCGTTACCTGAGTGACTCCCTGGCCACTGGGGTCCGTTAAGGGGACAGTGAATTCTGTGGAAGCAAATGGCCTTATTCCCTTGTGTTTCAATCGGCTTCACTTTTGAGAGCAAGGGGCAGAGAAACAGAAAGATGGAGAAGGGGGACAAACAGAACTTCCCAGAGACACTGGGTCCCCTGCTGCCCTCTCAGCTTGGGGTAGGGGAAGGGCCCTGACACCTCTGCGGCCTGATGGGCACAGAGCCAAGGCCCCGTGCAGAAGCCAAAGACCACACGTCTTCCTGGCTCTTGGGAGCCCGTGGCCCGCAGGCCCACTGGAAGGGAGCTCATGAGCTGTGTGCGTTTCCTTAAAATCTGGGTCCCCACGTGGGTCCTCACGCGTGGGACGGTGCAGTGTCCCCTGCCCAGCACAGCTCTCCAGTCTGCAGGAGCCAGAGCGCCAGTGAAGCCACAGGCCGCCTCCACCTCCTGTTTCTTCCGGGGGGCACTGGTGGGGTCTGCTCCTCCAGGAAGGGGGGCTTGGCGAGGGGCGGTCGAGCATCTTTCACAGCCAGGAAAGACCTTTTGATTTCTAGAACAAACAGCGATGTATCGCGGGCCTGGAGCGGATTTGTGAACTCGAGTGAAAACATCTGGACACACTGACAGCGTGCAGGTCGGCCGGCCAAACGTGGGGAGCCATCCAGGAGCTGGGGCGCCAGGCCGGCCTTCCTGGCTCTGGCCAGAGGGAGCCCGGCAGTATGGTCGCCTACCAGTGCACGTCGCTGTCGAAGCCTTTACTGTACTCAGAGAATGGCTGCCTGGGTCCAGGCCAGGTTCTGGCCTCCCACCCCTCTGGCGGCAGGTATTTACCTGGACGCGCCTCTCGCCTACCTGCTGGCCCGGAAGCTCACCCCATCCCTGCCAGCTGAGCTGTGGCGAGGGCTGGAGCAGCAGAAGTTGCTTGCCTGGCAGGACCAGGGTGCTGTGTGCTGCAGGCCCGGAGAGACCCTGTGTGCCATGCCACGAGCGGGAGGCGGCAGGCGGGAGGCAGCGGCATGCAGGGCCCAGTTAGGGAACCCCAGACGGGCTCCTGGATGTCAGCTGTTTCTCATTAGATCTCCGGGCTGGGAGCGTGCACATGCACACAGAAGCCTGAAGCCTGTCTTTTTGGTGGCTGTCATTTTAAATAAAAATAAAAAGGGAGAGTGCGCAGTGTGAGGGGGGCTGTTCCGGGTGGCCGGTGGGCCCAAGTGTCCTGGGCTCTGGTCCTTGTGGCCCTGTGGCTGGCGTCCCCACACGTGGCCATGTACACGGCATCAGGTTTGGGGTAGAGGGAGTCCATGGCCCCACATGGGGCTCACCACACTGTCCACCTTAGAGTGTACAGGTTCTGTCTCTCCGCTCCTCTCTCTTCTCTTCAGTAATATTTGAGACTTTTTTTATCCTTTGTTTGGATCCTGAGGTCCTGGGAAGGGGCTGAGTCCCCTGTGTGTCTGTGGCCGTACACGTGGTCAGAGGAGGAAGGGAGGGGACTGTGGCACTGCGTGCCCTGGGTTTCTCTCCTGTATCTGCAGGACCATCGCGTGGCCCTCGAGTGCTCGGCGAGAGGGGGAGGGGAGCAGAGGCTTCTCCGTGCAGTAGGTGGCAGTGACTGTGTGACTCCCCCTCTGCCCACCTGCTGCTTGCTGCCGCATTCCATTTCCTCTCCGTGGTCTTTTGGCCCCCAATGACTCTGACAGACTCAAGGACCCTGACTGGGCCCTGGTAAAGTGGGGGGCACCCAGAAGTACCAGCCCCACACCCCACTTTTGCAGATGCTTAGCCTCCAATGCCGACAGAGGTGTGGTCCTGGGGACGCCAGCTGCCCTACCTAGAACCCAGCCTCGCAGGAACTCAGGTCTGGGGGAAGGCAGCCCGAGTGTGGGGTGGAGTGGCCACGTGGGGTGCACAGACAGCCTGGGCTTGGATGCCTGCTGTCTGCCCCGCCCTGGGAAGCTTTGGCGGGCCTCTCCTTGCGAGTCCTGCGCCTTCGTGTGATGCAGCTAGTACGGTCCGCGTGGGTCTGGCGCCGGGAAGGGTGGCATGTGCGCTGGGGATAGGGAGAGCAGAGGTGGGTGGCTGAGTGGGTGGGAAGGCGCCTGTGCCCATCCCAGAACCTGCACTCTGTAAGGCGACTCCCGGCCTGCCTCGTCTCAGTGAGGAAACTGAGGAGAGGTGCTGGCGCTGCAGTCTGCCCCTGGCCCAGCTGCCCCTGGCAAGGCACTTTCCCTCCCCAACTTATGCGGCCTCCAGAGCTTCTAGGGCCTCAGGCGTCTGCGTCAGCTCTGGTCCAGCGTAGGCCCTGTGCTATGCGCAGCCCGGGGCAGGCAAGCCAGTGGGCAGGTAGCCAGGAGCCCGGCCCCAGAGGTGCCAGGCTGCTGGCTCGCTGCTCTGCATTGGGCCCCTGGACGCTGGCTTCCCGGGTGAGCCTTCCTGCAGCCCCAGGGTGGCTTCTCAGGGGCTCTGCCCAGGGTGTGGGCAAGAAAGTGCCAGGCGACAGGGCCCTAGGAGACAGCCCTCACCCTGGCTTGAATTTATGACATGGAGTCTCGTGGAGAACCACACAGTCCTCCTGCAGGCCAGAGGGAGCCACAGTGTGGTGAACCATTGGCCATAATAATGGCTGCCCTTCCAGGCTGGCTGCTGCTGTGGGCTCTGCCTGGCCACCAGGGCTGGGTGGTGACAGTGGCCACACCAGCCGGCAGCTCCAGCCTGCCCTGGGTAGGGTGGCCTTGCTGTGTACCGTGGATGCCACCGTGGCCCTGAGTGCAGGACAGGGCCTGGGTAGTGGCCTGGGCTGGCATCTGCAGAAAAGTCTTCAGGCAGAACAGTGAGTCCCTGAGGGCAGCAGAGCCTCTGGCCTACTTGGCTTTGTCCAGGGCACAATCAGGAGGGTCCCTCCGTGCCCCCTCTCCAAAACTGTCCACTTCTACCAGGTGGAAAATGAGATATTATCAGTCACTGGGTCCCCAGGCTAGCGGCAGGCTTGGGCAGACCAGGAACCAGGATTCAGCCTCCTGGGTGCGGCCCTTGGCGTCACAGTGGGGTCACGGCGGCCCACCCAGGGTCCCAATAACCTCATTAGGAAAGTGCAGTTTATCTAGCCAGGTTCCACTGAATTATCTAATTGGTCTGAGAGAGCCCTGGCTCCCTATCTTCCACAATGTGGGAGGCCCTGTCCCCAGGGTGTCAGGCTGCTGTCCTCACCCGTTCCCAGCCCCTCGCTTCCTTCCGGCACACAAATCACCCAGGTGTGAGCGCCTCCTGGGGAGCAGGATGGGGGCCTCCTGGGCCCCTGAGGAAGATTCTGGTGCTGGCGCTCTGTTCTCCAAAGTGGGGCTGGACGGGAAATACTCACATAATGCACCCCCTCCCACAGTGCCTTAGGGCCTGGGCTACACAGCCCCATGCTGACCCTGCAGGGTCCTCACACTCCCTACCCCATCAGGTAGGAACTGAGGTTCACTCACAAACGAGTAATTATTGACTTCACACAGACTCAGGGCCACTCACCAAATACCCCTCTGCACAAAGGGTGACTGTGGGGGACGCCCGCACACAAGCCCCCAGCACCGAAGGAGCGGCTCCTCGCGAACGAACATCCCCTGGTCAGTGGCTGTCACAAGCTGTGCGTGGCCAAGGAAGGCGCTCCTGCGCATGTGCACTGCGTGAGCAGTGACCTGGGATGCTGCGTGCTAGGCCCTTCGGAACCGACAGCCTGCGGGCAGCACCCAGCCAGCCCCTGAGGCCTTGCCATCTCTCTTCTGCTGCCTTCTGTTCGGGGCGCAGGGCCTCCACGCCCAGAAGGGTCCTTAGTGTTCTATAAGTTCTCTGAGGATGAGACCCTGGACCTTGACCTTGGCTCATGGGCTTAGTCCCAAGTCTGGCTCAAGGTTTCAGGTGCTGAGGTCTCCTCACTGCTTTGTGAGTCTGGGGCAAGCCTCATCCCTCCCCTTAGCTCCAGTCTGTAGACCTTGGCATAGGCCAGGAGCAGGAGCCAGTACGGGGTCCTGCACAGGCACTTTGGAGGCTTCCCCTGGTGACCGGAGGTCAAGGGCTGATGGGAGAGTCCGGGCCTGGGTGCCGGGCCGTGATGTGCTGCCCTCTGGACCTCTCATCCCGTCCTAAAGTGCAGCCAGCATCAGAGTGGCTGGTGCATAGCCGAGGGCAGGGCGTCTGACGCTGCCCAGGGGATGGGTTGTTGGTCCCCAGTGCATGTCCGGTTTGCTGTGTCCAACCCTGCAGATAGACCATATTGGCTAGATTTGGTGTCTGCAGAAGTGGGAGAGAGGAGGGGTAAGGTGTGCGGCAGAGGGAGTTTGCTGGTTGGTAGGGGTGGGGAGGAGTAGCTGCTAGGCGGGCAGGATAGATGTGTTCATGCTTGCGTGCGTGTGCGTGTGTGTACGCGTGCATTGCATACACACGTGTGTGTACAGAGAGAGGTGGAGCTGTCACTTGGTGATGACTTTGAATGACCTTGAACGCTTGGGTGCTACCCTTCGAGACCTTCAGCGGGGGTACCCGGCCACAGGGTGTCAGGCAGCACCCTCCGCCTTTGGCTTTGATGTCCTGCCCCACAACAGGGGCTGTTGGAGAGGCAGACCGGTGCAGCAGGGGCAGCGGTGTGTGACACAGCGTCTCCACAGCCCATATCAGGAGCTGGCTCCTCTCCCGGGCTGTGTAGGTGTCCTGTGGCGGAGGTGGACCCAGGTCTGTGGGTAGCGCTGTGCCCAGGCCTCCCGGGGGGATGGAGGGAAGCAGCAGCTTCCTCTGCAGGAAGGTTTTGTCTCAGTGTCCTCTTTGAGCCCAGCAGGCTGCCTGGCGTGTTCAGGAGCTGCAGCCCAGCCCTGCCCACCTGTGGGGGGACTCGGGCCCCTGGGCCACGTCGGCGCCCCCCACCAGCCCTGGTGGGGCAGCCTGCTGCCTGCAGTTCCAGTTGCCCTCTCTGGGCCTCAGGACCTCGGAGCTCTGACCTTGGTGCCGTGTGGGTTTACAGTCCTGTGAGATGCTGGGCACACCTTTGGCTTTGTCCTGTGCAAGGCCTGATGAGGAGAGGCGCGCCTCCTGCGTGGATTCCAGAAGCCGTCCCTCTTGCCCAGCTCTGACAGCGCACAGCTGCTCGGCTCTCGGGTCTCCAGGAAGCTGCTGCCATGACAGCAGAGCAGCTCCCAGAGGCAGCGTCCAGGCCTCCAGGTTCCAGGGACAGCCCAGGAGGCTTTGAAAGGCGGGGAGGGTGGTGGCTTCTCCTTCCCACAAGCAGGGGTTTCTGTGAGGTCAGGGCCACTGGGCGATGACTTTGAATGACCTTGAAGGTTTGGGTGGGAAAGTTGGCAGAGGGCCCGAGACCCCCAGTATCTAAACATGTGAACTCAGCCCTGCTGGGCTTCCGAGGAGGTTTCCTGCCCTCAGCTAGCTGGGGCTTCTCCAGGTTCCTCCCCACAGGCTTCCCAGGGGCTGGTGTTCAGAGATCAAAGCCCTGAGTACCTTTCACTTCATCCTCACATGTAAAAGCCAAAACAGAGCCCCTCACCTGCCCACTGTGTGCACTCTGGTCCTGAGTGGTTGTCGTGGGACGCCTGGGAGGGAGCAGACAGGAGCGGTGCTGTCCTCACCTCTGGATTTGGGGGCCACAGAGACAGGGAGCTGCATGATGGGGCTGGGTCTCCAGGGCCTCGGTGATACCTCTGCTGAGATGAGCAGCCCTCAGGGTCTTGGTACCCCGGCTCGAGAGGACCTGGCCCAGGGCAGTGTCCAGGGTCAGGGTCAGGGCCATCATTCCCTGAGCGCGCTGAGGGGCCTGGACTGGGTGCTGCTGCTCTTGGGTGTGGGCATCTCACTTCTGCTGCTTTCCTGAAGTGCCAGGGTCCACGGGGCCCACAGAGATCTCCCCCAGCCCGCACTTTCTCCGACACCCGTTCAAAGTCCTAGAGGACCCCAGCATTCGTAGATGTCTGAAATCAGTGTGGGGTCTTCATTCCCAAAACTGTGTCCCATTATTGTGGGAAGAATATTGGATGGGGGGGCCAGCCAGCAAGGACTGTGTCCAAACCCTAGCTTTTGGGGTCCTCTGTGTCCACCAGCCTCTGGGGCTTCTCTTGGCAAGGACAGCGGGAAGTCAGAGGAAGCCGAGTGCAGGAGACTGTTGTGCAGGTGAGGAAGGAGCAGACTGTCACCTGTGGCCCTGGGGCCAGGCACGGTGGGCGGCTCAGCAAGAGCAGAGAAAACTCACAGCCCTTCTCTGGGAAGGCAGCTGGAGCCAGCACAACGGCTGCCAGCGGCCTCCGCGACTCTTCACACACGTTGGGGATGGACTCAGAGCTTGGCAGACAGCGTAGACACCATGCGTAGGTGACCCTGCCAGGTGCTGCGGGGCCACAGCTGGCGCAGAAGTGCCTTGTTCACAGCATGAGGTGGGGGTCACATACTCTGGCTCCTCCCACTGTGTGCTGGGTCTGCCTTGACCTGTGTGGGAGCCTGGACCCAGGATGGCTGGTAAGGGGGTCTTTCTTGGCCAAGAGTCTCGCTGGGTAGGGTCGCACTAGCAGGAGGGAGTTGATGAACTCACTCCCTCCTGGTCAAGAAGAAGGGAGGCTCAGCTGAGCTAGGACGCTGCTGCCTGCTCTTGGTCCCGGAGGGCCTGGAAATGGCACCTCCCAGGGAAGCCAGGAGCCCTGGAGGCTTCTAGGCCCAGTCACCTCATGGACTAAGAGGCCAGAGCTGTGATGGGGTGTTCCAGGCTGGCTCCACCTGGGAAGAAAGGAGCTGCCAGGCCCATGGTCTTCCCTGCTCCTGGAAGAATCCGGTTAGATGAGCATGCTGAGCCTCAGCATCCAGGGCTGCAGGGAGTGGCTCTAGGAGCGGGCTGACCCTTCTAGGGCTGTGTGCTCACCTGAAAACTGTGGCTGACAGTCTGTCCAAAGAGTGAAGCTTTAGCTCTAACCCAAAGGTGCGCACACACGTGCACACACACGCACACACATGCACACACATGAACACACATGCACACTGGGCACCACCACCTCTACCTCCCCTCCTTTCCCTGGGATTCCACAGAGGAAGGAAAGCAGGCGAGGAGCTTCCTGCTTCCTCCGCGTTGTTTCAGCTCTAGCCGGCCAGGACCTGGGCAGGGGCAGGAGGATGTTGCTGGCAAGCAGCCCAGCCCATCCTGGGTGGCCACGCCACCTTCCTCCACCAGCTTGTCTGAGCAGCCCACACCCAGGTGCACTGGGCCAGGACCACTTTGCCAAGGGTCATCTGTTCTCCTGGCTCCTATGTTTCTCGAGAAGATGTGGCCCACTAGTTGGCAGTGAGAGTCACCAAGCAAGCCCAGCTGCTGACCCCCCACCCTCATCCCCATATCCAGGAGCCAGGTCTGGCCTCGCCCGCTTGTCTCTGGGGCACTGCCCACTTGGCTGGCAATGACTTTTTAAACCCTAGAAAGGGGAGCCTGCCTTGCGGTCAAGGTAGCCCTTCCCAGGGAGAAGGAGGGCTACGAGGACACCTCATGGTCACAGACACCATCCAGGAGACCCGGCTGCGTGGGCACAGCGCTGAGTCCCCTTTGCCAGTGGTGGAGGGAAAGGCAAGTGAGGCTGGAGGAGTCCTGAAGTAGAACTGGGGGGTAGTGGTACAGGGGGCTCTGGTCAAAAGACAGAAAATAAGGTCACTGACCTAGAAGACAGCACTTATCCATCCATCCATCCACCCATCCATGCATCTATCCATCCATCCATGCACCCCTCCATCCACACACCCCTCCATCTACCCCTCCATCCACACACCCCTCCACCCGCCCACCCATCAACGCACCCCTCCACCCACCCATACATCCACGCACCCCTCCATCCACCCACCCCTCCATCCATCCATCCACCCATCCACACACCCCTCCACCCACCCACCCATCAACACACCCCTCCATCCACACACCTCTCCATCCACCCACCTGTCCACACACCCCTCCATCCACCCACCCCTCCATCCATCCACCCACCCATCCACACACCCCTCCA
>NW_004524689.1:1578950-1609832 GCF_000260255.1 Octodon degus
CCCATCCACACACCCCTCCATCCACACACCCCTCCATCCATCCACATACCCCTCCATCCACCCACCCCTCCTTGCACCCTACGTCCCTCCATGCATCCACCTGGCAAGCTCTGGAGCACACTCAGCTGGCCAGGCACTCTCTACCCTCCGACTCACTAATACTCTCTATGCAGCCTTCATGCATTTCATCTTCATCTCTCAATAATGAAATAGGCCCTGAAGAATTGCAGCTTTTTTCCCCAGAGTGCACCTGCCACTGTGCTGCCCCTTATGCCACTGAACATGTCCCTGAGGAAGCTCCATGTAGGAGGAGGAGCAGTGTCGGTCCAGCACGGCGCTGTGCTGCTGTCCACCTGCCTTGTGACACCTGGTGGGGTCAGGGCCGTGTAGTTTGCAGTGAAGACTCAGCCCAGGCTGTGGCACCAGGTCCTGAAGTCAGGCATTCCCCATCCTCTTCCAAGATGAGCTTGCACCCCTCCCTCCCCCAACCCAGAGTGGAAGACAGGCTCTGAGGGCAGCGCCCAGGACAGCGCTACAGAGGCCGCTGCTAAAGGCCGCTTTCCCTGGAGGTGTCCACGGAGCTCCCCAGCAGCCCGAGCCAGCTCCCTTTGGTTCTGCAATGCCCTCTCTGTCCACTTCTGGGGACCTGCAGCTTCCTGAGTCTGTGCCCTTCCATGAGCAGGGAACGCTGGGTGCAGAGGAGGCTGTGGGTGGCTGAGGCGGTTGGGGGGGGGCTGGAGGGCCCCCAGCAGACTCGGGAGTCCCGGGCTGGGCCTGTGTGTGCGCACGCAGGGGTGGGAGTGAGGTGCTCTGTGTAGCGCCTGTGCCAGGAGTGAAGCCCATGTTCCCCTGAAGGGCAGGTGTGGCCACCATGCAGCCGGCAGGCAGTTGTCTGTGTAGGGTACAAACTACGCCTGCCTTGATAGCCCTTCACACAGGCGGCCACTGGGCTGGGCCAGGTTGGAAGAGCCCATCACCCACCGCAGGGAAAACGGGACGAGGGACGCGGCCGAGGAGTGACTTTCAGAGGCCACTCCTCAAGCTGGCAGTGGTTTCCCTCGCCACCATTCGGTCCCGGAGAGCCCCGCTTCACCCTTCTGGAAAAGGCAGTCCTGTTTGGATCAAAAAATAATTAGCTGGGCTTTAAGTGGGGGTTTCAAGTACACATTTAATTTACACTGATTAACAGTCGTACGCTCAGTAAACACCAGCTGAACACTACTCTCAGACCCTGGAGAAGCGCGAAGCGCAAAGGGACGGAGAAAGCACACTAAATACAGCGTCATGTGGCTGGCAAATATATTAATGACAGGCAGCACTTGTCCCACAAAATTCAAATTAATCTGTGCGTGTCTACACCGCCATCCGTCCTCGGCAACTTGGACTCAGTGTGCTGCCAGGGCGTTTTCCTTCCTGAGCTCCGCTTTAGAGAAAACCGCAGCGTCTGAAGCGATTGGGCTGGTGAGCGACACACAGTCAGCCCAGGGCTCGCTCCCTGGCTCCGTCCAGCCCGCTGTCCCGAGCTCTTTGTCTGAGCTCCTGCTTTTAGAGCTGCAGGTCTGGCGGGGCCGACCACGGTGTGCCACGGTGTGCCGCCGCTGGGCTGTCGCAGGAACCTGCCGGGCTGGGCCTGTGATGCTGCCTGAGTCTCTCAGAGGACCACTGAGGCTGGTGCACTCCTCGGAGATGGGCGCTTCGGGTGGGAGGTGTGGGGAAGGGACAGCACTGTCTGCTGCATGTTGGCCTTTTACACGCCATGGAAGGCTTGAAGCTTCGGGGGAAAGATGCCAGCAAGGGTGTCACTAGGAGGGGGACACAGCACAGAATCCCGGGGGAGCCCCCACTCCGCAGCCCCACCCCTACTCCAGCCTCTGTGGCTTCTCGTGCCCCCCCCCCATTACAGTTTCCTGAAGACTTCAGTAGCCCAGCGCTGCCCTGGAAGGGGAAGAAGGCTGGGAGGAGCCCGGGTGAGGCTCGGGGCAGACCTCAGGCCTGGAAGCCCCACTTCCGGCCCCCAGGGTGATCAGTGTGGGAGGCAGGGCTGGCAGAGAGTGGGCAGCACTTTAGAAAACGACTGTGAAATCATTCTGCCGCGCAGAATGGGGGCAAAGAGAGAGAAACTCAAATTCTGCCTTAAACAAAACAGCAGAAAGACGTCTCGGGTTCAGGAGAGTGAATGGCGGCTTCTCTGGAACCTCCTCCCTCACCCCTGTGGCAGTGGACTCTGATCCCTCCTGCGCCGCGGAGCTCCAGAGGCTTCATGCTAAGCTCTACTCTCGGCAGGAGGCCTGGGCCTGGCCTGGCGTCCTGTAGCCTACGGGCCCAGGGACCACACTGGCCTGGCTCTGCTCCTGGGGAAAGTCCCTGGTCCCCGGAAGAGCCTCCCATCCAGGTGTCCTGTGCTGGTGGCCGCACTCTACTGCTGGCCCAGGCAGGTGTTGGGACTCGGGCCCTCAGCTCCTTTGGAAGGGCTTTGAAAGGGAAGGAAAAGGAAGAAAATCCTGGTTGCGGGGTTTGGCTGTGGCTGCCGCCCAGCCCTGCCGGTCAGCACCAGCTCTGTAGCAACTTGGGCTTCAGGGTCATCTCTGGCCGTGACCCACTCTCAGTGTGCACACTTGCTCCGTGGGAACTCCCTGTGGGAGGAGAGAAGGGCCCGCCATTGTTCCAGCCAGCACCTTCGGTCTACTTCTCTTGTCCCACGTGGGCAGCGCTTCCTGTGTCTCTCGTGGGGAGGGCGAGGGAAGGCAGCCCCTACCCCGCCCCACCGGGACCGCAGCTCGCAGCCCTGGGAGATGAGACCGCTTGGCCCTGCGCAGGCTCTACTTTGCAACACAGCCTGGTGTGGGGCTGGGGGGCGGCGAATGCTTTGTCTTTCGTTTCAGTCAAACCTAGGTGGCTGAAGGGCTTGAGGACTCGCGAAAGACCAGCCCCACCTCTCCGCAGCTGGCTCGGGATGCAGTTGATTTTGTTTTCTCCGCCCCTGACCCTCACGGGCAGAGGCCGTCCCGACGGTACCCTTGCCGCTCTCTTCAGGGCTGTTGGGCGTAATGGACTTCTTTAAATTAATAATGCGTAGAAGGAGATTTACAACGCATTGCTCAAATATTGTCTCTGACTTTTATTCATGCATTTGTCACTGTGGCCTCTAATGGAGGTGCACAGGGAAGGGATAAATAATGAAGAGAGGGAACAGCTCTGTCATAATCCAGGACCATTTGCAAATTCATCACCGATATTCCTGGAGAAGGAAGGACAGAGGAGATGACAAATACCCCACAGTGCTAATATATCTCCTTGATTTCCTCCCCTATTTATTCATATAACCTACTTTGAGCCATGATAGAATGAGGGTCCCGGCTTCCCGGAGCAACAGATGGGGCCGGCTGTGGGCTCCTGGGTGCCGGAACCTCCCGGCTCCTCTGGCCGTGGCTTCTTGGGTTTTAGCTGTGATCAGTGTTATTTTAAGTGAACTCTGAGGAAGACAATCCCTGGTGCAGGCTTGCTCAGAGCTGCTTTCGGAGCAAGTCCCCTTTCTGCAGAAGTGACCACGGCTTCTGTTGGATTTGTGTAAGTCGGTGGTCACCATTCAAAAGATGCAGCGATCTGGAGCCAAATCAGTGCGCTCACAGGACAAAATATGTTTTTGGTTTAGAAGGATTTTGTTGGCTGGTGTCCCCCCTCCTGGGGTTATCCTCTCTCTCTCTCTCTCTCTCTCTCTCTCTCTCTCTCTCTCTCTCTCTGTCTCTCTGAAGGGGGAACAGAAATATACTTTGAGGATTCTGAGGATTTGTTTCGCCCAACTCAGAGCACAGGAAGCCTCCGCCCTCTGGCCTCAGGCGGCGCTCACCACTGGGCTCAGCCTGGCCCAAGCTGGGGTTGTGCCTCGAAGCCAGATCACTGGAAGCTGTGCTGGGGTTGGGCCTGCCTTAGCGCTAGGAAGGACACGTAGAGGTCAGCTTCTGCCCGAGGCTCTGTGTGAGCCACGTGGCCTGCGGGACCTGGGGTGGGTGTCAGTCCTGAGGGCTGCCTGCAGTGCCTTGGTGGTGATCCGTGGCTCCCCAGGGTGTGAGGAATGGATCGGAGATTCAGAAGGCCCAGGCGCGGGTTTGCATGTGGGTTTGCACGTGGCTCCGTGGTGTGGCATGGGCCAGGCAATGTTCCAGAGCTGGGCGTGGCTTCCCTGACCCCAGCAGAGGGGCTCTGGCACCTGCTGGTTGAGCGGCTCTTTCTTAGCAGGGCGTAGAGATGTCTATTTTTTTTTTTTTGACCAGGAATCGAACTCAGGACCAGGCAGGCGCTGGTGCCTGAGCTATATCTCTGGCCTAGGGCGTGGAGAAGGATGGTAGCCACCAGTGAGGGGAGCTCAGAGCCCAGGTCCTCAGGGAGCGAGTCCAGCCGGAGCCATCAGAATGCAGGACACCTGGCAGACTTAAATTCCAGGTGCCAGCCAGCGAGCTCCGAGGACAGATGCACCCCCCCCCCCGGGTTTTGCGTTTTCCTGCGTCATTGCATTTACTCGATTTTATTGATCTCCCTTAGGGTGCTTCCTCCAGCAGCCAGCTCGGGATGCCTCACCCTTCCCTGATCCCATTTGGGAGAAAAGAGTAACCTGGGGCGCTCATCTCCCTCGGAAGCAGACTTGGGCTGGAGCCGGCTGTTTTGTTGGGGAGCCCTGGCAGCAGGGAGTCTGGAGGAGCGAGGACAGGGCCCGCAGGCTGCGGTGGCGTGGGGTGCGTGGCTCTCCTGGGCGGCCGGGTCGCACCTGCCGGGCCACGTGCGGCAGTGACATGCTCGGCCACGGGGGTGGGTCCGGATCCCTTCCAGAGAGACCTCCTGCAGGGCTCCTCGCGGTTCCATGTCGTGCCTTTTCTTTGACATAATCGTAACTTCTGTGTTATAAAAATGGACATTCGACCTGGCGCTTACTCCGAAGGTGAAAGCCCGGCACCCCGCACTGCAAGGGATGCACTTGGCATCCTTGCCTCTCTCACACACAAGGGTGACCACCTGGGGGTCAGCGGCAGGTGCCTCAGTTGTCCCCACCCGAGGCCTCTGAGCCCGCGCTGCCATCCGGATGGATTCGGGGTCCACTCACTCTCCGTGAAGACAACCTGACAGGCATATGCGCCCGGCTTCAAGGAGGTTATTTTTCAATATCCTCAGGGGACTTTCAGAGCTCCTTTTTGGTCAGACACTGCACTGTGATTATTTAAATTAGAAGCATTTAAAAAAAATTTGCTGCCTAAGTTACTGGTATTCCTGTACTAGAGAAGTCACTTGGATTTTATTCACTTGCTTGGTTCGCTCTGTTGGGGGCCTCCATGCTGAGCAGCCCCCCCGGAGCCCTGTGAGGCTGAGCAGGCAGCCCTCCCGCCTCGGCCTCCCGGACGGACCGCTGGGATGACAGGCTGGTGCTCCAAACCTGGTTTGAACTTGTAAGTGATGTCTTCTGTGTGCACTGGCCACGTGACCCACCCTGTGATGTTACCGTCTGATTGTCATGCCCCCTCCCAGCCTTTATGATGAGAATCGGGGGCTGGGCTGAATGCTTGAACAGCTTTGTTTAAAAAGAATAGAAAGTCGGTCCCACCACAGTGCCAGGGCAGCTGCCTCCAGCTGGGGTCACCAATGGAGAGGAGAACAGGTGAAGAGGGGGCCCAGGAAGGCAGGGAGAGCCTGAGCTGCTGAGGCTTCCCCTCCCTGGGCTCCAGGGGGTCCTGTCAGGGCCTGGCATGGCCTGGCTGTGCATGTTTTGTGGGCAGAGGGACAGATGCCACCGCCCAGAGCCTCCCGTCCAGTGAGGGCTGCTGGACCCTCCCGAGGCCTGGCTCCTCAGCTTGTCACAGCAGCATCCTCCTGGTCGGCCCTGTCTGCCGTCTCTGTGTCCTGGTCTCCTCCTGTTATGAGGACGCCAGTCACTGCGGTGAGGCCCAGCCCCTAGTACAGTCTACCTCAACGACCTCGTTCAAGGCTCCATTTCCTACCTGGAGACAGAGGCCTTGACCCAGCCACTGTCCCTGGGGCAGCTTGGCCAAGGGGCAGGCCAGCTTCCTGGCACAGCCTGCGGCCAGCTGGGGGATGAGCAGCCGGAGACGGGGAAGACTCTGCACTACGGATGAGCTCTGAGTGTCATGCACCCCACGTGCTGCCTGGGACGTCCTGGTGCTGACCAGTGAACTGCTCTTTTTCCCAAATTCAAGTTTCCAGGCTCCAAAACCAAAGTCCTCTCCTGTGGTCTGGAGAGCTGGGCCGGTGTAGCAGGGCCTGGAGCAGACCTTGGCTCCCGCTCTGTGGCATTGGCCATCCAGGGGGCAGGACAGGATGAAGAAGGCATGTGCGGCCAGCTACCGCCAGAGCCTTTGCCCAGCCAGCAAAGCTCCCAGGGGCCCCATGCCATCGTTCTTGGTCCCCAGGCACAGGTGTTGGCCTGAGGGACATTGGCCTGAGATGCCAGGTGCCTTCCTTTGTCTCCCCACCTCCCTGCTGAGCTTACCCCGCACTCGTGAATACTGATTCTGCACTGGAGCTGCCTGGCGTCCCGGCGGACATGCATGAAGGGACAATCACCTCAGGGGCTCCTGGCCAGGACAAAGATGACATAGGGGAGCACCTGGCACCACAGAACAACCAGGGGCAGCTTCCTGGGCACCCCTCAGGGAGTATGGGTCCTCTTGCCTCACCCCAACCCCAACCCTCCAGCGGCACCCTTTGATGCAGGGAAGCTGTGGCCTTAGATGGCTTTGCTTATGGGGGCTCAGGCCGACACTCTGCCACCAGACTGCCAGGTGCTAGTGCTAGACCTCAGAGAGGATGAGCACCTGGCCAAGGCCCTACAGCTAGTGCCTGTTCTGGGCCCGGGCTGCTGTTTAGGTCTGGAGGCTGTGGGCTCCCTATGCTAGCCCGTTGTCCTGGGGCCTGAAACCTTCAGAAAAGCGCAGCCAAGGTGCAGAAAGCACACAGAGACAGCGGCACTGGCTGCTGCAGCACACACACCTCGCCCCCATCGCCAGCGAGCCTGGCAGTGCGGCCAGGGTGCCCTTGGTGCCGCACAGCCCCAGCGCCCGGCCAGGTCCTGAAGGCAGCATCCTGCAGCTTGGAGCCCACGCGGCTCGCTCAGCTCCTAGCAGAGACACACAAAACGCGCTCGAAAGAGCTCAGGGAAAAGTTTGCCTGCAGCTTGGCCCCGGTGCAGGCAAGGGCTCTTTGTTTGCCGGTCACAGCCAAGCAGAGCGCAGATCGAGGTGGTTTCCCACATCTTGTCAAAGGACGGCACTTCCTCTTTCCTTTCTCTCGGTTTGATTAGCAGGTCAGGCAGTGGCGTGAGGAGATGCTGGGGGTAGGAAAATGGGGGTCATTTTGGAAAACCTCTTTGTGGATGGGTCGGGAATGGGGAGAAAATGAATAGTTATAAGCCCATTTCCATAGAAACTGTCTCATTATCATGCCGGCTGCCCGCTGGACGAGGCAGGGCTTCCTGCCAGCTAACGGGCTGCACAATTAAGTGTCCCCTGCCCGCCTGCCCGGCTGCAGGAAAGGCCGGTCAGCAAAGATGGCCCCGGCCCCAGCGCCCGCGCAGAGGAGGAGCGGCACTCCTCCTCGCAATGCAGGCTTCCGCGTGGGGCTCCGCTGGCGCTGCAGCCCCCGAGCGGCTGCTGTCACCTGGGGCAGGGGTCCAGGCACTGCCGCTCTTGTTTGCAGACTCCGCCTGGCCGCCTTTGCACAGATTTCTGCTGCATTCCCCGTGAGCCCCTGAAGACACTTAACAAAAGAAATGCGAACAATTAGGCTTAAAATCGCTTCCTTGGCAGTGCCCTTTGTGTTCATGGTGACGCGGCAGGGCCCCTCTCAGGAGGCATTTTGTCACCCCCAGCCGCTCAAGCTCTGTGCCCCCCCAGCCCTGAGACCCTGGCCCACACGGGGACCTGAGTCCTTTCTCTTGCAAAGTCACTTTGCCCTTAGGTCCATTATCGTCAGCATGTGGCCAGGGATGGGGGAGACTTTGACCAGAGCAGAGAAGAAGGGTGACATCCAAAGAAGCGGGGACAGCTGTTGCATCGCGGGGAGCTCTGTCCCTGAGAGCAAGTTGGTTGTTTCATTGTGAAGTGTGGTGAAGTGTGTGCCGCGTAGCACTGGGCATTTAGCCTCCAGTTGGCTCGCCGTTCCGTGGCAGGACACTGTCCCCACACCTTCTGGGCTCCCCCCAACCTCTGGGCCATGGACAGCAGCCCCCAGGCCTGCCTGGCAGCTTGGAAGGCTTCTCCTGGCCCTGGAAACCGCCGCAACCCACCTGCAGTGAGAGGCTGACCCCGCGCTCCCTCCCTGTCAGCCCTGCCTCCTGCTCAAGGTCATAGGCCTGAGATCACTGTCAGCACGTGTGCGTTAGATCCCTTCTTCCTATGGCTTGGTGGGAGGCCTGGTTCTAAAATTGCCCCTGCACCCAGCGAGTGACGACGGGGGAGGTCCCAGCTCTCCTTTCTTTTTGGTGCTTTTGAGCCAGGTCTCACTAATGCAGCTGAGGCCGGCTCCGAGCTCGCTTTGTAGCCGGGCTGGCCTGGAACTCGCGGCCGCTTCTTACTGCAGCCTCCTCAGAGCTGGGGCTGCAGGCTGCGCCGCCACGCTTGGCTCGGTTCCAGCTTTCTGGGGCACGAGATGCTGGCAGCCTGGGGTTGAGGGTCAAGAGTGAAGGCAGTTTTGCTTCAGGAGTGGTTCTGGGCTTGAGGGAAGGCAGGGGTGAGCCAGGAAGCTCCTGGCACAGGGACTGCACGGCTCAGCCCCTGCCCAGCGCCCAGCGCCCAGCGCCCAGCGCCCAGGTAGACCACGCACGCACGTCCGCTGGGTCTGAGCAACCGGCCACCGAGGGGGCACCTCCGCTGCCTGGCGCACCACACGTGGGTGTTCAGCTGGAAGCTGCTAAGCCAGATCAGCCCAGTAAGCCGTGCACCGCCCGCCCACCTGGGATCCTAGCACCCTCGGGAGTTTGCTAAATTGAGAGATTTTTTTAAAAAAAGAAATTGTTCGCAGACAATATAATTGCTTAGCTTTTATAAGCTTATAGATGGGAAAAACATCTATAAGACTAAGTGGCAAAATATTAGAAGTGATATGAGTCAGCTATGCAATAAATAATCAATTGCGTATCAAAATACGATAAGCTCCTAGAAACTAGGGGAGAGGGATTCACAATTCACGAAATGTCCTACGTGACTCTCAGATGTAGCGTGCCAGTGGCTGTCCCGTGGGTCGGGAACCACGTCCTTTCCTCTCAGGCAAAGCCTCCCGCTGCACGGCCAAGAGGTGCCCGCTGGCCGAGTGTGGGCCGAATGTCACCTTCGCCTTCCTGCCAGTGCCGCCAGTGTCATCTCAGCTCACGATTTCTGCCTGGGTACCTGCCTGTTTCCTAGGGCTGCCCTGACTAAAAGCGCCGCAACTGCCACATGTGGTGGTGCCACCTGTGGTCCCAGCAGTCTGGAGGCTGAGGCGGGAAGGCCACAAGCTTGATTCCAGTCCAGGCAATTTAGTAACTTAGGGAGGCTCTGCCTCAAAATAAAAATAAAACAGGCCTGGGGGTAAATGCCCAGGCCACACAGTCAACAAGTGGAGAAACTAAAGCACATCTCATGCTGCCTCCCCCCAGGGATGCATAAGAAAGCGCCCGATGCCGCCTTCACCCCCAGGAAGAGCTCTCTGGCAGGTTAGAGGTCAAAGTCAGGTGGGTGAGGACTGGTTCCCTCCGGCTGTGAGTGAGAATCTTACGCTGGCCAGAGGTGGCTGCAGGCCCCGGCTTCTGGAGGCCTGCGGAAATCACGCCCTACCTCGCCCGCTCTACCTCTGATTGTGTCCCTGTGCCCCGCTTTTGTGGTGCTGGTGGCCAAGCGGGAGGGGCTCCTGCACATTAGCCATTAGCTCCGCCACTGGGCTCTGCCTCGCAACTTTCCACTTGATTTTGAGACGAGGTTTCACTAATTCGCTAAGTGGTGTGTGTGTGTGTGTGTGTGTGTGTGTGTGTGGCACCGGGGATTGAACTCAGGCCCTTGCGCTTGCCAGGCAAGCGCTTATTCCACTGAGCCACCTCCCTGGCCCTAATTGCTAAATTAGTGCTGCAATTTCTGGCTTGGGCCACTGCTCCCAGCACGGAGTTCTCCTTTCAGCAAGGACTTGGTCTTGTGGGACTGGGGGTCACCCTGCAATGAGGTAGTTTCATCTTATGGATTCACACCAGCAAGGACACCAGCCCAACCCGAGGTGCGGGGTAGGACTCCAACACGTGAATTAGGCGTGTAGCGCACAGCAGCGAGCCAACAGCGAGCGCCTCCAGGGTGCGCAGAGGGACCATCGCTCTGCGGCAGAAGCGGTCAGTGAGGGAAGCGGGTGGCGCCGTGCCTGGCGGCCCTTGCGAGGCCCGAGGAGCACACGGCGCCAGTGCAGAGCCACCTGCTGCTGGACCAGAGCTCCATGTCTCCTGTGTCCTTCATAGGCCACCGTCTGCTGGGTGGCAGTGCTCAGATGGCCAGGTGGCAGCTGAGAACACTGTGTCATAAATGGAGGAGTTCATTTGTTTTTGTGGTTTTTCTAAGGTTGGAAAAGAGATTTGAAATAATTCTAGGTTGCCTGGGGAGCAGCGTAACAGGCAACTTGAGAAGACACAGTCCTGAGGGGCAGGGGCTTCGCCTCCGTGGTCCTGGCTCCTAGAAACACGACCGATGGGCTCCTCACTTCCTCCCTGCAGGCAGCGGGAAGGTGCCAGGGCCGAGCCTCTGCAGAGGAGAGGGGCCGGGCTGGAGCTGGAAACCAGGCGGTGCCTGCGAGGGGCCCGGTCCTGTGGCAGTGCCGGGGTGCTGCAGAGGACAGGAGGGCCCTGGCGAGGCGATGTGTCCGGGAGCCGGCGGCCGACCGTGTGAGGGATTGCTCGCTAAGTGCTGGTGGCAGGCGGTGGCCTGGTCAAGTGAGCTGACCCACGGGGAATGAGGTCACTGCCACTGTGTGGCGATCACTCCAGAGAGGGGCTGGGCCGGGGGTTCCGCCTGGGAGCCCTAGTGTGGACGGATGCACACCCGACTCAGCACCCACTTGGGGCTAAGGAGGCAGGGAGAGGCCCACCTGGGCCAGGACAGAGCCCTCCCTCGGGGGAGGCAGGAACCGCCCTGCTGGGTGTCAGTCACAGTGAGTGCAGCGAACCCCGGCCTGGGCTGCCGTGGGCATCGGGGTGCAGCACTAGAGGTGCCTCCTGGCCTGGGCCTTCCTGCACCCCAAGAGGAGCAGGGACCCTCGTCTTGCTTTCCATCTGGTGACAGTCATTAACCGTCAGGAGGTCTTGGCCATCCAAGCCCCGCACCCCATAGCCTCCCACTTAGCAGAGAAGACCGGGCTGCTGCATGTGGGGCAGGCAGGAGTCGTGATGGGAGGAACGCTGCTGGACCAGCCCCGGGACCGCCCTCAGGGTGGAGACCGAGGTGACCCTGGACAGCGATGTCCTGCAGGGACGGCAGCTCTGCCACCCCCTGGCTGGGCTCCTTTGTCCTTGGGGCTTTCTGGGGTGAAGAGGAAGGCCCAGGTGGCGTCGCCAAGTATCTGGGCCCTGCAGCCACTCCGTGCCTCTCGCCCTGTGTCTCTAATGTGTTCTGAGGATGGAGAGAGTGACAGAAGGCAGGGCCGCAGCCTCTGTGTGAGCCCAGGCTCACCCCTGCTAAGCAGAGCCCCCACCCGGGGGGCCCATCTGTGTTCACAGCACGGGTCCCTGAGGTGTAGATGCTCCCGGGATGCCCAGAGACCATAGGACCCAGCGGGGGACACACAGCTGGACGCCGTAAAGGCAGGGCAGCCTTGTGGAAGCCAGTGCAGGAAACACCCTAATGGTGTGGTGGGTTTGGGTCCACACTGCTGATGCTGCCCCCAGCAAGCTCAAGACAGAGTTTCCCATCAGTGCTACAGAGTGGAGGCCAGGGCCAGGGCCACCAGCTGGGGCACAAATGCCCGTAGCTGCCACCCTGAGAGAGGAGCTAAGAAGAGCCAGAGTCAGGGAGAGTTGGGGAGCAGGCCCCAAGGGGTCGGATCGGCCCGGGGAGAGGTGGGTGTACCATCACCCCCAGCACTGAGCCCGTCCTTGCCCCTCTTCCCGGAGCCTGCTATGTTTGGGTGGCCACATGCCAGTGTCCCTGTGTGAGCAGCACAGCATCCCGATGAAAGAATGGGTGGGAAGGGACCTACCGATGGCGTGCTAACGAGGGAGATGCACCAGACCTGAGATGGACCGCCAGAGAAAGAAGGCAAATGGGTGGCATCACCCCGCCCCTCCCCTCAGGCCTTCAAACCCTGGAACAGACGGGGCTCAAACACAGACTGACAACTGGGTTAACACGAAGAAACGGGTGTTAGGTCAGAGCTGATCAACTGGATGGATGTAGAGTGTGGGAGAGGATGTCATGGCTGAGAGGGCGTAGGGTCGCCTGCCACCTTCCTGCGGTGGGGTGCTCCGCTGAGGTCTCCAGATCCAAGAGCCTGGGCTCCCCATTCACGTCTCCACCAGCAGCCAACCAGCCACACCCAGGAGCAGGTTCCGGCCAGTCCAGAGGACTGGAAACCTCAAGATATGGCCTGTGAGCTCTCAGCATCTTTGGTTTTGATTAGTTTTATTTTTTAGAGATAGGGACTTGCTGACCTTGGACTGGCTTTGTAGCCCAGGCTGAGCTTGAACTCACAAGGATCCCCTGCCTCAGCCTCCTGAGTGCTGGAACTACGCTCCGAAGGAACTCTTTCCTTGGGAGGCCTGAGGCTGGCCCAGCATCCTGGTCCCCAGTCATTTTCCTCTCTGAACCCTGCGGCTGCTGGCACCAGGCGGGGATGCCCGGGTGTTGCCGTGGGAGGAGTCCTGTGCTCTTCCGCTTCACCAGAGCCCCACTTCAGGGCCCACAAAAGCACGGTTTCCCGGCTGCTTGCTGAGCTCTGTGGCAGGCGACCTCAGGGTACCCTTCTAGGCCGGGCTCCGAGCACTCAGTGGAGCCCGGCCCTACCAGCTTTCCCTGCAGCTCTTGCAGTCCGGATCTGAGTCTCAGAGACCTCACACGGCGGCTGACAGCTGGGGCAGGTTGGGCCTCTCTGGGCCTCACTCTCCCAGTCTGTGCAATAGGAGGGCAGCACCCCCCTGCAGTGAGCAGAACAGCAGGGCGCCCACCGCCGCCGCCGTTCCTGGCCTGCTCCTGCGGGGAGGGGCAGACGGCAAGGGCAGCCGACAAAGAGCAGCCGGGCCCAGTGCTGCCGCACGGGGCACCCGACCCGGGCGCAGCAGCGGGAGGCACCCGCGCCCCGGCACCTCCTCTCCTGCCCAGGCCTTTCCCGGCTGCCTGCCGTGTCCGCGGCCGTGCTCGGGTCAGTGGCGAGCTAACGCCTTTGTCAGGGTGATTAATAGTGGTGGGGACCGCCGTTAATTCACTGCCTAATGGCTGGGGCCAGCGCGCGAAGTAATCGGGTGATGGATGTGGGGAACGCACACCTCGTGGCTGAGGTGAAAATCATTTGGACAAGTCAAATATTGTCACAGGGAACAAATGGCTCTCCCTGTTAATAAAAATTAATGAATTTTTTTCCCTTTCTTCCCCTTCTTCTTTCCCTCTCGCCACTGGCCTGCTAAGTGAAGCCACAGAGTGGCCGAGCAGCTTGAGCAGGTTGGTGGCATTAAGCACTTTATTGGATGGTTAAAGCTGTAAACGTCTTTATTAGGGCAGAAGGCGGCTGCAGGCCCGCGCTCACCGGCAGTCCTGGCGTGGGGGGTGAGTGCGAGGCCGTTCCCGGTGGGGAGCGGGGCAGCCGCTAGCCGCTCATCCCTGGACCCGTCCCTGCCTCGGCTGCCGCCCTGGGCAGTGTCACTGCGGGCAGGCGCTCTGACTGGGCATCCACTCGCTCCAGCTTCTGGGCCCCCAAGAGCCAGATCACCGTGGTCCCTGCTCCCTGCAGAGACCCTTGGTTCCCAGCCCTGGTGGCAGAGGGGCAGGTGTCATGGCTTAAGAGGCTCAGCCCCTGCAGCTCCCTACCCTACGTATGTGTGTGGCTGGGGCAGGCTGTGAGCCAGTGGCCTCCGTGCAGGAGGTCAGACTTTGGGCTGGGGAGGCAGAGAACCTCCACACACCCTATCTGACAGAGCGGCTCTGGCCACTTCCCGTCCCTGGGGCCGAGGCAGACGCAGATGGGCCCGGCTGATCCTGCCTGTGCCCCCCCATGCTGACCTCATCACTGTTGGGAAGCCAGGCCCACCTTGGCTGCAGGGGACAGGGCCTGCTCCCCGCACTGGCTCAGGTGTCACCCCATGGAGGCCATGCTCTGCCCCTGCCCACCTGCCCAGACGCCGCTGAGCCTCACTGCTCCCCTAGGAGAACCCGGGGCAGGGGTAGTCCTGTCCCCCAGGAACCTAGCCCTGGCGCTCCCCCCAGGCCAGGGTCAGGCATCTGGGTTGTGCTCTTCCTCTTGGGATCTTTCTTTCGGGGTGACATTTGTTTACTTGTGGCGTGACTTGCTCTGGCCTGTGAATGGCAGCCACAGGCCCGGCTGGTAGGAGCTACAGAGATAAATATGTCTATAAATAGTTTGGTGGTGGCTGTCACGGCGCTTGCTCAGCATTTAACCCCTTGCTCCTCCGTGTGCTGCCTGGGCAGGGGCAGGGGCAGGGGCAGCAGAGCAGAGAACTGAATCACAACACTCACTCGCTTTTGTGTGCGTGCTCTGCAGAGTGAGTTTTGTCCAGGTGGCCTGGCCTCAGAGCCTCCTCCTGGGGCCCTGCCGGGATGCTCGAGGCTTCTGGGTGTGCAGGAATGAAGGGGTGTGTGGCCAGGCAGGGGCTCCCTTCCCCAAATCTTCCTTGGCTGTGCCCGAGCTACACTCACTCAGCCTTCATCAGCTGAGCAAACCGTGGGCCCTCATGGTTCTGCTGAGCTTGTGGGGCTTTGCCTTCTCCCTGGAAAGACCCAGGTGCCAGCCAAGTCTCGCTGCACATCTGGGCAGAACCCACGGAAGTCCTGTGGTGGAGAGATGGCCCTGCCTTTGTGGCCCCCAACTCCAGCCTCCCAGCCAGAGCTCCTGGCTACCTGCAGATGTTGGGAGGGCTGGTGACGTCTGCAGAGCCTGAACAGCTCCCAGCTTTGGGTGGAGGGCAAAGCCTGGCTTCCTGGGGACACTCCAGACCCCTCGTCTGCATCCCAACATGCGAGCCACTGTCCAGCGGCACAGGACGGTCCTTGTCCAGGTCGCCTGGCACACGGGAGGCCTTGAAGTGCTGGGTGACTGTGAGGCCCTGCTGGCTGCTGGTGCCAGGTGTGGGGGCTGCCTGGCAACCACAGCGACTGTAGTGCCAAGGACAGGAGCACCTCACACCAAGGGCAGTGTGGCGCTGACTTCCCGAGCATCTGCAAGTTGGATTGCTGCCTTGTTTACAGAGGAGGACAGAGGTCAGGAGGCTCCATGGCTTGCGGGCCCCGGCCCCGGCCCCGCGCGGATGTGCGGAGGACACCGCTGCAGCGAGCAGGAGCAGCCTGGGAGTGAGAGAGGGCAGCCTGCCTCCCAAAGCCTGGTATCAGCCAGGCAGCGCCCCGGGGCCTGGCGGTGGGCTGTCCCTGGAGCCAGCTTCCCTTCGGTAGGAAGCCCATTAGAGCCCTCTCCCCCCGTGATGCTAAATGCACGCTGGGGATTCAAAGAGACGTTTTCACACCCACGCGCACTGCAGCGTTGTTCCCAGTGGCCTGGAGGTGGAGGCAGCTGTGGCAGCCGCAGATGAGCCAGCGTCAGAATGCGGCCCTGCCGCGGGTGGCGTGGCTCAGCCTTAGAAGGAGGCAAGTCACAGAGCGACAAGTCCCGTCTGACTCTGCTCAGTCGGCCCCTTGAGCCCCCAGGTCTCTGGACCGGCCGTGGGCTGGGGGTGCGGGGCTGGGGAGGGGCAGTGAGGAGCCACTCAATGGGGACATTTTATGTGTGGGGGGACAGAGCGTTCTGGGATGGGATGGTGGGGGCAGTTACCCGGGTGCAAGTGTCCCGTCCCCTTCGAATGGCCAGCGCAGCCGCTTTTGTGTTGCGGGTGTTTGTCTCCAAGTTGGTGCAGGTGTGTGGAGGTGGGGTGAATGTTCTAGGATTGGACACACAGCGCCAGTGCTGTGGGCCAAGCTGCACCCCCCAGCCCTGCCACCCTGCTGTGCGGCCAGTGGGAGGGCCTGGAGCTGTCACCTGAAGCCCTCGCTCATTTTCTTTTGGGGGGTCTGACACATCGACAGCCTGGGAGGGAAAGGGTTAAGCAGGCACCCCGTGCAGTCTGACAGCCCCAGAGCTCTTAGCAGGCCGAGGAGCCTCGCTGTGATTTAGAAGAAAAACAGTGAGATTTGAGCAGTCCACGGGCTACCTCGCTGCCCCCGGGGCTCGGGGAAGTGGCATATTAACCAAGGAATAAAGGAGAGGGAGAAAAAGGCCAAATCACATCTCTGTGAAACAAAGAGGCTTTTTACCAGGAACAAGCCTTGATAAAAATTACAGAGGCATCGGAGTCAGTCAACGCCTGCCCGGGGCGATGGAGGCGGCCGGGAAATGGAAGATGCGGGCCTGCAGTCGAGCCCGCCGTCCCCGGAGCATTGCGGGACGAATAATCGTCTTAGAATAATGCATTGGCTTTAAGTAGGGCCAGGTGGCCCGGCAGGCCCATTGCGGCCTTGGGTACCGGTGGATTCCATGCGCGGGGTGGGGCCCCAGGCCTGGGATGGGCATTGTAGGCTGTGGGCCTCTGGACCCCCGCAGCCATGGGTGGCCCTGGCTGCCCAGGATGAGCAAGCAGGGAGGGCTGGGCCGCTCACTCCGGTTGCCCTTCTGGGTGGACTTTGTTTTCTCTGAGCTGAGAGGCTAGCTTCTAGAGTTGTGAAATGACTTGGGACAAACAGGTTCAGTCTCAGACAGTGGGTGGCTAGGGATCCCCAGGAAATACCCAGAGTGTGCTGGGCCTGCAGCAGGCAGAGGGTGGGTGCACCTGCTCTTTCCTCTGTGACATGGGCTGACCAGTGAATCGCCTGCCTGAGGGCTTCAGCAGACAGAATGGAGGGGAAGGAGGCTTGGGTCACTGTGGAGTTTCCTAGGGCTATGCCCCAAAGCGCCACAAAGCAGTCTCTCAAATCCATAGACATGGGGCCCCTCGAACGCAGCTCTGGGAGTGGCCATCTCAGACCAAAGTGCTGCAGGGCTGTGGTCCTTCCCAAGGCTCTGAGAGCATCCTTCCTGCCTCTGCCTACGCGTGGTGGTCCCCAGCATTCCCTGGCCTGTGGCCACATCGCTCCAGTCTCTGCTTCTGTGGTCTTGTGGCTGTCTTCTCCCTGTGTATGCTCTTACAAGGACATCATCGGATTGGACTAGGGGACCCGCTAGCTCAGCTCAACTCTGCAGAGAGCTTGTTCCCACCCTGGAGCCATTGGGGTTGAGGCTCAGGTTCACTCGGAGCATGGTCTCGGGGCTGCCCGGCAGGAGGCGGAGAGCTCAGCAGAGATAAGAGAGACCGCTCAGGGCCAGGCCTGGCACTGCCACCTCGGGCCGTTCTGACCCCACCCCGTCATCTGCAGAGAGGAAGTGGCGCCGTGAGCTGTCCCTGCTTTCTTGATTTTGACAAAGATGGTGTGCGGCGAGGGTGGAGGGAAGCGTCCCAGCCTCCATGAGAGGGAAGTTTTGCATCTCAGTCTCTTCCAGGCTGAGAGCACGGTGCCAGGCTCCAGGCGGCCACAGCCGCACTCCCCGGCCCTGAGGGCAGCAGTGCCCCATCAGCCCTGCAGCTGGGGCTGTCCCTGTGGACGGGCTCAGGGGCAGAAGCAGCGATTGATTATTATTAATATTTAGCATGTTTGCAGAGCTGTCTTTCTCCGCGCCATTAATCTGCATGTTAGTAACAGCCGTGCTTTGCTCTGGGCTCCAGAGCTCTGCAAGGGGCTGCTGCCGCCGCCGGTGTGGGTGTGCCCATGCGCACGGTGCTGGAGCGGCCTGGCAGAGGGGGAGCACAGCGCCCCTCGGGGCAGCCTGGAGTCACAGCTGCCTCGTTGCTGTCTCAAGGCCCAGACCCAGGGCTGGGGACGATCGTGCCAGAGTTCCCTTCTGGCAAGCCAGACTTAGAAAGCCGACTCTGGAAGTCACCTGCAGCCCAGGGCCTTCTCTGCAAGAGGGGTGCCCATTTCTGACTCTGCTGGGCAGAGCACCCCCAGTAGAAGCAGGACCGGCCGAGTCTTCTTGAGGAGTTGCTGTGTATCCGCACCCTCCCCACCCATGGGGAGGGTGCCCCCACAACGTTCACCACTCCTAGGGAACTGCCTCCTCCCTGCTCGGTTCCGAGATGGCAGATGGGCCAGGAGGAAGACACCCACGCACTGCCTTTCTTCCCCAGAGAGGCTCAGGTGGGACACAGCTCCTTGTGAGGGGCAGCCAGCTGGTCTTCAGCTGAATGCCAAAGGCATGGCTCCCCCATCCCCGTGCCAGTGCTAGGCCAGGCCGGGGCAGAAGTGGGGTGTTTCCTGGGTCATCCCTGAAGGAGTGCCAGAGAAACCCTGCCACTTTCAAGGTGTGGGCTGGGCCGGGAGACCCGGGGGCACTTCCCAGATTAACCAATCAGAGTCTAGGAGAGAGAAGCAGAACTCAGGTGAATGGGGCTCCATGCTTGGGGCAGAAAAGTTGCAAGCAGGGTGGGGAGGTCCTTGTCTCCCACCTTTCCTGTTAAGAATGGCCTACCCATCCATCCTCTTATCCACCCACCTACCCACCCATCCACCTACTGGTACAGCCCTGAATCCCTCCACCCTTCCTTCCTCCCTTCTTGCCTTCTGCCTGTCCTTCTGTCCATCCAGCCAGTCTTCCTCCGTCCCTTCCTCCCTCCCTTCCTCCTTCCCTCCCTCCCTCCATCCCTCCCTCCTTCCTTCTGTCCACCATCTTTCTGCCCATCCACCCATGCGTACGGTCGTCCGTCTGTCCCTCCCTCTTTCCTGCCTTCCTTCCTTCTTTCCTACCGTCCCTCCTCCTCCTACACATCCGTCCCTGCACTCTCCCCACCCCCAGCCCTGTTCCTGTTTGGCATGAGGGTGGCCATCGATAATTTCAGACCACTCCCTCAGGTGGCTTCTTCCGGGGGTGCTGTCTGGGGTGCGTGTCCTCGACCTGCACAAAGCAGTGTCACAGTCCAGCCCAGCTCGTGGCCTCCGGCCGTGCGCACCTCAGGCCCAGTGGGTGCCGAGGAGCAGCGTGTCCTCCAAGGAGCATGTGCGTCGCTGCGGCTGTGGCCTCTGCTCTGCGGGCTGCTCGTGTCCCCAGAGGCAGCCGGGCTGCTCATCCTCTGCAGCTTTAAAAGGCTGACAGATTTTAACGCCACCTGGGCATGAAGCGCATGAGCTGCCCTGGGGTCCCACGCCCCCAGGGCAGGCCATGTTGGGGTCTCTGCTGCTTTCCAGAGGCCTCAGGACATGGGGTGCTCTTCTGAACACCCCCAGGGGCTTGCGGTCCAGGTACCCTCTCTGCAGGTGCCTGAGTAGCTCAGGTGGGCTGAGGTTTTCCTGGAACAGAGGGGGTGGAAGGGGAGCCCCATTCATGTGGCTCAGGTTCCCTCTCATTTTGGGGTCCCTCCTGGAGCCTGGAGGCCCCACCCACACATGCAAGGCAGGTAGGCTTTGCTGCCTGTATGCTGGCCTCCCGGGGCCCATAGGGAGAAGGGTCCAGAGACGGAGGTGCTGAGGAGGACGCTGGGCTCTCAGTGTCACTTGGGAGGGAAATAGGTGCAGAGGGCCAGCCCGATAGCTCAGCAGATTAAAGCACCTGCTTAGGCAGCCGCAGGGACCAAGGTTCAATCCCTGGCGTGCTGTGTGGCTCCAGCCCCGGGATGTGCTGAGACCTTAACGAGACCGGGTGTGGTGGTGTGCGCCTGTGTTCCCCGCGCTTGGGAGGCTGAACACAGGAGGATCACTATGAGTCTAATCTTTGCAGTCAGACACTCCAGACCTTGTACTAAAGACATTAAGAGAGAGAGAGAGAGAGAGAGAGAGAGAGAGAGAGAGAGAGAGAAAGAAACAGAGGCACCGTTTCTTATTTATTTATTTATTGTTTGCAGAACCGGGGATTGAACTCAGGCCCTTGCACTTGCCAGGGAAGCGCTTATTCCACTGAGCCATCTCCCCGGCCCCCATTTCTTCTTTTAGAGACCAGAACCACTGGAAGCCACGGGCTGCTAAGGTCCTGTTTTCCTTCCATCTGGACTAAAACACCTCAGCGCCTGTACGGCACCAGCCCAGGTTCTCAGGGTGACGATCCAGGGCATGTACATCCCCAGGATGCAGCACCCCCAACCTTAGGCACTTCCTGTTGTGGCCTCCTGCCCACCAGCATCAGCACAGGCATGGTGCCAGCTCAGGGACACTGACTGGGCTCTGGGACAGGCTGTGCCACCCCTCTGCTCCAGGTCTGGGGGCCCATGAGTTGCAGCCCTGACAAGCCCCTGGGGTGACATCTGCATTAGGGCCTAGGGTCCCTACTCTGGGACAGCTTAGTAATAGGGTGAAAGTCCCCAAGACAAGTGGCACAGCTGGAGCCACCTGGTCACAGCTCCCTTTCCAGCTCTTCCCCAGGCCAGCACCAACCAATGACCCAGCGCTGGGGTGTTCAGGGGACCCCACCTTTCCCAAGGCTGCCAGGTGACTGTTGAGGGCTCAGATGAGCTCAGGCCAACCCCCACCTGTGGTGCTTAGCTCGCTACCTCTGTCCTCAGCTCCTGTGGCTCTGGGTGGCCTCAGATCACCTCCTTGTGTCCCAACAGCCTGCCCTGCCCTGCCCTGCCGGTGCTACCCTCCCTACCCAGCAAAGACCATGTCCTGGCCTCCCAGGAACCTGCAGGGCACCTGTGGCCATGCAGAGGACTGGCCCCGTGCCACGCACTGTGGCACTCTCAGGCCAGCCTAGCAGAAGCCACCAGGGCTGAGGTTCTGGGGCCTGGGCCATGGCCTGGCGCACGCTGGATGCTTCTGGCCTGGTGTTGGGCTCTGTGACTTCGTGCACCGTTGCTCCTGAATATGCCCTGGTTTTCTTCACATAAAGCATCAGGCCCAACTTGGTTTCTGTCTGCTCCGTGTGAACCTGGCTGCCTGTGACCCACAGACGCCTGCCTTGCCCCGAACCCCAGCATCTTTGCTACAGTGCTGCAGCTTCATCCCGAGGCCGGGGGGTCACCCACAGGAAGCCGTGGGCCTGGCACCCCTGAGATGCACAGCCACAAATGGGGCAGAGGTCAGGCCAGCTGGGTCTGCGCCAGGTGTGCTGTCTGGTCCCCTCAGTCCCTCCTGGGGACACCGTGGAAGTAGGGCACCCACTTCTTTCTCTAAGCCTAAGGGATGGGGCAGGGTGAGACTGAGCTGGGCCTGCACCCTGCAGACAATGCTGCCTTCTGGGCAGAGCGAGCTGCCTCCAGGAGAGGAGAGCTGGGAGTGGGCGCTGTGGGGGGCAGTGCACAGGGGAGCCCGTCGGCGTCGGCAGGCCCTCCCGAAGGAGCCCAGGTGTTTCCTTCATTTCTCCCTCTCCGGTCTTGACTTTGGAGGACAGACACCTGACAGTCTTGGGCAGGTCCATGGGCTGAGGGTGGTGTCCAGGATGGGGCAGAGATGGTGCCTGGGTGAGAGAGGGTGACTCAGCCTGCTCTGTCACTCCCTCTGGGGGACTGTCTCACTCCCAGAGCCTTTGTTTCCCCAACTGCACAAGAGGACAGGAAATGCACACTCAACCCTTCTGGTGCAGGCTAAGTGACCCGGGATAGGCTGGGGCAGGTGCCTGGGCCCAGCAAGGCCCACCTGTTTGCACTGCTTTGCATCAGCCCAGGAAGCTCCAGCTTCAGTGGGTGGGGGAGCCGTTGCCCTTGGCATACCCACAGCCCTCCCAGCCCCCCCCCAGACGGGGGCAGCTTGTGTGGGGTCCATGTGCGCTGTGTGTGCCCCCAGGAAGCAGTGCCTCAGGGATTTGCATTTCTACCCATTGCAGTGTCTTGCTCCAGAAGCCCGAGTCCTGATGCGATCTCACCCGTCTTGCACCTGGCAGGGGTGAAGGGCGTCTTGTGGGACCCCAGGGTTGGGAAAGAGAGCAAAGACCTCAGCTCTCCAGGCTTCTCCTGATTGCCAGGGCGTGGGGCAGCCGGCCAAGCTCCTCTGGAGCAGGTTGAAGAGGCACCCGAATTCAGGCTTGGGCACTGGGGTCCTGGGCCTCTTGACAGCTTTCCTGTCCCCGCCCTGCTTGGCTGCAAGCTCTGGGAGGGGAGGAGGAGGAGGGTCTCGATGGGCCCGAACTTTCCAGATCCTGAACTGGAGCCACCTGCCCCGTGGAAGTCAGGGCACCCCCCTCCCCTTGATGCCTGCTGCCCAGCATGAAGACCCTGCCAGACCCTGGCTGCCTCCCTCGCACTCTCATGCTGGAGAGACGGACTAAGGACGAGGTGTCCCTGCTTCCCAGCCTGGGCTTGTTGCACCCTCCTGGGGCTTCCCCTCTCTATGCTTAGCCTTGGGTTTTTGGGAGCTGGTGTAGAAGATGGCTCCCCAGTGTTCTGTGGGTTTGTCAGAGCTCTGTCCTCTCTGGCACTCGTGGAGGGGGAGTCTGTACACTCTCCTGCGCCCTAGTGGAGCTGGGGTGTCACAGCTGAGCCAGGTACATGCAGGATGCGGAGGGGCTGGTTTGCGGGGGGATGGCGGTGCTGGACACTGAGGTGTGACCGAGACTCTGGTGGGTGTGTGCGCGACATTGTGTGGAAGGGCAGGACGCCTGGGTGCCCGTCACGGGCCCCTCCCCTGGCGTCCGGGAGGACCAGTGCACCGCTGGGGCAGGATGCTGGGACTGGCACAGCCCAGCCGCCTCGGGCTCCCGCCCTGGGCGTAGCTGTGTGCTGTGGGCTCTGCACTTTCCCAGTGCAGAAGGACACTGAACACGACACCCTGCGCCCTTCGCGGGCTCCCCTCCTGCCCCAGGTGTGAGGTCAGCCGGAGACTCAGGGGTTGCCCCCCGCCCCCCACTCTCCATTGCCTAGCTCCTCCCTTGCCCTGGGCCTGGCTGTGGCCCTTGGCCGCCCCTCTCCACTCACAGGACCCGCCAGCCCTAGAGCCAGGAGCAGGGTGAAGGCTGGGGGCAGAGCAGACCCAGCCCCAGAGAGCAGCTGGGTTTGGCCACTTCTCTGAAACACTGTGTGAGATTAAATGATGGTGCCTGCCTCGGACCAGTGCGAGCCACGCGGTCTGAGCGTGGCTTCACCAGGGATGGATGTGGCAGCACCTGCAGTGGCTGTGCTGTGGCCGCACCTTGCTGGCTGACTGATCAGGCTGCCCTCTGCCCCTCCTCCTGTTTCCTTACAGCCCGTTTTTAGTGTTATTTTAGTAGACCTCCCAAGAGCAATGTCAGGAACCCGTAGCTCGAGATCACAGCAGCAGTCAGAGCGGCCTCCTGACAGGTCAGTGGCCAGTGACGCAGGGCCTGGGTTTCCCAGCTTGCATTCCACCCTTTGAGACAACACTGGCGAGAAATGTCACCACCACCATGGGGACCTGGGCACCTGGCCCCGGTGAGTGGCTCCGAGGCTGTCCTGGCTGGAGCCTGCGGCTGGGGAGGCCTGATCTTTATTCACGTCACCACGTCTGCTTGTCCTGATGCCTCCAGAGAACTGAGTGGTGGGGTGAGTTCCCCAAGGACGCAGGCACGTCTGCACCGCCTCTGCGCCTCCTCCTCAGCTGCGAGGGCCGATCCTTCCACCTTCTGTTCTCTGCCCACTGAGTAGGCCTCCTCTCCTCCACCTTTGAAAGAGGAGCTCTCTCCCAAGCCAGGGGACTCGAAATGGAGCCCTCGGTTTTTCTGGTGGCTGCAGGCAATCACTTAACCCCCGTGACCACCGGGGACAGGAGGCCAGGGCTGAGGCAAACACAGAGCCCCCTTTAATCAGCAGGAAGCGCTGTGCTTCTCTGTGCTGCTTGCTTGGCCGGTGAATTAAACAAATCCATAAAGCATCGATTTTGCACTGGTAGGTGAGGGTTTTGGGGAAGTAGAATTCAAACAGAAAAAAAAAATGTTTTTAAGGAGCCCCGAGATGAACATGCACTTGCTGGGGACAGTCCCCACGGGGCTGAATCAGACCCCGATCTCGCCCCGATAGACAGAGGCAGCCACGCCCCAAAGGAGTTAAGAATGCTCTAGGAAAGCGGGCTGCCAGTGCGATTTTGTTTGTGAGCTCTGTGCGGTTACCAGTTCCAAATAATAAGGTGGCATGTTAATTACCCCCCCTTCTAATTTACCTTTCTGCCGCACACAGTCGACGGGAAGCGTACAGGGTGTGCTTTCAAACCTAAACAACTCGGGCTTTGGGGCGGAGGCCCCAGGCGGCAGTTCAGTTGCTGCCTCTCTGAAAGGAGCCCACCAGCCAATTAAAAAGGAACCGTTGGCCACTTAAGACATAATCATTACTTCTGTGAATACTGCTAAATTAAATAAGTGTTATCCGCATGATTTTTTTTTTTCCGTGACTTTGGTTTCTTTTGAAAGAAAACATTTTGTGATTCCTCAAGTCGGTCTGTTTGCAACCAGTGTGAATCTGAAATCACTTTTCTTGTGCTTCGAAGTTCTCCTCTCCCCTAGGCTTCTCTTCTGCCAGCCAAAGTCGGGGTGCAGGGAGGTCCCCGGCCACCACCGCCGAGGGTCACCACTGCAGGTTTAGGCTCGCAGATTGGCTTTAGGCAGGGGCCTGGGCAGATGGATCTGGACTGGGGCAGCCGGCACGAGAGAGGAGCAGGCTTGCCCGGCCCCGCGGCCCTCCTGGCTGTAGCCCAAGGAGGTGACGCTCACGTGACATAAGAAGTAACCATTTTAGAGCGAGCCATTAGGTGGCCTTGAGCATGCAAGCTGTCACGCGCAGCCATTGTGCGGCTCCATCTAGCTGTAAATGCCCTCGACACCCACAGAGCCTTGTGCCAGCAGCCGTGCCCCGTCCCTGTCACCTCCTGGCCACGTCCTGACTGTGGACTTGCTGCTTGCAAACGCCCCCAGATGGGGGCTCATTCCCTGTCTCTGTGTCAGCTTTCTTGCACTGTGCCTAGAGTGTCTTTATTTTTATGGGACAGGTGATGTGAGTGTTTGTGGGCTGCATGTGTCGGGGCAGGCACACCTGGAGGAGGACAGAACCACCCCTCAGTGGGGCGCGGGGCTCGGGGCTCAAAGTCACAGCCAGGAGTAGGTTCTGGCCTTGACAGGAGGTGGCTGCCACTGACGGCAAGGCACCTTGCAGAATGGCTGCGACAAGGCCTTAGACACACGGGACGCTGTGATGCCTCAGCCCCCCAGCACAGGCGCTCTCTCCCCACCGCGGGCATCCATCCGCGCGCAGCTGATGGACACTTGGGCGGCTCCTGCTGGTTGGCCGCTCCCCGGCCGCCTGCTGAGTCTCCACTGGCAGGTGCTGGGCCAGCTGCTTCCTTCGGATGGACCCCGCCCCATCTGGCGCCAGGTTTGCTCCTGTCCTACCCACGCGCCTCAGTCTCCTCTCTGCGCACTCCAGGGGGTGCAACCCCTCATCAGCCTTCACTAGCATGGATCCCAAAGAAAAGCCCTCGCCTGCCCTGCTCTGTTTGCACAGTCCTGTGACCCTCAGCCCTGTGAGGGGGACCCCAGAAAGCCTGCTCCCTGCCTTCCTGAGCTCATCGGACACTGCCAGGAACTCTGCCCAGGGCCCAGCCGCCCCCAGAGGGGTGTCCAGAGAAGCCTCATGCTGGGGCAGGAAGTCTGAGCAAACTGCACATGAACCCCTGTTCTGAGTTCTCCTGAGAACTTAGGGTCCTCAGTTCCCCATTTCCCAAGGCAGGAGATGAGAACCGCATGGCTCCGGGGTGACAACTTCTGGTCACCGTGGTGCTGCTGCTCAGGGCTGCCTGGCTAAGGCACTGGTCCCTGAGGCTGGCGGCCTTTGCCTGGGAGCCTCTGGCATCCTGGGCCAGCTGCTTGCTTGGGGTGCACAGAGGCAGCCTCTGCCCGGCTGGGGCAGTGCTAGGCCTGTGGGCGTGTTGGTGCCCGGGGCCCAGGAGGGCCTAGCTCCTGGGTTTGTTGTGTCCCTGCAGCCGCTGACTCCACTTTATGTCCTTTAGGTGACGGAGACGTTGTGAATAATATGTATGAGCCCGACCCAGACCTGCTGGCTGGCCAGAGTGCCGAGGAGGAGACCGAGGACAGCATCCTGTCCCCCATCCCCATGGGGCCACCATCCCCCTTCCCCACCAGCGAGGACTTCACGCCCAAGGAAGGCTCGCCCTATGAAGCCCCCGTCTACATTCCCGAAGACATTCCTGTCCCGCCGGACTTTGAGCTGCGGGAGTCCTCCATCCCTGGGGCCGGTCTGGGGATCTGGGCCAAGCGGAAGATGGAGGTTGGGGAGCGGCTCGGCCCCTATGTGCTGGCGCCCCGGGCTGCGCTGAAGGAGGCTGACTTTGGATGGGAGGTGAGCATGGTCGAACATGGCCATTTATCTTGTGTTCAATCTATTTATAAAGCCGGGTGAGCAGCCACTGCCCGAGGCAGGAGGCACGGGCGGTCTTGGGCGGAGAGAGCCTTCGAATGTCACATTTCCCAGGGTTATTTTATCCTGCAGCCCGCATGACGCGACTCAAAAAACATCAGCGGTCCTCGTGGACGCCCGTCGGCCCCTGTAGGCTCCTCCCGGAAATGTGTCTTTCATGAGCTCATGTCTTAAAATGTCCCACGCCACTGCCAGATGCTAGGTGCTAACATGCCACCCCAGCTGGGGCTGAGTGGGGTGATCAATTGAATGGGCCAGAAGCGGTGGCGTGGCTGTGGGGTCCTGCCTGGGCAGTGCAGGAGCCCCGAGTGACCTGCGTCTGCACCGGATCGTGCAGGTACCAAGGCTTCTTGCCCCGCCTGGCCCCAGGGCAAAAGGCCCTGCTTGCCCGGATGGCGCAGGAGCCTTGAGGATCAGGACAGCAAGGTGCGCTGGGACAGACAGGGGCAGTGTCTCCAAACATGTCCCTGCAGTGGCCAGCTGCTCAGGCACAAGCGATGCTGGGCCGGGCCTGGGATGCCTCAAGGTGGCCTGAAGGGACAAGCGCACCCCAGAAACGCACTTGGGGCCGAGTTCCCATGTTGTTTTGCAGGCATTTTGGCTGGGCAGAAAGTGGGAGTGCCAGGCTGGGGTTTCACAGCTCCTAAGCGCTGCACCCTCTGAGTCAGGGCCGGGAAGGGCAGAGTCCAGGGAAGGACGAGGCAGCAGGAAGTGGGGTGAGTGTCTGTGGGGCAGGGGTCCTGTCGCCTGTCCCCCACTTCTCAACGCAAAGGCTTTGGAAACGTTTCCAAGCTCATCTGCCAAGAGAGGGCCGACTCCGGTCAGCCTGCATCTTCCTCGAGGCTGTAGGGTCCGTGGGCTGCATTCGCCGCCTTCCTCTCCACGCTCCCTGGAGAGTCCAGAACCAGCAGCCGGTTGCAGAGCCTGGGCCAGCTCAGAAGCCCAGCACAGGAGCTGGGATGTGCTGACGGGCCTGCTGGGTAGCAGGTCCATGGAAGTGGCCATGGACCCCAGCGCTGACCTGGCAGGGCTCCTGCTCTTCAGCGGGGTGTGCGGGTTCCCCGGTAACCCTGTGTGGCTCTTCTCCTGGGCATCTGGACCTGAGCATCAACCTGAGCCTCCAGCTCTTAGAGGGCTCTGATGACCCGGTTGGAGGGTCGGCCGAACCAGGGGGCTCAAGGAAAACGTGTGCAGACCCCACCATGGGCCGGCTTGGTGGTGCCCGCAGCGCTCCACACTGCGGTGAGAGGGGTGGCTTGCAGCCCCAGCTGGGCAGAGGCAGTGGACAGTGCAACGTGTGTGGCAGAAGTTCCAGGTCACCTTGGGGCCGACTGGCCAGGGGCCAGGGGGGGAGTCGCAGGCCTTGGTGGCACATGACAGGTTGTGTCACAGTCCACATGTCGTCCTTGGGGCTGGACGAGAGTGTTTTGAAGCCATGTGACAGGTGAGCGTTGGGGGCTGTGTGCTGCAGTCAGCCTCGAAGAAGTGGCTGTGCCAGCTCCCCCTGCCCGGCAGGAGCGGGGTTGAGGGCATTTGTTCGAGGCCCTTAAAAAGATCGGAACTATTTAATTAGTAGGTGGCACTTGGATGCTGGAGGGTAAATGAGCCCCACAGGTAGTACCGTGGTGACCTTGAGGTGACTTTGTTCTTGTCTGCGCTGATACGAGTTTGTTTGCTTTTACTTTCTAGTTGGTTCTCTTTTTTTTAATTTTAAAGAAATGGCCCGTATCTCCGCGGCTCCCACGGTGCCAGGCCTGGTACGAGCCGTCGCTATCACCTGTCTGTGCTTGTTGACTCTGCAGTACTGTTGATTCTCCATGTACGTGGGGGTGTGTCCCCTCCTCTGGGTTCCTCCTCCCTCTGCGGAGAGCTTTGTCCCATGGTGGTGACCCGGCAGCGTCCTTTCATGCCTGCACTCAGAAATATGCCCTTAACTCCGTGTCCTCAAGTGCTGCTGCCGGCGCACCCACCACCATGCGCCTGGCCTTGTTTTCTTTTCCAGTTCAGGCCGCCTTTACAGTTTTGCGATAGCCCCTGGGCTTTCTTCCTGCCGCAAGTAGCTGAGATAGCCGTGGTGTCCTGTTGTATCCTGCCAGCAGCCCAGGGTGGGACTGACAGGAGGAGGTGGCCACCAAGGGCCCCGGCCAAACCACCTTCACCTGGGGTTGACAACAAGGGGCGTCAGGCTCGTTAGCCTGGGCTCTTGGGCAGGAAAGCTGTCCCTGCCTCCCGGACTGGCTAGTGGAATTTTCCACCGCATCCTGGAGAGCTGGGTGCTGCTCCGCTGGGTTCCTTGGCCTTCCCGGAGGTGCGCAGGCTGCTCGGGAGGGACACCCAGCCGCAGCTGTCCCCTCCCGGGGTCTCCCTTGACTTCCTCAGGTTGTGCCTTATCTCCTGATTGCAGCAAAGCAGGGCGAGGTCAGCATGGAAACCCGTGCCCGGCGCGCTCTGGGCTGGCAGCAGAGGGCCTCCTGGAGCCGGCACTGCCCGCCCTTCGGCTCACCCACGTTCTCCAGGGAATGCGGGCTACTGTAGGGCAAGTTCGGCGCTCCACTGGAGCCAGGCCCAGGCTGTCCACCATTGCCCGAATTTCACTCCTAGTCGTTCTCTCTTGCTTTGGTAATCAGAATTTAAGAATCAGAGCAACTGAATACTACTATCCCGAACACCGTATCCATTTACTATAAAGAGTAAGTGGCGACAGCCTTGCAAAGGTGACAAGAGGTCGAGGGGGCCCGGCTTGGCTTCAGGGTCCAGGCCAGGCTGAGCCCAGGCCCCAGCTGCCCCAGGGCCCGGGAGCCTGTCCTCACAGGGACAGCTGAGGGCCGTGGGCTGTTGGGGACCCGTGGGAAACACAGGTCACACTGATCATTCTGACTGACATTTGTGGGATGAGGGGCAAATTCATTTTCTGTCTATTCTGGCAACAAAGTTTTTCTGGACTGTTTGGTTCACATCAGATGAAAAGGTCTATAATTGTAACTCGAGGCACTGGGCACAGTCAGCACATAGCTTGGGGGTGACTGGGGCACCCACAGTTGTTCCTCTTTCCCCCACGTGTATTGATGTGGATGATGGTGCTGTCCAAGGCACCTAGGGTTGAGGCGTCCTTGGGCAGGGGACCCCCTGCTGAGGAACAGGCCTGGCTGGGGACTGAGCCTCTGCCGCCTTCCTGGCTCACACAGAGGCTGTCTCCCTCCCACCTTCTCTGTGTGCTGGGACCCCAAGGGCTCCTCCTCTCTCCCCAGGTGCTTTGAGGCCATCAGAATGGGACACTGTCATTGTAGAAGGAAAATTGTCCCATGAGAGACATTGTCCCCTCCTAGGCTGGGTGTGGGCACAGTGCTTGGAAACACTCCTGGGCGTGGTCTGTCAGGAGGGGCCCCATTTGGACACTGGGACTTGGCACTTTCCCGGACGCTGTGCCTGCCGGGACATCCCCCTGAGGTTGTGTTTTATTGCCCAGGGGTCTGTGGAAGCAGTGGTTTGGATCATGAGTCGAGGAAATCAGGCCATTTAGCGGGTGCTGCGTGCTTTGCTAATGAAGGACAGGCTGCAGAGACAGGGGCGGCTTGGGCCACCTGCCCCAGAGGTCTGCAGCTCTGTGGGAGGACCAGGGGCACCTGGGATTCCACAGACTCCAGGCACCATCTCCTCCCAGTTCCGCTAGATTCTTGGCACAGGTGTCCCCCCCAGTCAGCCTTAGGGTTCTCCCAGTGCCTGGCCTGGAATGGGCCCGGGCAGCTGGCACTCAAGTGGTGCCCATTTCAGAACCTGTTGAAAAAGTTACCAGGGCCTGATGGAGTTTCAATTATCTGGAGAATTTACCCAAGTGGCCGCCACATCACCCGGCACAACTCACTGAATATTAACAGACGTGTCCGTTTGTTCAATCGACAAACGGGCCAGGCCTGGGCCAGCGCCTGCAGGAAACTCTGTGGTTACTGGGAAAAATCCTAGAGCACATGGATGCTTCAGTTCCCGAGAGCAACCGCTCCGGGGCCCACAGAGGATGTCAGCGCAGGCCCAGTGCTGCCAGGGAGCCCCAGGCATGACTTGAGGCCCTGAGGGCCAGGAGGAGGCCTTGTGCGTGGTGGGCACGGGTGCACCGCCCTGATGCCAGCCCTGCAGGGTGGACGGGCTGCAGAGGACGCGCGGTGGGCACACAGTCTACTTCACACATGCTCCTGCCTGTGTCTGCACATCTGTTCTGGCCCAGCGCTGTAGCCTATGGGTGTGGGGCCCCGCTGGTGTGTGGCTCCTGGTGTGGGGCCCCGCTGGTGTGTGGCTCCTGGTGTGGAGGCCCCGCTGGTGTGTGGCTCCTGGTGTGG